>NC_045428.1:287125748-287436106 GCF_902635505.1 Sarcophilus harrisii | reverse complement strand
ATTATAGAAATGATGGATGATGTCCTATAAAGTAAAGATTAAAATGAAAACAATTAACTTGGAATAATCTTTTCAACAAGTTTTTTTGTGACAAAGGTCCCATTTCTGAGATAAATGACAAAACTGATTCAAATTTAAAATTTAGATACATTCTCCAATTTATAGATAGTCAAAAGCAGTGAGCAGGCAGTGATAAGGGGAAGAAATTCAGACTATCTATAGCCACGTGAAAAATGCTCCAAATAACTATTAAGCAGAGAAATGCATATTAAAGCTATCCTGAATTTCTATTTCATACCCTTCACATTGGAAAAGATGACCAAAAACGAAAATGACAAATGTTGGAAGGGTTGTGGGAAAACAGGGATATTGATGTGCTACTGTTGGTAGACCTGTGAATGGTTACAGCCACTTTAGAAAGGAATGTCTAAAAAGTTATTTAACTGTGACTGCTCTTTGACTCAGTGAAATCACCATTAGGTCTATGCCTCAAAGAGATAAAAAGAAAGGGGAAAAGTTTGTATGTGTATGTAAATATAGCACCTCTTTTTGGGGTGTCAAAGAACTGGAAACCAAGGGAATGCTCATTAGTTGAAGAATGGCTAAGCTGTGACACATGAATATGATAAAATATCATTGTGTTGCAATAAATGTGGAAATAGATAATTTCAAATAGACAATTAATCCTATAAAATTAGTATTACAAAAATGAACTTTGAAGAATGGTGAAATGAATAGAATGAAGACAATTTATACAAACAATACTGCAACAAAAGATCCAACAACAGGGAAAGCTGTAAGAATTATGATCAATAAAATGACCACTAATGATTCTAGAGGATTGATCATGAAACATGCTATTCATTACAAAGAGATAATGGATTTAAGTTATAGAATGAGATGTATATTTTTACAGGCAGCCCTTGGCAGAATTTATTGTTTGACTATGCATATTTGGAAAAAGAATTTTTTTAAAAAATAGGTACAGTTGGAAAGAAGAGAGAATAGATTTTAGTCAATTTAAAAAAAATAGAGGGAAGGGGTGTTACAGGAATAATTTGTTACACAAACTTTCAGATAGGATCAATAGATTATTAGTTTTACTTTGTCATAACAGAACTTCCATGAAGTGAAGGTAATTTGCAAAACAAAATGTAAGAATAAAACTTTAAAAAAGTTCTTTCTTAAACACTAAGGTATTAGTCAGATTATAGACAGTATTGTGGTGAGGATGAAAATAACATATGTAAAGCATTTTGCAGACTTAAAACACTGCTTAAATACTAGCTATTTTTGTTATGAGCTATAAAATGATATGGTTTTTCCCTTTCAAGGTCACTATTATTTTATTTGCTTTTATGTTTTATTCATAGGTTTTGCTTTTAGATCACAATCATTTTCCATCATGTCCCACCCTCAGAGTGAGTTTTATTTTATGACAGAGAAGCAGCTATGCAAAAAACAACTAAGACAGTAAGGAAGTGTGACAATATATGTCACAATCCACACCTGGAGTCACTTGACTTCTTCACTAAAAAGAGAAGATGCACTTCTTCATCTCTTTTCCAAGACCAAGATTTGTTATTATAATTATATAGAATTCGGCTTAGTTTTCTTTTTCTTTTTTTCTTTCTATGTATGTGTGTATGTATATATGTTTGCACATATGTATACATATATGTGTGAATGTGTATGTGTGTATTTTCCTTATAATACAGAGGGGTCTAGAGAGACTCGAGGCATAGAGGAATATAAAATACTGCATAGAGAGAGCAACTGGTCATTTTTCTGTGATGTATAGCTTTGTCTAAGAGCTCTGAGAAATTTGGTCAGAGATTTGAACCTTGGCTTCTTAACTCAGACCAACTGTCTATTCACTATACTTGCTATTTTATTACTTCAGATGGATATTTCCATTTACATAACAAGAATTACTATGTATTTGTTATTCATTGCCATCTTTATGACCCCATTTAAGGTTTTCTTACCAATGATACTAGAATAGTTTGTTATTTCTTTTTCTGTCTTATTTTTCAAATGAGGAAACTGAGGCAAACAGGATTAAATGACTTGCCTAAGGCATCATAGCTAGTAGTACCTGAGTTCAGATTTGAGTGCAGAAAATGAGTCTTCCCGACTCCAAATTTGGAATTCTGCTCAGCTACTGTTAAATATAACAAGTATTTAATACATGTTTATTGAATTCAACTTAATTCCATATACAAAGAAGAGCAACAAAAAGAAGATTGTATGTGAAACTGTGAATCTTAGTTGTATTATTTGAATTTTTCCATGTATATTAAATATAAGCTGATAGTGACAGAACTATTATGTTGGAAAACATATGTCTTTCTCTACTCTAATCTATCTCTTTATAGCTTAGAGGTAGAAATTATTCTTCATTTTCAGCCTTCTGATATCCTGATTGGTTTTTTAATTGATAAGAATTTTTAAGTTGTTTTCCTTTCAAATTTTTCTTTACACCATTGGCATAAAAATTATTCTTGTTAGAACACTGTACACAGCAACAATAAAATTATGTGATGATCAACTCTGATGGACTTGGCTCTTTTCAATAATGAGGTGATTCAGGTCAATTCCAATAGTCTTGTAATGGAGAAAGCCATCTACATCCAGAGAAAGGACTATGGGGACCGAGTGTGGATCACAACATAACATTTTCACCTTTTTTGTTGTTTGCTTGCTTTTTTCTTTCTTACTTTTTTCCTTTTTGATATGATTTTTTTTTGGCGAAGTGTGATAAAGGTGGAAATATGTTTAGAAAAATTGTACGTTTAACCTATATTGGATTACTTGTTGTCTAGGGGAGGGGAGTGGGGAGAAGAGAGGGAGAAAAATTTGGAACACAAGGTTTTTCAAGGGTGAATGTTGAAAACCATATTTGCATGAATTTTCAAAATAAAAAGTTATTATTAAAAGTTTTTTTAAAAAGAAAAAATTTCTTATACTACTATAACATTCCATTACATCCATATATTGTAATTTGTTTAACCATTTTCCAATTAACTGGCAATTACATTGTTTCTGCTTTTTTTCTATTAAAAATATATTATTATAAATATGTTTTTACATATTTTTCTATATTTTTGATCTGGCAGTTGTATTACTGGGTTAAAGGATATTTATGTAGTGACTTTTGAGATATAGTTCCAAATTGTTTTAAATAATGATTAAATACTCCTATAGCAATCTAATAATTGCTATTTTCCTTTTTGCCAACTTAATAAATGTAAGATTTTTTTAAAATTTGAATTTCCTTTAATATCAGTGACGAAGTTTTTTTTCATTTGTTTCTTGATAAGTTGCCTTTGTTCTTTTGAAAGTTGTCTGTATTCTTTTATATTTTATCTTTTGAGGAGAAACATATTCATGATTTCTTATGGTATAATTATATTCCATTACATTCCTACACCACTATGTATTCAACTAGTTTCCAATCAAGATCCAAAACCTTTTTTAATTTTAACAATCACTCCTTTTTTATTGGTCAGAATCAGGTTGAAAAAGATGTTCCCCTTGTCATTCCTTCAGCTTTCTGGAAGATGAAATTATCAGCACAGCAATTCTAAAATTTATCAAATGTTCAGTTTTTAACAAAGAACAACCTCCAGCAGATACCTAGGTAGATGAAATTCCCCATCATAACTATATCCTTCCTCTGTGACAGCTTTGTGATCTGTATCCAGAACTCATCATCTATTTCTTCTATCTAGCCAGACCATCAGTAGTATACTCTCAGCATGATAGAAGGTTTCCCCCCTCTTTCTCTAATCTTTACACAACTGTTCCCCATCATCCTTCCTCATCAGGTTCATGGATTTCCACCTGACTTTATATCTTGGTGATATACAGTCTATTCCACAACCTATTATATATAATTTATTCCTTTTGGAACAAGATGAATTCTAATTCTATATTCTAGAAATGAGTCATATCCTGCCAAATATCAATGATATCTAGGAGGTCACATTTACCTCCTGCCTCCTGTCCCAGGATCTCTGGCCTATTTTGTTAGCTATATTTGGCATACCTTGTAGATAGATATCTGAGATTACAAGTATCATTTATTTTCCTTGTTAACTGTTTCTTGTTAATTGCTAGGTATAATCATTGCTATGCTTTCTTTGCCATATCTGATATCCAATACTCTACAGTATTGAATTTAGTGCTTATGTCTGGTTAGCTTTCTTATTCCATTTCTATTCTTAGTTAAAACCATCTTGATTAGATCATCAAGTCTCCAGGGAATTAAATTCTTCCCAGCCTTCATTATTTGTGCTCTGTCCCTGGTCAAGTTCCCATCATTCCTCTATCTTTACTTCCAGTTCAGAAAGCCAGATCTCATTCTCTGATAACATCTTTTTAGCTAGTAGCTCACTACCCATATCCTTCTTTCTCTTGTGAAGTTCCTCTCTCTTCTATCAGAAAAAGTGATGAAAACCTCACCTCTTCTCCCTGAATCCTTCAGTCTCCAGCCCAGAGTTTATATAGAAATATCCTTATAGCAAGAATTGTTTAACCTTGAAATGGACTGCTGAGTGAAATTTGGTCTCCCTTTCACTGAAGATCTCCTGAAATAGGATAGCTTCTTATCTGCCTGAAATAGAGCCAGGGCAAGGTATTTATATATGTGCCTTAGATGAGTTATAAAAATTGCACTCTCCTTGTTTTCCCTCTGTTCAAGTAAACATGAACAGAATTTGATCTCTTAAAAGAGTTTATTAGTGACACTGCTTTTATTGAAGGTGGGATTATTGTTTATTTTTAAGCAGCTTATCTGCATAGAGAAACATCTTCCATGAATCCTCTTCAGTACCTGCTCTTGGAATTATCTGGGACACTAAGAATTTACATGACTTTTTCAAGGTCACATATCAGTATATGTCAGAGCAAGATTATGGACCCAGATCTACTTGCCTTTGAAAGTTATCTGCATGTCAGCAGTCTCTCCTGGGTCACTGTAACACATTTATTTGACATGACTAAATACTTATGTGCTATGTAGAGTGTAATTTTCTGGCAATAATAGAAATAGGATCATAAAAATTTATTATGAAAAGCATTCCTTATAGTCATCCTTTCTCCTTCTGACCTCCACTGTATTCTCTTTGGCTGCCTCTATGCTAGTTTCTACTCTGGCTTGGGATAATTTAAATGTGAAAGGAGAAGATCAATATTATTGACATTATCATCATACATTAATAGTGTTCTTATCAAGCATCTTCCAGGCATGTACTCCATCTACTCCTCAAACACTCTATAGAGTAGAGATAGATGAACTCTCAATGTTTTTTTTCTGTCTTCTGACCATCAATTTGTATTAGATGATTTATGTTCAGAAAGCTTCAAATGACATTAAGGTTTTCTGGAAAATTGTCTCCTGAGGCAAATATTTGTCCTATTGATTTCATGGCATAATATATGTAGAGCCAGAAGAAACTTTAAACATAATGTAAGATAGCTATGTGGTGAAATGGTTAGAGCCCTGTCCTTGGAGTCAGGAAAACCTGAGTATAAATCTGACCTCAGATACTTATTAGTTTGGTGACCCCAAGCAAATGACTTAACCTCTATCTCAGCTCCTCATCTATAATAATATGAGAAAATTACAGCACCTACCTCCTACTACTATTGTAAGGATATAAATGATAGCTATTGATAAGACTCTAGTTCAGTTCCACAATTAGAGGAAACTGAGGTTTAAGGAGGTTGAAGTGACTCAAGTCCCTTGCCTTGAAGTTCTGTCCCCTCTGCTTTCTCTAGTTTATCATATTACTAGTGAGTGTGTGAGATAATTATGAGATTATGAACAATGATGCTGGCGGTACCATAGAGGAGTAGATAGAGGTCTTGGAATCAGGATGAGCTAAGTTCAAGTTCTATTTCTGATACATCTTAATTATGTAATATATAAATATATATGCATAATTACTTATATATGTGTGTATATATACACACGCACACACACATATAAAATTATATAAAGACCATCATTTATCTTCTCAGTTCCCCAATCAAGTCTCTAAAATTTGAAGTTACAAGCAAATTTCCAATCTGAAAGAGTTTCTATTCTGGGAGTTTGCTAAACCAATAAAATCACAGGTCTGGATCAAAGTAGTGAATCTCCTATTGGGAGGATAATTTATTTTAAAAAAAGGTGAAAG
This sequence comes from Sarcophilus harrisii, assembly GCF_902635505.1. Classification (NCBI taxonomy): domain Eukaryota; kingdom Metazoa; phylum Chordata; class Mammalia; order Dasyuromorphia; family Dasyuridae; genus Sarcophilus; species Sarcophilus harrisii. Next base: position 287,429,921 of record NC_045428.1, on the reverse strand, counting down.
TTCATGGTCAGTAAGTATTTGATGGTTATTAGTGAAGTTTAATGTTTCCTGTCCCATTATATGAATGAGAGATGCAACTGCTATACAGGTCAGATTCATCTTTCAGTTAAGGATCCTCTGTGATATAGAACAAAAACAATGACAAGAATAAATAACACATATACTATTTTGTAATAATAATATAATAATAAAAATATATAGTGTTTTACAGTGAGAAAGCACTTTATATATTTCAACTAATTTGATCCTCACAATCTAAAAAGATAAGTGGTACAAGTATTATTCTTCCATTTTATAGATGAGGAAATAAAACCTCTGAGAGGTTAAGACTTGCCCAATATCACACATCTCAAAAGTGTTCATTTCAAGAGTTGAATCCACATCTAATTTAGGGGCTAGTGCTCTTGCTCCATGGATTAAACATGATGTATTTGGGGCATTCTAAAGTCTTTGGTACTTGAGAGGCTTGGAACCTAACTTTTCTATAGTCAGTGACAAGAAGCCCTGTACGTATCTATGGGTTTCATTCTGAATTCAATGTTTCTTTTTCCCTTATTTCTGCTTTTCATAAATGACACTCTGGCTCTACAGACAGCATCTCCTATAGTATTCTCTAATGAGAGGAAAAAAATGAGAGGACAAAGGAAATGCTCAGTGGTTTCAAGGGCATTCAGGTCACATGCATGAGGAATATACAATTTTTTCTCAAAGAGGCTCTAGAGTTGGGAAGAGTCTATTATGTTTGCCCAGTGTATCTGAGGGAAGTCATCAGTAAAAATGAAATTGATTAAAACTACTACATGGATTTGGCTCATGCTGAAGCATGAACCTAAGAGAAAAATTCCCCAAATCTAAAAATATTCCATTATAGACCTGTTTTATCTGATACTGAACTAAACTATGTTATACTATATACTATGCTATACTGTGTTGTGCCATATAGTATTACATTGTATTATATCATCCTATCTATATTGTCATATATATATATATATAGATGTATGTCTATATTGTCATGTCATGTCATATCACATCATATCATATTATGTTGGTATATCAAATCATATCACATTATATATTATATAATGTTATGTTGTATTATGTTAACTTTTGGTTATCCTAATTATAAGATGAAGTAAAAGTTACTATAGTTGTATAATTTTATTAATATCAAAATATTTCATGAAAGATAAAAATAAATGCAATTTTTTCAGTTGTGTCTGATTCTGTGACCCTATTTAGTGTTTTTATGGCAGAAATACGAGAGGGGTTTGCCTTTCCTTTTCTAGTTTATTTTATAGATGAGGTAAGTGAGGCAAACTGAGTTACATGACCCGCTCATGATCATGTAACCATTAAGGCCAAATTTGAACTCACAAAGTCTTCCTTACTTCAGGCCCATCACTCTATCCATTCACTGTACCATCTAACTGCTCAAAAAAGTTAAAATAGGCAATGTAAAAACTAGAGCCATGAACTGAACACAGATTATGTTGTTTTTGAAGTGTATAATTATTTTGTTTATAGATATTGTGTTTATCAAATGCTTTAGAAATATCCTCTACTTGTTGCCTTATTCAGAAAAACTCTAGTTTATAAAGACCTTAGATATAAATCATATTAATATATAATACATACATACATGTGTGTATATATGTATGTAGATATATAGATAAACATATTTATATATCTACACATATATGATGTACATGATACTTAATGTAGCATTAATTCAATTTATACTTGACTACCCACTATGTGTAAAAGCACTATGCCAAGGACCAGAAAAGATAGATTTTTAAACAAATATATTAGAAGTTACATGCAGATTTTGTGTTCCAGAAGTTTATAATCTAATAAGTAAAAAGTGTGTAGTTTTTCTTCTCTCTCCCCACCCTGCTGCTTTACCAAGGATGAAAGATTCATGGCAGCTCCATAGAAATCAACAGTTTTGTAATGTTCTTCATTGTACATTGTGCTAGTCTGCAGTGCAGACTATGTTAAGGGGATGGGATTTGGATGCTCTTTAGTGCTGTAGAAATTGATTTGCCTAATCAATTAACAACTCTGTGGTCACTGAATACTCATTATAGAGCACAGTTCTAGGGCTATGGAAATGTAGAGAGAAAAGGGAAAAGTACAGTCTCAGCTTTAGAATTTGCAGCTGAAATCAGCACCCGGGGCAAACACATAGGAGGAAAAAAATAGAAAATACTTATAAATAAATACATAAATAATCCAGATAATGTTAACATATACAAGTGCGGAGAGGACATATAGCAGATGATTAAACCTAGGCATTAATTAAGGAAGGCTTCAGACACAATAGGATTTTTAATAAGGAGCTGGTGAATTGACAATTTAGCAGAGAATAAAGGGAAAGGCATCATGGGTAGTAGAAACAACATGCATTACCACATGGAAATAGAAGAAGGATGACAAATATGTTGGCTGGAAACCAAATTAGTGGTGATGAGTAAATGAGTGAATGGAAAACATTTTGAACTTGGGTGCTTTTCACTTGGATTTGAATCCTAGTCCTGGTGTTTTTTTTTTTTTTTTTTACCTGTATGACCATGGCTAAATCTTTTAAGCATTCTTGACCTTAGTTCCCTCATTGTAAAATTAGGAGGATGAGCTAACTAAGTCATCTTTATTCCTTTCTAGTTCTAAATCAATGATACTGTGATCCTTGAATGTAATAAAGTAAGTGAAGAATATTGAAACATGCTGTTGTGTTTAAGGATTCCCCGTGCACCATTTGGGGGGAATTCAATTCATTAAACATTCATCAAGTACCTATTATATGCAGGGTACTGTGGTAGCTACTAGAAGGGAGTCTGTCTTGATGTGGGCAGCAGCAGATAACCCTGGGTTAGCAAACTAGATAGATTCCTAGTGGAATTGGCACTAAGGATAGACAAGTTGGATCTCACCTACTTTGATATATGGTGGGGTGTGTTGGAAGGGGAAATAAAATAAACAATGTTTTAATATTACTTTTCCCCTTTGTACTATTTGACTTACACTTTACTTTTCAGTTTATGAGCATTTATTTTATCTGCCTCTAACCTCTTCATGAACACTATTAAAAATAAACAAAAACAAAACCCTTGGAAAAAATAGAGTCAAGCAAAACAAAATCCCACATTGGCCAAAAATGTATGTTTCATTCTGCATATTGAGTTTATTACTTATCTGGCAGGAGGTGGGCAGATTCCAGAGTATCTTTAATATTACTTTTTATAAGTGCATTTATTTTAGTGCCAGACAATTCTGTTCTCCATGGCACATAAATATTTATTTTGTACTGTTGCATATTTCAGTGAAAGCTTAAAGCTTGCATTGGACAGTGATACACATTTCTGGACATATAACAATGAATAAAAATAGTGAAGTTAGATCCAGGCAATAAGGAATGGAAATTGAAATAAGCTACTTTTTAAGAGGTAAAATTATACTTATACTTTCATAGCAGACAACAAAATCTGGGTCCAGTTCTGATCCTACAGAGAGGTTTTTGTTTGTTTTTTCATCAATATATCTGTTTCCATAGCCTCTAAATGAGAATGTGAGCTATTTGAGGACAGAAACTGTTTTCATTCTTTTTATATACCCAATGCTTAGCACAGTGCCTGACTTTATAAATGCTTGTTGATTAATTTGTTGATGCTGTTCCAGATTAATTTCCAACTGTATCTCTTCTTTATGTTTCTACAAAAATCAGTGGGCACCCCAGTTATCCTTGAAGAGTAGAGCATATTCCCAAAAGCTACAGTGATGACGTTCAAGGCCAAACTCTGTAACAGCCATATTGGGAAGTCTCTCAACTTCTCAGAAACCCAGACCTAACAAGAGGAAATATTTGGCTCCCTTTGAACTTGTACATTATGCAGGAGTGGTGAGTTGCCCCAGGCACCCAGGCTCATGTTTTTTTGGCAAGGCTTCAAATGCACTCAGCTGGTGTCCTTAGATAATGGTTAAGTGAAGTTTAGATTAAGAGAAGAGATGAATGAAAACAAAGTCAGTTTGAGATGAAAGAAGGACAAACCCTCTTAGATTTAGGAAATGAAACATACATGCATTAATAGCTGCACATTTCACCCGAGGGTCAGAGATCCCAAATGGTCTCTGGCCCCACCAAACATTAAGCAAAGCAGCTTCAGAGAGGAACGGAAACCATCAAAGGCACTGGATTTTTTCTCTTTGTCTCTTCTTTTAAGTGTGTGTGTGTGTGTGTGTGTGTGTGTGTGTGTGTGTGTGTGTGAAAGAGAGAGAGAGAAAGAGAGAGAGAGAGAGAGAGAGAGAGAGAGAGAGAGAGAGAGAGAGAGAGAGAGAGAGAAATATCAATTGGTCTTTTTATTGGAAGTCCTTTTTAATCTGCCATAAAGAAATAGCCCATGGGTAACAGTGTTCTCTAAACTGTAGCTGAGCAAAGATTTCTGGTGACCTTCCCTGTCCCTTCTCATCTTTCCTCTAGCCTATGTGTCATCCTTTTTCTCTGCTTTATATTTCTGGCCAGTAATTCTGAGTAGAATACAAGTAGGAGGATTGGGAAATTATGACCTTCAGAATCTATCTCTACCTGCAAAAACATTGCCAATTTATGTAGGTCTATGTAAATGTGCTTGTGGCTTTCATCCTGGAGTGTTGTCCCTCCCTACCAGCATAAAGATTTTATATTAGGAATGCAAAATTATTATTTCCCATTTTATATGGATAGATAATAAAGCCAAACTAATGTACCTCTATTTAAGGTACATAAAAAGGACTATAATCCCAAAGCATCTAGGTGGTGAAATGCATAGAGTACTACACTTAATGTCAGGAAGAACTGAGTTCAAATCCAGTTTCAAACTATTACTAACTCTCTGTCCCTAGGTAAGTCACTAAACCCCTGTGTGTCTCAGTTTCCTCGACTATAAAAAGGAGGCAATAATGGCACCTAACTTCAGGTGTTATTTTGAATATAAAATGGGATAGTTTGTAAAGTGATTAATACAGTTCCTGACCCTTCCTTCCTTCCTTCTTTCTTTTTTTCCTTCCTTCCTTCCTTCCTTCCTTCCTTCCTTCCTTCCTTCCTTCCTTCCTTCCTTCCTTCCTTTCCTTCTTTCCCTCTTTCCCTTTCCTTCCTCCTTTTCCTTCCTTTCTTTTCCCCTCCTTCCTTTCTAGCTTCCTTTTTGCTTGCTTCCTTCTTTCCTTTCCTCTCTCCATCCTTTCTTCATTTTCCTCCCTTTTCTTCATTCTTTAATTCCTTCCTTCCTTTGTTCATCATTTTATTCCTTCTTTCCTTCCTTTCTTCTTTCATTCCTTCCTCCTTTTTCTTCCTTTCTTACTTCCTTTTTTTCTTTGTTCATTGTTCCTTTGTTCCTCCCTCCCTTCCTTTTATATTTTCAAGTTAAAAGAGCCACACAAGAGATTTTTGTAGTGGAAAGGACAGTATTGGGAGTCATCAGACCAGGGTTTGAAGCCTGGCTCTAACATTTACTTGCTTTGTGACCATTAGAATACCACTCAAATTTTCTGGATCTCAAATTCCTTATCTATAACAAAACTAATATAAGCATTACCTATTTCACTGAGTGGTTGCAGGAAAATGGCCTTATAAATCTTAAAACACTATGCAAATAAATGGCTATTATTTTTTCAAATAATGCTGTTGTGTTATTTCAAATAATGGCTATTATAATTTCAAACAGTGAGATAATTCAAATAATACTGGCCAATTCTCTTCCTTCTATTTGGACTGTATGCTTCTCTGTACGTCCTTATATGATTGGTTGACTTGAGAAAAAGCATGACTCTCTTAAAGAATCAGTGGCAGGATTGTTTCAGAAGTCTTCCAACAGACTCTTGAGCAGTCTTTTTGAAAACTGCATCAGTGCTGAAAGCAGTGAACAAAGTAATCTTGCATGACCTGAATCTTCAGTGTCCTTAGTTCTTGGGATATTCCTGTCTTCTTTTTCACAAGGACCTCTCTTCATCCTAGCTTTGACCTGATTGGACCTTTTATTCATCTTTAGTGGGATTTGCAAGGATACTCTTTATATTTGTAAGTCCCCACAAGGTCTATTTGTAGGTTAAGGCAAGGTTTGCAAATGCTCAAAGACAAATCTAGCCAAGGGACTTCTGTCCATGGTCCTGACTTTATTCTTCACTTGACTCATGGATTCCCTCTGATAGTTTCTCAAGTACCTCTGAGAGGCATGTTAGCTGTGAGCCTTTACTTTGGGTGGTTTCATTAGAGTGATTTTCTGGGCACTGGACAAAAGGAATAGAGTTTTTTTTCTTCATAATTCTTTATGCTGTTTCATGCACATGTTATCAGAAAAAGGGGGGATAGGCAGAATGCCATTTTAAACTCATTGCTATCTATAACACCTTTCTCCAAGGTTCTAATTCATCCGTTCACTTAATAATTGTATCCTCTGACATTGTGTGAGAAAGTCAGTATCCTATAGTTCATAAAGGAGATCATGGGATCTTAGTCTTTAAGCTAGAAGCCATCAATTACAGTCCTATTATTTTATAGATAAAGAAATTGAGGCATGGTGAAGTTAAGTGATTGCCCCAGGGTCATAACACTAATACACATCTGAGGAAGGATTGACATCTACATTTTAAAGTGGAAAAAGTAAAACACTGACTGGTGATATGGTATGATTGAGGTCTCCCAGCATGCCATTAGAGAATGAATGCAAAATTTCAAACAGTGAGGAAATGTGAATTGGAGAACTTGATGGATTTAAATTTCATCTCCATTATTCATTACTTGCATGACCTTGGACAAGTCACTTAAAAATCTCCAAGGCTACTTTCTTTATCCATAAAATGAGGGGTTCAACTTTATGACTTCTACTTAGCACCGATCAATCAACTTATTGGTTGTATAAGTTATATACAATTTATCATGTATATAACAATATATATGTTATCTATATTGTTATATATATATATATAAGTTGTATATAAACTTTTCTTCTTTTAAATTTCTTCTTTCTAATGCTCGTATTTGCTGTTTTCTAATCCTTAATGTTGCTGAACAACATAAAGCAATTTAAAACAACTTGGATTACATCCGGTTCAATTTTATGGCCATGTATAACTTCCTCCTCATCCCTCCCCATATTTGATACAAATGAGGAAAAGAATCTCAAGAAAGGGACTTCCTTCCATAGTGTATCATCTCTGTAAAAGATAAGTTCTGAGTCAATATACATCTGAAATGTTTCACAAATTGTGTGTGCAATCTCCAGAGGTAGGTTTTTATCTGTTTAAACTAGGGGGAAGCATCTCAACATTTTTTGTAGGAGGAATTAAAAGGTATTCTTAGTATCAAGGAAAGTTTCTCAGGACAAATTGGCAATGTCCTCAGACAGGAAAATGTCAATAAGTGTTCCTCCTTCCAAGCCAATTTATTGACTCATCACTAGAGATTGTTTCTAATCCTCAATGAAGGTAGACATAATTCAGAAAATCTTTTTATTTCTCTATGTCTATATAACAAATAGTCTTGTGCTGAGAAAATGATTACTATTGCTTGACTAGTTGGAAAGGATGCTGACTTTATTATTTTACTATTAGTATACATAGATGGTCCAGAAGAACTTTTGCAAGGTGATTAAAATTATAGTTATTATTATCCCCCTTTTAGGAAAAACTAAATAAATTGATGACAAATCTTAAAATAATAGTGCCTTGTTTTGTGGGTTGTCTTATTCCAATAAGGAGAGTTCTAAAAAAAGAAGAGAGTTCTAGATAAAAAACTAGGTGGTGAATTATATTTTAATTCCATTTTGTTAAATTATGTTTCAAGAAATATTTATTGGTAGTGTTCAAAAAAGTGAAAGTTATACAATGGAAAAATGAAAATGAATTCAAAGGTAGGTCTTTGGAATATCTCAATCTTGCCCCTGAACTGAAGTCCAAGTGGACATGCAGTGAGATTTCATTAAGCAAGTCCTATTGTAACAGCATAATGGATCTGATATTGGAATCACAGAATTTTAAAACTTTCAGGCTGAAAGAGATCTTAAAAGTCCAATTGGTCTGATCTAATCCACTCATATTACAGATGAGGACACACTTATTTTAGATGGCATTGGTCTAAGAAATGCTTGTCTAAAACCATTCCAAGTTGTTCTAAGAAATGTCTCAACATTTTCTGCAAACCAAATGGGAAAAGCACATTGTAAAAAGGGAATGATTTAGCCTTAGTTATTTGAATTCAGTTCCAATTCAGTGGAGAATTTTTGCAATGCTAATCTCTGTTTTCCTAATGGTAATATGGTTTTTCTTTTTCCTCCCCAACTTTTATTTCTCCTCCACCTCCTCCTCCTCTTCTTGCTTCTCCTCCTCCTCCTCTTTCTTCTTCTTCTTCTTATCTTGCACAATGTCTTGTATTTTTATTAGATAGTAGTAGTGATGGTCATTTTAAATTAACCAAGTCGAAGATACAATGAAAATCTTCTCTGGGAAGGGTTCCTTGAGATTAAAGATATGGGGAGTTTAAGAATTCCATTCTCAAAAAAGAGCTGGGTTTGAGACCAATTGTCATTCAGATTTATCACTCATATTTTAAGGCAGTATCCAACTTCCCTTTAACTTTTCACAAACAAACACAGACTCTTCTTAAATTTCTGCTTTCTTGGGAGCACAAAGAAAGGATACTTTTTTTTGCTTCCCCTAAACAGGGTGACTCAGAATGAGATGTAAACTCAGTGACCCAGACACTGTAGGAGAGAAGCAGGGAGAAGTATCAAGAAGACGACATCTTTTAGAATTATCTTGTTTGTGAAATTTCAAAATTCTTGCTTTTAGCAAGCTGAGAAAGGAATCAGTCAAACAGAAGATGTCTCTGATGATGGTTGATATAGCCTCAGGCTAACTTTCTCCAGTAGGAACAGTATTTGATAGCACAGTTCTAACTGTGCCTATCTTATACCTGTCCTCTTGCACACACCTGCACACAAATTTTCTACTTATATTGAGAAAGCTATCCATTTTGAGTGAAATTATATAGTATATATAACTTTAGTTGATTGCATTGGAACTTAGGGCATGTCTACCTAGTTAGCTGCCGTAACTTCCTGATGATCTTTATTATGCATTTAGGGGGTTAGTCCCTCAGTTAATTAAAAAAATATTAAGTGCCTACTCTGTTCCAGACACTGTGGTAAGTGCTGAGATATAAAAGGAGGCAAAAAACAGTGGCCACCCTCAAGGAATCCACAATCAAATGGGGGAGACAACAAATAAACAGATATGCACAAAAAACTATATATAATACAAATAGGAAATTATTATAAGAGGGAAGGCACTAATATACACAGGGGTTGGGAAAGACTTCCTATAGAAGATAAGATTTTGGTTAGGCCTTAAAGGAAGCCAGAGAAGCCAGGAGGCAGAACAGAGGAGTGAGAGTATTCTAGATATTGGGGGATAGCCACAGAAATGATCAGAGCCAAATGTCTTGTTCTTCATGGAATAGCCAAGAGGCCAGAGTTACATTAGAGAGGAAATCTAGAATAGTAGGAATTCTTTGAGTCAGAAGACATGATCATAGAATCATAGTCATAGATTTAGAGCTTGATGGGATTTTTCAGGTTATTGAATCTGAATCCCTCATATGCAGACTTTATCACTTGCTGATTATGTGATTTTTGAGTAAGTTGTTTTATATTTTTGAGCCTATTTCTCAATGTGAAAAATGAGGGGCTCAGTAAATCAGACAACTAGCTTTTATTAATCACCTACTATACAATCATTATGCTAATTATTGGGGATAAAAAGGGGAAAAAAGTACTCAATTTCAAGGAGCTCACAGTCTATAGTGGTTGGACCATTCCAGTTTAAATCTGATAACTATCTTTCAATACCGCCCCCTGCCCAGTGTTTTTATGAAGATCAAAAGAAATAGTTACAGTACTTCATTAAATTTAAAGTTGTTTATAAATGAGTATCATTAGATAGTTTAATCTTTAAAACTAACATGGATTTATTCTTTTTCTACCTAGCAGATCATTATGGCAATTGAATCTATAAAAGATCATCTCTTTAAATAATAATTGTCCTTGAGGCTTGTGTCTTAAATTATTTATTTTTAAGAGGGATATATATATATATATATATATATATATATATATGGACATGAAATTCCATGAGATTCTTTCTCCCACTCTTCCATTCCTGAGTCCACTGCATGAGAAACCTACAAGGAGAAATTTGGAAAAGTTTTGTGGATGGGAAATCTTGAGTGAAAGAGATGCAGGAGAAAAAGAGGAAAAAAAAGTTTTTCTTGGCTATCATAGTAACAAGCAGAGTTCTCAAGGTTTGCTGCCATGGCAAGATGGAAAGGGAAATGCTTTGACAGAAGCTACTTACCACTGATGATATATAACATCCATGCCAGGAGTCTGGATTGGCTGTGTTTTGCTCCTTTGAGACCAAGATCCAGGGAGGAACTAATTGAGGAGTGAACTCATGCTCTTTGATGTTACTTGGTAAAGGGGGCAACCCTGTGATATGGGAGCCACAAGTATGATTTGCCTCACTACTCGATTTTCATTAGACACCTTTTTACAGATGATTTCATGTGTCAAATAGGGTTTTGCTTGCAAAAGTATTAATTAGGAGGCTTAAGTCAGAGGTTTTGGGTTAAAAGATCCCCCAAAACATCCCGAATCCAGAAAGTAGTGAAGGGCGCCATAGCCATGTGGGCATTTGAAGGGGTCTGTGCTCTAGACTTCAAGAGAATGTCATCATCAACACCTGCGTGTGTGGTGTGCTCATCACCTTTGGAATATGTAGCCAGATGCTACTGATTCTGATTCCTACAGGCTCTCTAGCATCCTGCATCTTTATTAACCTTCTGTAATTAAGACCCTAAACTTGACAGTCTTCATTCTATTTTGGGAAAGTGTGAAGCATAACAATGATGCTGCAGTTTGAGTTTCTGCAAGACAAACACTTCAAGTTCACTCACTGATGTACGCTTTTTGTCTCATTGTGTCTTATCAGCTGGGCTTCTGAATACATTCAGGAGTATTGCTTCCATCTAGCAAGGAATCTAATTAGCTGTATCTATTTTGAAGCAATTCTGTTACCTATTAGAGTTGCCTCCCCGTTGAGCTGGCTCTGATTTCCGCGGTGATTTTTTTCTTAGTCATAAGAAAAACTAACAATCCAATCAGAAAAATGTTCCATACCTTTTTTTAAAAGGAAGGAATATGGGTTTCATGTTTAAAATGCAGGTAAACAATGGGGGAAGGGGAACTCCATTTTTGTCATTTCCCTACCTTTCTGCCTCTTAATTCCTCACAAGGATGAGGGTGGGAGAAGGAGAATGAATTATTAGTACAAGGCTTATCAGAGAATGTTTTAGCCCCTGAACACAAATGATGCAGTCATAGGTTTGTATCTTGAAGCATACAGAGGGCAAAGGGGAGCCCAAGATGTGGTAAAGCATTGATGCTCAGGGAATTTCCTGACTACAGTCTAAGGGGGTAATCAGTAAGATAAAGTGATTTTCATTTGATGGAAGAAGTGTGAAAGAAATGCTTAATCTGGAGCAACATCATTTTGGCACTGTTCAATCTTTTTGTGTCCTCATTTGGGGTTTTCTTGACAAAGGTACTGGAGTGGTTTGCCATTTTCTTATCCAGTTCATTTTACAGAAGAGGAAATGGAGTCAACCAGTGTTGAGTGACTTGGGCAAAGTCATACAATTAGGAAATGTCTGAAGCTAGATTTGAACTCATGAAGATGAGTTTTTCTCATTCTAGGTCCAGTGTTCTGTGCACTCTGGCACCACCTAGCTGCTGTGGAGCAATATCATAGGATTGTAGATTTAGATATTAATAGGGGTTGAGTCTTTCCCCCTTGTTTTAGGGATGAGAAGATGACTTGTCCAGGAATATACAAAAAGGAAATACTATGGAATAGATTCAAACCCAGATATTCATATCTCACTCTCTTTCCACCATACTATGTAGAATTTAAAGCCTGATAGGATCTTAGACAATATTTAGTTAAATCCCTCATTTTACAATGAGGACATTGACGTCTAATAAGATGTCCAAGTCATGAGTTTAAAGCTTGAAAAGACCTTGGAGAATATATTGTTAAATCTTCCATTTTACAGATGAGGACATTGAAATCTAAAATGATGCTCCTGCAGTTGTCAAAGTCATGAATTTAAAGTTTGATAAGACCTTAGAGAATATCTAGTTAAATCTCCCATTTTACAGATGCGTATATTGAAACCTAAGAAGATGCTCCTGCAGTTATTGAAGGATTGGGTTGGGTTGGGTGGGATCCACAAGGTAACCTCTAGGTAACATTGGGAAGTAGGTAAATTCTTACTGTTTTTTCACTGCATCCTATTCTTTCTCTCATCCAGATCAAGTTACCAACACTCCTATGTTCTATCATCCCTTTTCCTAGCAAAATCTGCTCTTAGAAAAGATTCTGCTCTCAATCGTTGATACTTTAGCATGAGTCTATCAAGGGTCCTCAAACTATGGTCTTTGGGCCAGATGCAGCAGCTGAGGACATTTATCCCCCTCACCCAGGGCTATGAAGTTTCTTTATTTAAAGGTCCACAAAACAAAGTTTTTGTTTTTACTATAGTCTGGCCCTCCAACAGTCTGAGGGACAGTGAACTGGCCCCCTATTTAAAAAGTTTGAGGACCCCTACCTAGCATACCTAGCTAGCATTTACATCTTGTTTCTTATATGTAATTATGGAATGAAAAATTTTGATCCCAGGTACAAGGAAATTCAAGGCATCTGTAAATATGTTAAAAACATAATTTGGGGATGATGGTGCTTGGATTTTTATAACAGCTGCCACCTGATCACAGTCTGAGAGAATAGTTAGTAAGATAAAATGATTTTTCTTTGATGGAAGAAGTGAGAAAGGAATGCTACCTAGATGATTTCTTACCAAACCTATCTTTAAAGTTAGCTGTGATAGGAACTCTCAGGTGAGAAGGATGAAGTCTTTTCTTATGTCAAGGTGAAATGTCAACCATAAACTTTCATCTTTTGACTTCAGCACTCTATTCTGGCTCTTTTATTTCATAGATTTTATTCAATGCAATATTGATTTAAGAAATGAGCCCAATTTGCCTTCTTTCAAGTGTAATGGATTCTTTCCTGGTACCACAGTAGTGTCACTGAAATTGTGTATCAAGATAGATTCTATTTACTCTCAGGATTTTCCAATCATGGGGATTAGAGGTGCAGTTCCCCCCCACCCACTCCGCTCCCCTCTCCCCCACCATGATCTGGAAAATCCATGTAAAATTTTTTGACCTTCCCTATATACCAAAAAAGAAGTCTGAATTAAGGTATTACTAGATAAAACATTTTGATATTATACAATAATATACTTTATAGATTTCTGAATTTCTAAATTTTTTTCTGTCATCTTTCTGCATCAATTCCCATTTAATTTCTCATGTTGACCTATGATATATCAAAGCTGAAATGTGAAAATCTGTTATGTGGAAAGGTTAAATGTAGGTTAAATCCAAGCAAAAGGTGTACTTATGGATCCAGGATTTGGGAAATACAGGATGGTTTCTTTCATTCTTCCTCATTTGGATAATATGCTAGGAATTCATTCTTTATGTATAAACGTCCTTTATCCTCCGAATAGTTTAATTTTGGTGGTGAGCCAAGGAAAATTGTTTTGATTGGTTAATAGTCTGTCATTTGTGGTTTTGTTCAGGCTAAGGCGTTTCTCCTGAATCAGTGTCTTGTTAGTTTGGGTGCTTACATGGAAACACAAGGCCCTTTAGGTGATTTAAAAATTTACTATCTCTATTATCATCCTTACTGAATGTCTTTCCCAAAGTCTTATATATCAGTAGTAAGAGAGCCCAGGACCTATTAGATTGAGCCACCTCTAAGGAGATGGACATGCACATTTTGGCTCTGTGAAATGAACTCATGCTCTGGCTTAGCTCTGAAAGATTGGGCTTTGAGATGACATAGCAATCTCATATTGGTGTCTGTGATTAGAGACTGTGTCAGATATTATTAGTTACTGAAGTAGGAAGAGCTAAGGAGAACAGAAAAGCCTTGTGACATCTGCATTATCTTTAAATCTCTATTAAAGGACAGTAGGCTTATAGATATAAAAATGTACAGAGGGGGAGCTGAATCTGAGAGTTTGTGTAACATTGTGTTGTACCTTGCAATGCTTAAGGGACCTTGAAAAAATGAAGGCCCTTGCATGCATGAAGGGAACTTTTTGAAATAGGAAGGGACCATTTTGCTTGGTGGTTGAATATTTGAATCAATGTCATCAAAGGCATCATTTTAGAATTCAACAATCAAAAGGAAGCCTTGAAAATTCAGCAAAATATCGTGAAAAGAGCAATGGATTGGGAGTCAGGATGCTGAGCTAATCCTGACTCTTTCATTAATTCATTGTTAGTGTTAAGTATGAATATGTCGGTAAATATTTAACAAGTAGCTTTCCAAACCCATAAGAGACTTTTAAGCTTAGTTTACTAACATTTATTATTAACATTTTCTCCATTACCTTCTTAAGTGTAGATAATAATAATAAAAATCAAACCTTGATTTGTAGCTTTCACTAGTACCAACATGGAAATAAATGCTCATGCTGAAAATTTAACAATTGGCTCTTTTGAACTAGTACAAGCTAGTTCTAGCACACCACTGATTAGGAAAGTCACTAAACTTCTCTGGCTCTCAGATTCCTTCTTTGTAAAAGGGGATAGAATACTTGTCTTAATAGGATTACTGTGAGGATTCAATTCATTTATTCATTCGGCAAATATTCAGACTGCTATATTGAGTGCCTACCATAATAATAAAATAACTCATGATATAACAACATTTTAAGGGTTAACAAGTCATGGATTAGATGAAATCGTATATGGGAAGGCACCCTGTAATATATAAAGTACATAAAATATGAAGAATATTATGATGATCCTCATAATTCTTTGAGTTAGACAAAAATTGTTTTTAATGAGTTTTGTGATTATGGTATTATGGAAGGAAAATGTGTCGTTTTCCTTTTTTCATCTTTATTTGTCTATTTCATGGTTTATTCAGCTCCTTTTAACTTTGGTCTAATAATTTACTCTATTTATTTAGGTATTGCATCCTGAATCCCTGTGCCATTCCAATAAGAAAGTCATGGACAAGGGGAAGTGACTGAAGAGCTCCCAGCCTCCTTCTCTTCTCTTCACCAAAGCCCAATACCATTTTGGAATCACTAAGGTAACCAGAAAGCTACAGAGAATGTGTTCATAGAAGAGTGGGTGGAATGAATGTGTTTCTTAAAATACCTATGAAAGCACAGCCATTAGGCA
Source organism: Sarcophilus harrisii (assembly GCF_902635505.1). Classification (NCBI taxonomy): domain Eukaryota; kingdom Metazoa; phylum Chordata; class Mammalia; order Dasyuromorphia; family Dasyuridae; genus Sarcophilus; species Sarcophilus harrisii. The sequence goes on along the minus strand of NC_045428.1, from coordinate 287,414,565 downwards.
GTCTTCCAACCCCCACAGTCCCAACCACCATCAACAGTATTCTTTTGAATGTGAATAATACAAAGCAGTTTGAGAAAGCAAAGTCAATGCTTTTAAAACCTCAATCATGATTGTCTTTACCTTTTTGCAGTTTATAGGGCAGGTTCATGACAATAGACACAGTACTGAATGAATTTGAAGGTTCTGAGATTAAATGGTTACAGATCACGTTTCATTTCAAGGTGAGTAAACACCTTTCTGGAAGCAAACCACTTGCTTAAGTCAGGACAACAGACTCTTTCAAGGAACCTCTTAGGAAATAGTTCTTCCACTTTACAAAATGACATGCATGTCCTTTGAAATCAATAAATTCATCAACATAGACTATGAGATCCTGTGCTGGTATGAAGGAAACAAATGCTAGAATGCAATAGCAGCTATTGCAAGGAGTTTACATGTTTTGGGGGGAGGCAGCAAGTACCTATATACAGAATAAACAAAAGAAAATAAACACAAAATCCAAAGTAGTCTAGGAAGGAGAGTATTAGCAATTTGATGGGGGAATCAGGAAAGGCTTCACATAAAAGGTAGTGCCTGAGTTGTTTCTTGAAGGAATAAGAATTCTATGTGGTGGAGGAGAAGCAGGATCTTGTAAGAATGGTAGAGAGACAGTGCAAACATGAAGATGGAAAAGGGTTTTGTGTGAAAAAGGGTGATTAGGCTCACACATCCTTAATCTCAAATCAGCCATAGAGAATCTTAACTCGCTCATGTGTCTTTTTGTGTCTTTGTCTCTATTTAGTGACAATTTTAGGGTTCTATCTAACTTGTGAGTGGACCATAGATTGACCAGATTTTATTAAGCACCTGCTATGTGCTATGTAAGCTACTGTGCTTACCTTAGTGAGAATTTCACCAGACTAAATATCCAAATAACATCCATGTGGGATTTCAATGCCATATTGACAGGTGGAAGAATAGCTACCAAGATATTCCTTTAGAATACTGTCTAGGAATGCTATTTGGTAAATTGTGTCTCTGATAACTGGCTTTCATGAAATAGTCAGCAGTTGAATACTCAGTAAGAGAGAGAAATGAATTAAAATTGAAAATAAATAGGGTTAGGGAGAACATTAGATAAAGGGGGTGAAGCCCACATTTATTAGTGGAAATGAGAGTGAAATGAGAGTAGACTCTTCATTAGAATACATAGATTTCCTAGAGAATAGGAGTTTATGGAGAAACCCCACTGGTGCACAAATCCTTCAGGACTTCTTGCCACTCTCTGTTTACTTCTTTTTTTAAGGCTGTCTTAAACAAAAGTTAAATTTATTGAAGGAGATACTGTGCTAGATGGCTGTGAAGTGGCTCCAATACTGGTCTGGAGTTGGAATGATTCATCTTCCTGAGTTCAAATGATCTCAGATGCTTACTAGTGGTGTGATCACGAAAAAGTCACTTAACCTTGTTTGCCTCAGTTTCCTCATCTACAAAATGAGTTGGAGAAGGAAATGGCAAACCACTGCAGTATTTTTGCCAAGGAAATCCCAAAAGGGGCTACAAAAATTTGGACATGACTGAAATGATTCAATGACAACAACAATTGTGACCTAAATCTTTGCTGTTTCTAGTGTTCTCACATGAAAAGAGAATAATGGTAATAATAATAGTAATCAGGCAGCTGAATACTATGGTGCATAGAACAAAAGACTTAGAATTAGGAGCAGCCCCGAGTTCAAATCTGCCATCAGAATGTACTAGTTGTCTTGACTTTAGGGAGTCATATAACTTCTCTCTGACTCAATTTTCTTTAAAATAGGGATAAAATAGCATTCTTGTGGGGATTGAATGAGATAGCATATGCAAACTTTGTAAACTTTAAAACACTAAGTAAAGACATGCTATTTTTATTATTTTCAGAAGTAGAAAATATAACCAAGTTTGTTTTTCCCCTCCCCTGTGCCTTGTTGCTTTCACTGATGGGGACTTTGCTTTTGCCTTAGATATTTCCTTAACCAGGGATTAACCCTTGGGTTAGATGTATTCTTATCTGCCCTGGATTCTTCCCATGTGATAATGCCACACTGAGATAGATTGATTAATTCAAGACCAGTTTATGAGTAAATATCCATCAGTTGGGGAATGGCTGAATAAGTTATGATTTTTGAATGTAATGTAATATTATTGTTCCATAAGAAACAATCAGCAGGCCTGATTCAGAAGGGCGTGGAGAGACTTACATGAACTGATGCTAAATGAAGTGAGTAGAACCAAGAGAACATTATACACAGTTTGAATAAATTCTGTCCTATCAAACTAAATTATGATATTCCCTAGAAGTTCTAGGTGGGACACAGCAAAAATATTTCAGAGAAAAGTTTCCCAAATTTAACCTTATCCAAACAAGCCTGGAACTCATTCTGTGTCATAGACTATAAATTTATTTGCCTTTGGGCTTATTTCATACGTAAGAATATGAAAAAAGTGAATTAATAGTATTTTTAGACTACATGTTTTCAAAATGAATTTTTTTGTTTTTTCAAAATAAAAATTGGAATAGACATTTGCTTTTTTTTTTTTTTTTTTTTTTTTTGCATCTCTCATTTTGGAATGCAGGAATAGTGTAGTGGATAGTGATCTGGACTCTGAGTTAGGAATGCCTGAACTCTGTTTCTGCCTCTGATACAGAGTGGCTAAGTGACCATGGACAGCTCACTTATTCTTTAAAAGCTTGATACATTTCCTTAAGATTATAAATTGCAGAGCAGTTGCTGATCTGAATTAGCAGAGGGAATTTCCTCATCAAGTAGTTTTCTATATCACATCTGGGAACCAAGGTGGCAGAGCAAGCAGGAGATTGCTGGAGCTCTCCCATAATCACCTTTAAACAACTATAAAATAGCCCCTCAAAATGAATTCTGGAATGGAAGAACCAACAAAAATATGGCATAAAATAGTTTTCTAACCCAAGATAACTTTGAAAATCAGTAGGAAAGTCATCTTACTTTGATAAAAGGGAAGCACATTCAGGGTAGACAGCCTAGCAAGTGAACATCAGGCCCTGCCTCAGCAAGTGAGGAGGAGACTCTGAACCCCAACATAGGTCAGTGACTGAGGCCCCATGGACCCACAGCAGCAACAGGCAAATGGTCAACACCTGCTTGCAACCTGATGCAGCAGGAGCTACACCCCTACCCCCCACTGGTCTCAGCATGATGCCTCCCAATCCCTACCCTATGAACCTGAGTGCAACACCTACTGAGTCAGTCAAATCCCCACTGGATCTTAATGCAGACCTCCCATGGTCCTTGTGAAGCACCAGGCAAGAAAACAGGACCTGCAGCCACAGATGTGAGAAATTTGAAAAGTTATTCCTTTTACTTCAGAAGCAGAGCTCAATTTTAAAAGAAAAAAAGTAGGCTGGAAAAGATAAGCAAAAGCAAAAACAAAACAAAACAAAACAGAAAAGAACCTGACCACAGAAAATTATTATGGTAACAAGGAAGATCAAGACATTAACTCAAAAGAGAACAACAATGTCAAAACACCTAGTTCAAAGCCTCAAAGAAAAATATGAATTGGTCTCAGACCCCAAAAGAATTCCTGGAAAAGCTCAAAAAAAATTTAAAAAACCAAATAGGAGAGAAATAAAAAATTGGCAAAATAAATGAATTTTTACAACTTTGAGTGAATGTTATTTTATTTTAAATACACAAATTAACTATAAAGGACATATGAAGAAAGGCACTGTCTGAAACAAGAGAAAGAATAAGTAGAAGTATGCATAGAATAATTTTACATATATATCTATTTGTGTCTTATGATAGCTAACTTTTAGAGTAAGGGAGAGGGAAGAATGAAAGAAAAAAAATTACATGACAAATTTGTTGTATATTTGAAAGGAATAGCAAGTTTGTGCATAGGAGATTTACAGTTTTATATACAATCATCTTTTTGTATTGTATTATGTTATGAAAATGCATGTTTTACTCCATAAATTAACAAAAATTTCAAAAAAGAAAAGAAATGGGCGTGATGTAAGGGAATCATGACAAAATCTGGAAAAAAATTATAAAAAATGTAAAAGTATATGGAAAAATTTATTGAAGAAAACAACTCCTAAGTAAGTACAATTGGCCAAATGGAGAGGGAAGTAGGAAAGCTAATGAAAAAAAAATAATTAGAATTGGACAAGTGGAAGCTAATGATTCCATGAGACATCAAGAATCAATCAAATGATCAAAACAATGAAAAAATATGTGAACTATATTATTGGAAAAAACAATAGATTAGAAAATAAATATAGGAGACATAATTAAGAAATTATTGGACTATCTAAGAACCATGATTTAAAAAGGGACCTGAACATCATACTTCCAGAAATTATCACGGAAGTTTCCTGTATCAATGAGATCCTGGTTCCAATCCCCATCTTCATTGTTATTAATAATGAATTGTTAGAGTATTCAGTGTTTGCTTTCACTTGATAAGCTTGGGTTCAGGCCAGCCCTCAAGCAGGCACTTATTTCCTCTTAGGTATTTGGCCTGCATCTTTGAATGAATAGCTTCTATCAAATCATGGTCATGTTTGGATAATATGACCTTGTGGGCAAGACAGCTTTATTGAGACAGTGAAGGAGAACCAGATTATTAATTACTACAATGCTGTTGTAGTAAGACAATCACCTAAGTATAATTAGGCACTTATCTCACTAAGCCTTAATTGTTATCAATCATTGCTTTAATTAACCCTAATTTTATCTTACCTTGGATAGAACCTTTTCTCTTAAGCATCTTAAATTTCTCTACTTCACATCAAAAGTCTTTTTTGTTGTTGTTGTTGGGGAGGGGATCTGGGGAGAAAGGGAGATTCATAACTCCAGGATTACAATGATTTATTGATATTCATCAAAGCTGAATAACAGAGTGTTTGCATTTGTTCATCAATCTAGGAAAAGAGACAACTAACTATATTTAATAAATGCAAACTCATGCCTGCCTTTTGATTAACCTTCATTTTGTTCTAGAAGTTCTTGCCAGTAGTGTCTTTGGCCACTTTTCTGCTCCTTCTGCACATTTTTCTTGCCACTGTATATGGGAAAAAAGAAATGAGGATATGGTTGGTTACTACATTTGCTCACTGAATTCCTAAGGTGATCTTTTTTTTAAATCTCAGGGAGAAAGGAGTCATTTGTACTTGCTAGCCATAACTCTTTGCCCTTTGGAGGTAGAGCTTGCATTATTCCTTACTAGCATTAAATGATCTCTTAGCAATAATCACAACATAAGATTTAATTTTCTTTTAAAAACACAATTCTGCTTTCGTGAGTTTATGAACTCAAATTTACAAAAATATAAATGCTAAAAAATGTTTAAATAGAACTAGAAGGAATTTTACAACAAAACATAAAGTGCTATCACCACACACATTTTATGGTAGAAAAGAACAGATTAACTATTCTCTAGCTAATCATAACAACTATATATTTTCTCTCCTAATGTATTTTATAGCTGACCTCTTGGATCAGCTAGAAAAACAGATGAGAGAGACTAGCTAACATCTTTACACTAATCCAAGCCTCAGTATGAGGGAAAGTGATGTGGGCCAAATTCCGGAAGATCCTATAACAGAAATATCATACTTTTTAGATGTATGCTACATTATCAGACACAACAAAATATTTTTCCATTACTTGACTAGTGAAATGTAGAATAAACAGCACTGATCTCATAGAGGTTTGAGTTCTAGATCTTTTGCTAACTTTCTATGTGACTGTTGTTAGTCACATGTCTCATTATCTCAATTTCTTCATCAGTAAAATGGAGTTAACACTACCTACTGAGTGCATAACTCCTTGTTTTATTGTAAAGACCAATTAAGATAGTGTGCAAGTACTTATAAATATTTTGCATTATGCAAATATAAGGAGGTATTATTACTTTAAAATTATTTTCAGTTCCAAATTCTCTCCCTCTCCTTCATCCCTCTTCCATCCTTCGAAATAGTAAGAAATATTTACTTATTTACTTACATTACTTATACATATGAAGTCATGCAAAATATGTTTACACATTAGCCATGTTATAAAAAAAAGCTGGAATAATAAGGTAAGGGAAAATTATGTTTCAATCTACACTTGATTTCCATCAGTTCTCTATCTGGAGGTGGATAACATTTTAAATGATGAGTCCTTTGGAGTTGTGTTGGATCCTCATATTGATCAGAATAACCAAGTCTGTCATAGCTGATTATTGTTACAAAATTACTCTTATTATATATATTATTATCTCGGTTTTGTTCTCTTCACTTTGTATCTAGATACCCTCAAATGGTATACACAGTTTGCCTTATCCAACTGGCATAAGTATTTTCAGGCATTTCTGAAATATCCCAGCTCATCATTTCTTATAGCAAATAGTATTTCATCACAATCATAAACCATAACTTGTTTAGCCATTCTCCAATTGATGGTTATCCTCCCAATTTTTAATTCTTTGTACCATAAAAAGAACAGCTGTAAATATTTTTACATATGTGTATTTTTATTTTTCTTTGATGTCTTTGAGATATAAACCTTACAGCAATATTGTTGAGTCAAAGAATGAGTTGTTGAGATACTTTTCAATTGTGTCTAACTTTTTGACTCCATTTAGGGCTTTCATGGAAAAGATACTGGAATAGTTTGCTATTTCCTTTTCCAGCTTATTTTACAGATGAGAAAATTAAGGCAAACAGGATTAAATACTTGCCCAGCATCACACAGCTGGTAAGTGTCTGAGGCTGGATATGAATTTAGGAAAATAATTTTCCTGATTCCAGATCTAGTACTCTATCCACTCTGCCACCTAGCTACCCTCAAATGGTACACACAGTTTCATAGCCCTTTGAGCACAGTTCCAAGTTGTTTTCCAGAATGGTTGGACCTGTTTACAAATTACACATACCTATTTCCCCACATTCCCTCCAGTACATTTTCCATTTCTATTATTTTAGCCAATCTGATGGCTGAGATGTACAGATAACATTATTACTGAAGTAGTGTATTTGTCAGGTGTCCTAGATAAGTTGGAAGATACATTCTTTCTCTGGAAGCCTGGATTAACCTGCTTTTGATTCTTTCTCAGCCTTAAATTCTATTCCTGATAAGTGAGTTTTACCTTTATCTTGACAGGAGCCAGTCTTTATTATTTTCATGTCTTTTCCTCACCACGCTGCCTAAACTCCCTCTTTTCTTTTCACTTATTTATTCCTTTTCCCCTTTTAAATTCTCTTTTACATATTGTCTTCCCCTATTAGAATGCAAATTCTTTGGGGGTGTTGGGACTATTTGCTTATATTTGAATCCTCAGAGCCTTACAGTATTTGTCACATATAGTAAGTGCTTAACAAATTATCTGTTAATTTTTTTTTTCTTTGCAATCAGAGCTGCATTTCTAGTAGTCTGGTGGAATATCAGAGTTTTTCTAGTTGGGAAGAGCTGGCCAAGAATGCAGCTTTTCTTAAGATCAGCTTTTCTTGTGAAGTCTGTGGAAAGTGGAAAAAGAGGTGGCTGGGTTTAAGGAAGAGCTGGCAAAGCTGAGCAAAGCCTTAGAGAAAGCAATATATCAGGAGGAGGAATGGAAAGCAAAGCAAGTCTTCCTTAATCGTGAAAAGAATGACTTACTCCACCAGCTGCAGGCTATGAGTGTTCCACCTGGTCTGCTATTCATTCACTCATTCTCTCTTTGGAATTACTTGTGGTTTTTTTGGGTAATGATTGCTTGGAAAGGTTAAAAAAAAATGGCAACCATCACAGAAGAATGAGAGTTTTTCAAACTCTATCAATTTCTGCTGAATATGGGTAATTAAAACATTTAAAAATGCCCTCTGTTTCATAATGAAATGAGAAGATTCTTTGGCAGCTAGTCTTTGAGTATAATTAGATTTTACCTTATTAGAGGTACCATGATATATTACAGGGATCAGTAAACTTCTAGATACTGAATATGTATATAATAGGGGCTAGCTGATAATAAGTCAGTCCTTAAAGTATGTTCAGATTTGCCTTTCCTGACAAGATACATATGTATGCATGTGTGTATGCATGTATATGTTTGTATGTATATGTATATCTTAATGTGCATTCCAAAGCTTTTAAGTAGATCCTAACTCACTTGACCCCTGAACCATACTTAAGAATCCCTGATGCATAGTGACTTAGAAAAACCACACATTAATATGATCTTTGTTTTATTATTTTTTAAAAATTTTGTTAAATATTTACCAATTACATTTTAATGTGGTTCTGCTGCATTGAAGAGTTGGGGATAAAGGGAAGTTATTGTATATTTGACATCTCTAGTCTAAAGTACTAAAATGCGTTTGATTGTGGTCAAAATATCACAATAGGCTCCAAAGCATTTCTCTGCCTTCAGTTTTTGCCATGAACCAGGTGCCTTCAACACAGCTTTTTTGCTCAAAAACATTCAGTGGTTCCACAGGCCCTATAGGATAAAACTTAAAACACCTTAGTCTTTTATCAAAGACCCTTTAGAATCTGGATCCAGCTTAGAAGGAGTGAAAAATCCTCCCACCTATGTACAGCAGGTATCTTTGCTGGAAGAAACAACTAACTCTTTCCTCCTCTCCCCTTTTCCCTAGGTTACTTTCTGGCATGGCTCAGTTGACCCAAACACTGACAGGGACCAGGAGGATAAAAAAGAGATGGAATGAAGAAGCCCTTCCAAGGGAAATGGGAATGAATGAAAGATTAGCTCTTAGGTAAAAAGGAAGGAAATGGATACTTGCTCAAATATAGCCAGGAAGCACTTGGGACCAGTATGTGGGACCCATTCAAACACACATGTACATAGAGGCAAAAGGAAAAACATCCCCAGGAACATCCTGAAATTGGGTGGGAATGAACTATAATACTCTCTTCCTTTCCCCTTCTCCAACTGGTATAATGTCTCAGGGAGGTCAAAAAACTATCTTGGAAGAACCATGGGAAGAAGAACCCATAATTCCTAATAGGAGGGGGAAAAAGACCAGCAATTTCCTTCCCTTCATGGATGATCCTTTATGGCCGCAGTTGCTTATTCTCTCCAGGAGATGGCATCAGGTGTTGAGCAACCACATCAGTAGCTAGAAGGACTGGCAGTAGTACAACTTTTTCGTGCTCAGAATCAGAATAACTCTAAGTCATTTACTTAGCCAGTCAATCAGCCAGTCAACAAACATTTATTTTATTATTTTTGTGATAATAGCTTTTTATTTTTAAAAATACATACAAAGATAGTTTTTAATATTCACCCTTGCAAAACCTTGTGTTCCATATTTTTCTCCCTTCTTTCCCCTCCATCCCCTCCCCTAGACAGCAAGTCACCCCGCATAGGCTAAACAGTTGCAATTCTTTAAAAAATATCTCTACATTTATCATGCTGCACAAGAAAATGGGAAAAATGTGAAAAAAGCAAGCAAACAGCAGCAACAACAAAAGTGAAAATACTATGCTGTGATCCACATTCAGTCCCCATAGTCCTCTCTCTGAATGTAGATGGCTCTTTCCATTACAAGTCTATTGGAATTGGCCAAGCACATTACATCAACAAACAGTAAAGGTTTTCAGCTTGCCCTGTCTCTGAGTTCTGTGAGAACTGGCTTCTGTTTGTCTTATTGGACTGAGTCTCCACTTTCTTATTCTGGACTAAATTAGAGTTAATCCCTCTTATGGGTCCATTCTCTCCCTAGCTTTGGAGGTAAATGCTTCCTGGGCTTTCATAATCTGCTACAATTTAGAGATCTTCTGTAAGTTGGATCCAGATTCTAAAGGGTCTTTTTCTTGTCTTTCTGATCCCTTCTTCCTCTGGGGCAACTGAATTAATCATGAAAACCAGTTCAGGGCATTTTTAGAGAAAATACTTACAAAAGAAAAGATGGTAGAAGAGAGCTGGTAGCTACTCTCACTAGGAACCCCTGACACAATATTTGAATGGAGGGAGATAGTGGTAAAGGTAGTGGGTGGGTGGGGGGATAAAGGATAATCTACCACTATAACTTTCCAGACTTCTCCTTTCTCTTTAACAACTCCTTCACAACAGATCTGCTTATCTATCTAAGTACACACCTTTTTTTGTCACTGAACATTTACTTAGGTTGCTTTCTTCTCCTGACTAGATCCATCATTACCTTTTTTTTCAAATTCTAGTTCAAATTCTACATTTTCCAGGAAGACTGTCTTGATCATCCTAGGAAGTAGTCTTTTCTTCCTCTGAATCTTACATTTTATGGTTTGAATCTGCCACATGATACTTCTGATATACTATCTAATACTGCAATTATTTGTGCACATATTTTGTCTGCTCTAATTTTTGCTAAAGAGCAATAACTGTTTTTGAAATTGTTCTGTTTCCTCCCTGGTAGTACCTGGCATAGTGGTTTATATAGCACGCATCCAATGCTTAAATAGTAAGTATTGAATGAATTAATCAATCAAAGAAATTAATTTTAAAAGCACTGCATTAATTTTTTTGAAGTTCAAATTCGGTAACATCAACCAAACAGCTAAACTGTTTTGATGATTTTGAATGCATTGAAAGAATTTTCAGGAAAAAAATGACTTATTAAAGAGCTGAATTTAGCTATGTTCTTCCCTTGGGCCAATTCCATGTTCTAAATTTGCAGTCTAATTTCTTTATCCAAGCTTTAATACATGCACACACTCTTTTTTGAACACTTAAAAATATCAAACCTCTTTGCCTCACCATCATTCTTTTTTGAAATGAGTGACAGTGTGTGATCGGTTTGGGATAACTACGGATGAGACTCAGCTATCCTTTTCTGCCCTCTACCCTACACAGGAATGGAGCATATCCAATTTTGGGTGGACTGTCAGAGCTGTTCGATGGAGCAGGTTTGGGAAGCAGAGCTCCAAGGGAAGTGGGAATGAAGGCTAGGACTTTGGAATGGGAGCTTTAATATAAAAGGATGGGGTTGTGATGAAGCTAAAGAAAAATCCATGTCAGTCTGGCTACCTAGAAGATAGGTGGTATTTATACTTGTCAGTCACTGTGTCAAAAATGGACAGAGCTCAGTCCAACGGGACTCAAACCAATAAGCTTTCTTCTGACACAGATTGGAAATCCTGAGTTGGCCCTTTCCAATTAACACAGTGAGTCTGGGTGGGAATAACAGTCACTGGGGAAAGAATCTTTAGGCTGTTAAACTGGCACCCACCAAAGCTCAGTCCCCAAACCCTGCTGTCATGTGTAATGAATGGATCAATGACAGTCAATTGGATACTCCTCTTCATTCAGAGCTGGTGGCAGGCCCAAGATACATGCTGAATGGAATAGAACAAAATGTCTGTTCTGCTTGTCATCCGGGGCTGCAAGAAGATGAAATACTTCCATTATTCAACAAATTTTGGAGGCTCTTCTGTCTTGTGGCTGATCTTCCCTGCTAAAGCAGACTTTACATTTTTCATTTAACTCCCTTTTTGAGGTCCTGATTGAGGACAGAGATTTACTTTTCTCCCCTTTTCCTTTCTCCTCTTTGTCCTTCACCCTCCCCCCAAACTCTGTAACCAGTTGCTGAGCAGCCAGTAGCATCTCCTGCCAAGAGTTGACCCAGAGGCCAGTAAACAGGATTTTGCCTTTATCTGCTACTGATCTTACTGCAGAGACAACTTAAGCATAGCAAATGAGAAGATAATACACTTCCTGAGCCAATATGTTGCAGAGGACGAGTGAGGTCTTAGAAAAGGGAAATGGAGATATGTTTGGAGTTGTGGTGCAGCAAGACCTGCTGCAATCAAGAGCTTGCTCACAAAGAAGAGGTTTCATTTAGCTTCTAATGGAGACAAATTAGAGGGAACTTGATTGAAGGATTCAGACTTATGAAAGGTGCTTTATAGTGAAAGGCAATCAGCTCCTTCATTTTGGTCCTGACCCGTAACATGAAGAACAATGGGCCACTCAGTGCGAGTTAGAGGCGGTACATTTGGAAACGGATAAAAGGAAATCCTTTTTTTATGCAGCATGGGTACAACTTGTGGAGTTTGCTGTTGCTGGAATCATTGAGGCAAAAAAATTTATTAGAAATCAAATGAAATGTCGCTATTGACCTCAAGTAACTCTGGGAATCTTGAGACCAAGTTGTGAGAAAGTAGTCCATGATGTGATTCTGTTTAGCAAAATGGACTGGTATTGGATCTGTGATTTTTTTTTCCCTCCCACGGACAGTTTAGCTTATATAGAAATAAGAGCTGCAAAAAGCACAGCTTGAATGTGTCACAGCCTCTGGAACCCAGGGCTTCCTGGCTTCAAGGTTAGCTCCTCTGTCCACCACAAAGGACCATCTAGTGATTGGTTATGTTTACTAAATATATATTTAGATTAGTAAAATGAAAGCATTGAGGACAGGTATAAGGCAGGGAAGGGGTATCCAGCAGGAGGGTGAGGATAGTGGCAAGCCCAAATTGTGCCATAACCAGTAGGTGTTTGGAGTTCCTTGAGGCAAAATATGGGCAGGACATTCACACTGTGGAGGAGGTGCTCCCCTTGGGGAAGAAACTTACCCCTAGATACTCAGATCCTAGGCTAAAGGCCCCTTTTATTCTCTGCTAGTTGCAGCTCTGATTGATGATATTATGGAATGGATTCCATCATAAATAGTCTGCATTCTGTAGTGTAATCCTGTTCTGGAATGTGCTTTTTTTTTTCCTTTTGGAAACAACAGCATTCACTCAGACTATGTGCCAACATGAACATTTCTAGAAACTGTGGATTTAGAGACACATGCCTTATTTTTTAACATATTTGTTTTTTCGGTCACTGGGATTCCATTCAGTGCCCTAGAAAAGGTAATTTAACTTATTAATTGAGGTTGAAAGATTAAATTTACCTCTAAACATAAACAAGGCACTCCCATGGGGTGATTGCTATGTTGTTTCAGTGGTTTAAGAAAAGGTAGATAGACAACATATTAGATAGAGACCAAGTAATTATCTCTCTACTAAATGTTAAACAAAATTCTTTCTTTGCTGATGAATTATTTCCAGCTGTTGGCAACAGTTTTCTCTGCATCATGGTAGGAGCAAGAGACCCTGGCAGATGTTGAAGAACAGAATAACTCTGATAATATCCAAGATCCAGCTGGAGGCCAAAGTCAAAGCACTCTCTGAGCCAGTGAGGGAAGAAGAGGAGATAAATTCTGAACTGAATGCCAGGAAGAGCGAACTGGAAGATGAATGCCCTGGGCTGAAGAAAGAAATCGATGACCTGGAAACACTGGTGAAGTCAGAGAAAGAAAAGCACTCTTCAGAACAGAAGGTACTTTCCTTCTTTTTTTTCCTTCTGAAGAGAGAGGCCTGGTGGCCCACATGTCTGTACTACAGCTCTCTCAAATCTGGTTTCTGTCACCAGCTTCTTTCTAATTAGCACAAGAACTGGCTTTCTTAGGTTACAGGAAGGTTAAAAACTGGTATAAGATACAGAACACAATATGCTGAGCTATCAGATTTAGATTTCAAACGCAAGCTTATGTTGAAATCACAGTTAATCTTCCAAGTACTTTTCTCTCCATTTGCTTCAATATCCTTGCATGCAAAATAAGATAGGTTAAAATGGATTTGTTTAGACTCAAAGTGTTTTTTTTTGTTTGTTTGTTTTAGAAATAGCTAATTTGGAGTAGGTAGCAATTTTAATTCTGCCATGGCTTTACTATTTGGACTTTGAATGAAATGCTTTATTTTTAGGTAGAGAATTGATTCTCTTGTCTTGGTAGTAGTTGAGAATAGTCAAGAATGATGTGTATCAAACATTTGGAATTGGTAGACATCCCGTATATAAAACTTTTTAAAATTCAAATTTATTTTGTTTTCATTCTCTTTCCCATTTCCCTCTTCTCCTTCTGCCCCACTGAGAAAAGAAAAACAAAGCCTGTTACACGTGTGTATAGTCAAGCAAAACAAATTTCATTTCCCATGTCATAAAAAGTCTCAAGCTATATTCTGAGTCCATCAATCAGTCAATCAACAAACTTTTATTAAATGCCTATATTTATAGCAGACATTATGCTAAGCATTGGGTCTTTCTATCCTAGAGGTGAGTAGCATGTTTTATCATGAAACATGTATGTTGTGTACATGTACAAATGTACATTGGAAGATGTAATTCCTCTGGAATTACATTTGGTCATTGTCTTTATCAGAGTTCCCAAATCTTTCAAACTTTTTCAATATATAAAGCTTTAATGATGATTTTGAAGAGTGATGGCTACTCCCTTTTCTGGCTATCTTTCACATGAATAGATCCCAGTTTTAGGCTCATATATTCTGTTTTTAGGCATTCGATCCCAAGAACTCACCATTCATTGCACTACTACATAAGAATGCTATTTTGTGTAATGATGCTTTCTGTTTGGATGATCTCAGGCAACGACTTTCTCTCTCTATGGACATCAGATTTCTTGTATAAAAATGAAGGATTTGAACTAGAACACCATTGATATCTCTTCCAACTTCAAGAGCTGGGAGTATAGATCCCTGAGACTAGCAAGATTCTTCTGAATCATGAGAGAAAGACTTCAAAGGAAATTCAATATGCTTTTTAGTGTTATCTATGATTTTCTATATTGTCACTTCATGAAAATTGGTCTTTTCTGTATAACATGTATAATAATTCTTTAAATACCAGAAAATTTGATTAACCATATCAAATCTTGATCATGACAGATAATTCAAATCAATAGATACTTATTAAGTACATATCAGTGAAAAAAACACAGAGTTTACTATAGAAAGCAGATTGAGCTGGCACTTGGGAAGACACTGTTCTCAGGCACACATGATGACAACACTTGAGGCCAGATACAGATTTAGACTTTATCAGCTCTATCTAAATCTCCATAGTATCAGACTGATGATTTTTAATGGGTTCCATTTTGCAGGAAAATGTGTCTTCCAATGATTTGTCTTTATAAATGTGGTATTGAAGATAGATCACTAATTTGAACTCAGAGAACCTTGGTTCAAATCCCAGCCTGTGAGATGTTGGACAAATCACTAAACCTCTCTGGGTCTCCATTTCCTCATCTCCACAATGATGGCATTGGGCTAGATGACTTCTAAGATGCTTTCTGGCTCCAGATCTCTGATCCTTTGAATACAGATTGGTAACACAGATAATTTCTCTCCATTTCCATATATCTGTCAGGTGTTAACTTTTTCTGGTCATCATGATGCTGTTTGTAACACTGGCTACTGTGCAGATGCCCAATATGAAAAGATGGATAAGATTCTTAAATATTCTGTCGACTCTGATGAAGGAGAGCTTGAACTATTTCTCCTTGCCCACAGGTCACGAATTTGACAAAAATAGAATCGATAAATGACAATATTGAGAGATTTGACAGAGACATAAGAGCCACCAAGGAAGCCCCCCAGCAAGCCTTAGATGAGGTACAAGCCGAAGGAGACATACTCAGCACCCCATGCAAAGCAAACTACAAAGTAGAACAGGAAGCCAGTGAGGCAAGTGATTTTCCCCCTTTTGGATATGTTTCTATTATTCATATATTTTGTTTTTAAAGAATCAAAAAAAACTTAGAAGCATATTTTGTCTCTTACTGATTATTTTCATAGTTAGTTGGCAGATCTTTCAATGTGTACTAATCAACAGTATAAAATAAGAAGTTTAAGGCATTAAGTTCATTGCATTTCAATTCACGAACATATTTAATCTATGCAGAATTCTATAATAAATATGACTACTGTAAAGCTGGGGTCTCCACAGTGGGGAGGAGAATAAAGACATGTTTTTCTGTCCTAAGAAACTTTCATATAGATGGAGAGACAATCTATATAACTTCAATACCAAAGAGAGGACAATATGTAACATTTAAGATGATCATGCTGAAAGTCGAGTTATATCTATGTTTTTCAGGCTTAATAGAGGAATGTTGAGATTGACTCCATGGAATTTTCTCCATGAAGTATTTTCATTTCCCTGCATATTGGAGAGTCTTGCATTGCAATAATAGAACTTTGTTCTTACTCCTATTTTTAGCATCACTGCTGGATTCCAACTTCACATACCCCATTATAATCCTAGTTCTATGAAAACTGATCAGATTTTATCCTTCTCAGTTTCAATCTGGCCTCATTCCTGACCTTTGTCCTATCTTCAATTTCTACTTCACTAACTGGTATTAGAAGACAGGGTTAACACCCTTGTTGTAAACTAAACAGGTATATATAATCATATATTGTTTGGATACGTTGCATGAATTACATGCAAATCCAAGATTGCTCTCCAGCACATTGGAATTTTAATGGATTTGACATTTCACTTGTGTAAATGCTATTTTCATTAATATAAATTATAATTTCTTCACACCCCATCCTATATGATTCTTGTCAATATTTTCTCATAAATCTTCCAAAGACGAACTACTGAACATTCTAGAGATATTTTTCTTATTTTCAAAAGTATCTTTTTAAAGTAACTTTTTAAAAAATAATTATGCTGTACATTTCTTTTCTCTAATTTTTACTTTTGTAGTTTGTATATACATTTCTTATACCAATTTTTGTTTGTGAATTATTGTTAGAAATGTGCCAAAGAAAGTCTGCTTATATCAACCATTCATTTTTCACTGCCCTGTGGAATTTGCAGAACATTATCATAGTATTCCATGACTCAAAGCCATGTGCATCACCAGAAGAACATTGATGTTAATCATGAGTCTTAAAGTAGTATAGTGAGCAGTTTGGGATCATCTATAGCATTGCTCACTTTTAAGTATAATCTTCTTCCATTCTGAATCAGCCCATCTTGTTAGGGATATACATAATGATAGACTAATTTGATTGGCTGCCCATCCAACTAAGTATCATCTGGACAAAACATATTTTTATCCACTTTTTTTTTTATTGTGGATGGTTCCAAAACTGTTTTGTATCATTATAGATTTCATGGAGAAGACTTTGCGGTGGTCCAGAGATAAATACAACTGCTACAATGTCATCTGTGAGTGGGACTTTTGAAAGACTTCAGTATCAATTAACAATATTTTTTTTGGGGGGGGAGAAAGTTTGACTTCATCTAGTATATCATCTATGAAATTGTGTCAATAAGCAAAGATATAGCCAAAGTCACAACTTTCAATGTCATATATAATTTTAATATATATGAGACATAGTTGGAAGGGAATTTTCAAATTGTGTTTTCTTTTAAAAAGTTAAGTATATTCTGCTCCCAGGAGCTCACATAGTAACTATCACATAGTAGGTTAAATATCATAAATGCTTGTTGACTTTAAATAAAATAATGAAAAAGTTCCTTATTAATGCTACCAAGGCTTCCCTTTGTCTGAGTACAAACATTCATTTGTCATATTTAAAACATTCATTACCACATAATAGATTCTTTAATATAATTATTATACTATATACATGTAACATAATAAATACATGCATATATTATAGAGTAGAATATATACATTGTTATTATTTACAATACATGATTTTTGTTCTTTCCTCTTCTCTGGATTTTAAGTGTACTACATATACTAACTTTCTGCAAGAGACTCTCAATGTCATTAATCATTTAGTTAAAAAACCCAAATTTTTCTTTTATCAGCTTGAGGGCTTCTATGAGCAGGAAGAGAAAATAAAGATGGACCTGGAATGGAAAAAGGAGAAACTGGAGAGGGATTTAGATCTAAGCCGGGAAAGCATCATGTCTCTGGAAATTGACAGGCATCAACTGGATGAAAAATTAGAAGAGTAAGGTACCTTTCTGTTGACCAGATAATTTAGGAATCACATACATACTGGGAGGAGCAACTAATCTGTTTTGTTAACTTTTGTGCTTCCATTGCCTCAATTTTTATTGACTCTAAGGAAAGATAACAGATCTAAAAAATTGAAAATATATGTTATCTTTTGGTAAAAGAGCTAAAAAGAAGAATAAATGCATTAAAGAGGAGTGTGTGGTTGGATTAAGGCATCTGGTCTATTCCCATGGGAATATTTGGGAGATAGCTAAAGATAGGATTAACAAAGGACTATGGCCAATAGCTGTTCACTTTGTGCAGCTATAAGAATCCCAGTGGTATGGAATAAGAAAAAGGAATAGCTTAAATGAAGTATAGGCAAGCATGTTTTAGAATCTAGATAGGTAGAACATTTATTAAGTCCTTAGTATTACCTAATGCTAGTGTTGAGCCCTGGGGGGTATAAATGAAAAGCAAGTAAGGAAGATTTTTTTCCCTCAAAAAAAATTACATTCTACTAAAGGGAGAATGATAAAAAGAGTATTGGAATGGGTTGAAGAGGTATAGTGTGGAAGGCCTCTTAGAAAGGGCATGGAGTACAAGATAAATCAAAGACTCAATGTTCCAACCTGGGGAAATTGGAGTGAAATCCAAGCTTTTGGTGGGATAGTGATAGAAGAGTAGATATCTGTAAAAGTGTGTCAGGAATCAAATATCTAACCAAATTGGTTTTCCATCCTGACTTACTTGGTACAAAGAATATTTCAATTTTTTTTGTATTTTTGAATTTCTTCTACAACCATTTTATGAATCCTAGAATTTTGAGCAAGCTTTATTCTCCCCATTACTTTTCACCCTGATTGTTTGTATGCGCTTCAGTTTAGAACAGCTTCCCCTCTCTGTTGGTATTTTTTGAAAGTAGTTTTGTTCACTAAGGTAACACAGCAACAACATTGTTGTGGAAGGGAATACATAACCTGCAACTATAAAGAAACTAAACCTCATAAATTGCAGATGAAAAATCAGTCTCATTACCTTACAAAATTTCAAATGTCTTTTCTCTTATTTTCCTGCCTTTGATCTGCTTTTCCTCTATTTTTTTTTTACTCAATTCAACAATAAACATTTTGTGACTTCAGAGAACTTCTCTAAGTGTTATACTGGATTGGATTTAGATATAACAAAACAGAGCAAAGGAAGCTGATGATAGAAGACTTGGCTTTAAGTCCTATCTTTGATATATACTGGCTATATGATTCTGGACAAATCACAGTTTTTCAGGACTCTAACCAATTCCTAAAACTTTAAGTTGCAGAGAAGGTACCAACCTATACCTTGGTTGGCAAGAGCAACCAAGGAAACCAAGGGAAACCAAGGAAAATATACAATGGCAAAGGGAATTTTCTTATCTGAGAGTTACCTATGATCAAATGAAATTATAGATTCAGTCCCTATCTCTAGTCTGGGACAGAATAAAATACCTTAATGAGATACAAGATAAAGGGAGAGCAAGGATTTGGAGCAGAAGTTCTTTATCTTAATTAAGGTTTGTGAACTTTTTTTAAAAATTTAATAACTATTTCAGGGCAGTTGATTTCCTTTGTACTCCTATGCTTTTTTATTTTATGCACTTAAAAACATAATTCTGAAGAGAAATTCACAGACTTTACCACACTGCCAAAGGGGTCTGTGATACACACACAAAAAAGTGGTAAAAATTCCTAAACTACAGTAAGACTAGGTTAGGTATATCATTAGATGATAAGAGGGACACAAGATAAGACTATGGTTAGGATGAAACTGGCTTAGCACCATAAAAAGCCCGAATCAGAGTTCAACAGACTGATCCTGAGTTATTGTTATATAAGGATATATACTGCTATATCCTATATTACCTAGTCAAACTGGGAGTTTGATTCAGTTACAAAACTGAGTATTTGTGGAAAGTATACTAGATATCAATCTTTACACCTAATATAGTCTTTACTAATAGTATAATTTAAAAATTAATTTTGTAATATTATTGTAGAATTAATAATAAATTTGAGGATTTGGTAGTATGCAGGGAATGAATATGCTGAAATAGGCCACTGATTAAACATACTTGTATTATTTCTATCTGTTGCATTCTTTTGAATACCTGTCTCCTTCCTAAACACAGTGATGATAGAAACAGAAGTTCTTGGGCACTCCAATTCAGGGTTCTAATACTTGCTTTAGAAATTGCTGTTTCTAGGTTACCATGCTTTTATTTAAAAAAAAAACAACAATTTCCCACTTTGACCAGAGGTTCAATTCAAGGTGTAGAGAAACCATGTTTTGTTTTTTTTTTTTTTTCTTGGCTCTTCTCCTTAAAAAACAACCATCAGGAAAGAATTGGGAATCGGCCTCCTGAATTCAGATTCCACAGATGAAAGCAATCTTTTCAGCCAGTTCCAGATGATGATGATGAAGCTTCAGGTAACTTCAAGGAACTCAATGCTGTGTTAATGATCTGACCCACGCAGTGATGGATGATCCTACAGTATCTATCAAGCAATCCTTTTCCATAATTGTGTTGTCTGTAATAAAAAAATCCTTGACATTAGAGGTTAGCAGTTTCTTCTGCTATGAACCTCAAAACACACTGTGTTAATCAGTGAATTTTTCTTTTGTTTTGAACCTGTAATTGAATTTAATTGGCACCATGGGTAGAGTGGCATTAGGAAGACCTAAACTCAAATGCTGCTTCAGAGAATTCTTAACTATGTAGCCCTTGGCAATTTATTTAACCTCTTTCAGTCTCAGCTTCCTCACATGTAAAGTGGGAATAATAAGGGCACCTATGCCACGAGGCTTTTAGTGAGGATCCAATGACATAATCTGAATGCTCTGTAAATACTAAGTATTGTTGCAATAGTGTTATAGCAATATAAGCAATTTCCAGTGTGGAAAACCCTTCCAACAATGCAGAACAGCAAATCATCTACTACTTATAATCTTAGAAAGTTGTGTGGAATACATAAAGTTTAAATTACTAGGCTAAGGTTAGGTAGTTATCATGAATTATAGTCAGGATTTGAAAGCAGATCTTTCCAATTCCAAGGATGAAACCTCTATTCCCTGTGCATGGTATATAAGTACCTAATAAATTCCTGTTGATTGGTGTATGTGTGTAGCTATAAAGTAATGAGACTGACTTTAAAAGATAAAAAGATTCAAAAAAGGAGCAATAACAAACCATCCCGACTCCTTTTTAAAATCCCCTTATTTTGGATCAAAAATAGAATTACCCAATTTGATCATCCATCCAATAATCACTATCATTTTCTCTCAATGACTTTCATCTTCTTTCAGAAATTAAATTCATCCTGAAAGAATAACTATTTACCACCATTGAGGATATTCAGAAAAGGAGCTCCAAAATATATCAGAAATAATAGCATCATTAGAATAGAGTATAGCTTCTCAGGGTGTCTATTTTTAAGGGGAAAATACCAATTTGGTCATATATGTTAACTATGCAAGTCCTATTAATTTATAGTCATTAATTTATAAATCATCAATTTTGTTACCAAGTCATTTTTCAGTCATGACTGACTCATGGCCTTATTTGGGGTTTTCTTGGCAAAAATACAGAAATGGTTTGTTATTTTCTTCTCTAGTTAATTTTACAGATGAGGAAATGGAGGTAAGCAGGGTTAAGTGGTTTGCCCAAGGTCACAGCTAGTAAGTGTCTGGGATTGGATTCAAACTCAAGAATATAAGTCTTCCTTACTCTAGGTCCAGTGCTCTATACACTGTACCACCTAGCTCCCCCCAAACAATCATTAATTTTAGTCATACCTCAAATAGAATGACAGTTAAAAGCTCATCCATCAGAGAGAAAGACAATTCACTTAAAACTAATTTGCCTAACATCCTTTTTTGTGACTCAGAGTCATCATGGTGAACTTCAGTAATTTTATTCTTCTGTAATACAGTGAAGTTCTCAAGGGTTAATGAGGGATTTGGGCCTTAAATGGATCCAGATTCTAGGCATTTTGACTTCTACTTTCTATAATTGTTCTGTCTCCTCCCTCACTGTCAGCTGTCACTTCTTGCTGCTGTCAGAGTGCCTACCTCTCCAATCCCTTATTTCTCTCTCCTCCCCCATTTTCTAATTTGTTGCCTCAAATCTTCTCTGAGCTTAGAAGTCAGGTAATTAAATTTTAAAGAACTGTGTCTAAAATGAATCTATAGGCTCTGGCCGAGGTACTGAAAGGGTCCCGCTGAATAAAGTACATAACCTTTTGTGACATCTATTTTGGCTGATGTTTTTGCTTACTTTGTAGTTTTTGACTCTGTTAAAGAGGAACAGACTTTAGGTGAATTGGTTTTAGGCAAATTGTTCTGTTCCATCCAGACAGATGAGCTTTTAACAAAGCTCTCTACAGCTGACATTGTCAAATAAACAATCTTCAGGTTAATGAGATATTACTGTCTAGGGAACCATCTATGATCACTTACTATTTTTTTTGGAATTTTTAAAACCCTAACATATCATGGGTCTATCTTCAAATTTATTTCCAAAGAGTAAGAAAAGGGTTTCCTTTTTTTTTTTTAATAACTGCATATAATTAAAGGAGACTGCATGTCACATAAGGCTAAAAGCTCAAGAACTATGAGTTCTAATTCTGGCTCTTTATTGGTTTGAGGCAAGTATCTTAACCTCTCTTAGAAACACTTTTTTAGTTGTAAATTGAGAACCAAAAGAGCCAAATGACCTTTTACAATGATGGGAACCAGTAAATAATGCCACCATAATATTCTCTGAGTCTAAAATGTGGTAGAGATTTCACACTACAAGAAAAATGGTTATTGTTGTACAGGCTCGATCAGTAGAACTGGAAGAAGAACTGGAAGCCAAAAAAACAACCCCAGCCAAGGTGGAAAGGCAGAGGAGCGAGCTGGCTCGTGAGCTGGAAGAGATGACCGAACAGCTGGAAGAAGCCAGGGGTACCAGTCTGGTACAGTTGGAGATCAATAAGAAGAGGGAAGCCAAGTTCATAAGGCTGCGAAGAGACCTGGATAGGGCCACCTTTCGCTTTGATACAACAGCTGCCACCATCAGAAGGAAACATGAGGAGACCCTGGAGGAGCTGAAAGGGCAGGTGGACAACCTACACATGGTCAAGCAGATCTTGGAGAAAGAGAAGAGCGAGCTGAAGCTAGAGGTGGATAACCTGCTGACCAGTGTGGAGCACATGGCCAAAGCGAAGGTAGGGTTTCTCCAGTCATCCCGAGGAGGTGGAGGAGGAAAGGGTACCCGGGAAAGGAAGGCAGAGACTGGCTGCCAATGGCTGAAGGCACTGGGTGGTGAAGCTCACAATCAAATGACTTTGTGAAGTCATCCCATGTCTTATCCTTGTCCACTGCTTGGATGGAATTGGATAAAATTGGATAAGAAAAAAATTGATAAAATTAGAACTAGATGCCCTATGACAGGGGTCCTCAAACTTTTTAAATAGGGGTCCAGTTCACTGTCCCTCAGATTGTTGGAGGGCCAGACTATAGTAAAAACAAAAACTTCGTTTTGTGGGCCTAAATTAAAGAAACTTCATAGCCCTTGAGGGGGATAATCGTCCTCAGCTGCCGCATGTGCCCCAATGCCATAGTTTGAGGATCCCTGCATGTGAGATCCCTTCTAGCTTTATAGTTTTGTTAGTTTTATAAAGGATATTTCCATGACATATACATCCTTAACCGTTTCATTTATTGTCTCACCTAGAAGACTTTGAAGAAGAAACTCAGGATTAAGCGAGTAAGGAACATTGCTCTAGCTGCTTCTGCTAGTGGCGAATCCTGCCAGGAAAACAATTGGGTACAGTGTGTGGCTACTGCAAGGGAGCTCAGTCAAGACTAGAGTATATCTAGACATAACTTCGAATAATTCCACTGCTGGGGAGAAGTCCTTTCTTTACCACACTTCTGGGGGCATTTTTCATCAACCAGCATTAGCAGGAAACTTTTAAGGGCTCATATTTGGAGTTAAAAGGTTTCCTGGAGGCCATTTAAAGATGAAAAAAAGTGAAAGTCAGAGACATTAGATATTCTAAGTCAAAATCAGGATTAGAATTTAGGACTTCTGAATCCAAATCTAACACTTTCTTCATTACACAATTCTGCTTTTCTCTTTTTCTTCCTTAATCATATTAGCAACAGATAGTTTGATCTCTTTGCTTTTACTGCATCCATCCCATAAGGTTAGTGATCAGATTATGAAGTTTTCCTTCAGGAACTTTGTAAGAGGGTGCTAAACCAGGATGAAGAAACATTGTTTTTTTTGGTTAAACATAAAATTTTTTTCAATTAACAAATTTTTATTTTGTCCCAATTGGAAAAAAAGGAAAGGAAAAACCATAACTTTGTAACAGGTGTAATTAAACAGAATAAATTTCCTTATTGACCAAGTTCACAATTGTATGTTTCATTCTGCATCTTGATTCCATCATCTCTTTGTTGAGAAGGTAACATGCTTCTTTTTCTGTCCTCTGGAATTCCTTCAAGACTGAAAGTCTTAATTCTTCCAAATTGTCTTTATAATGTTGTTGTTCTTAATAAATGGTTCTCCTGTTTTTTCCTCATTTCATTCTCCATTAGTTCACATAAATCTTCCCAGTATTCTCTGTTCTTTTGCCCTTTCCTATGACACAATAATATTCAATTACATTCATATCAAATCTAATTTTTGAGATGTAAATGTTCATACTGAAAATTCAACAGTTAATATTCTTGAGACAAATTCAAGATGAATCCAAAAAATCCCTGATAACAATCTCTAGTTATATATATTTCACTGACTTTTTCCACTTCTGCTGTTGGAGTTTGGAGAAACTAATGAAAACAACCTAACTAGGGACCCTACAAAATGATGTTATCTGATCTCAGACCCCATTATGTTTTTTTTTTAATTTACTTATTGATTTCTTTGTCATATTCCCCTAGCTATTCAACAATTCAATTCAATAAACCTTGAGTGAGACATACTGTGGTATAGTGGATGATGTTCTGGATTTGAAATCATGAGTTAAAAATTCTGTTTTTGGTATTCCTTAGCTGGACCTCAGCCAAATCATTTAACTAATATGTCTCAGATTTCTCATCTGATAAATGAGAGGATTGGTTTATATTCCTATGATCTTGTTAATGACTAGTGTGTACAAATGTATCACAAAAGATCTTTTAGTTATAAAGACAAACCTGAAACAATCCTGCCTTCTAAGAATTTGGATTCTATTATTTACTTTCTTACATACTCCTGACAACTCTTATTGTTGGATCACTTTGCTCCAACTGTGTACATACGCATCCAAAACAAATTCTCTAATTTTTCTCCTACTTTAAGAATTTCCCTATATCTTGTCCTTTCTCTTCTTTCTTTCTTCATGGGAAATATCCTTCCTTTGCATATTTAATATTTTCACTCATGCTCTTGACTTTATACTTCCCTGCCTCTTAATCCTGATCCATGAATAACCCTCTCATTCTATTGCTTTAATTCTTACCCATGTGCATGTTCTTTCTCTCTGACTTTGGTCAACCTCAGGCCTTCACTGTGTTAAAAACAAATAAGCAAAACTAAACACAAAACCAACTCTTTCAGTCTTGCTGACCCATTGAACTACCATCCTACTTCCTTCCTACAAAACTTCTGAAAATACCTGTATTCATTTTTGTACCATTCCCTTTCTATTGTTTTCTAGTGTATAAGATTTAGAGTTCTTATCACTTGTCTATGATGTTTCTCTTCCAAATTATACTAATGACCTCAGTTTATTATATGAGATAAAATCCAGTGGCTTTATTTCAGTGCTCATCTTTCTTGAACTCTCTGTAATATTTACTTTTGTAAACCATTATTTCCTTCAAATTCTTTCTTATTATCTTAACTTCTATGACAGCATATTAAGCTGGTTCTTCTCCTGAATCTCTAAACACTCTTTGTCTCCTTTGTGGTCTTTATTCTCTTTCTTCCCCAAATATCAGTGTTCCCAAAGGTTTTATTCTCTGTCCTCATTTTGGGATGTTCTCTCCCACACCTTCCCATGTTTTCAACTATCATCTTTATGGGTATAATTTCCAGATATTAACTCTAGTTCCTATCTCTTCCCCAAATCCCAACACCACATTTCCAACTGCCTACTATAAATTTGTCCCTAGATACTTCATACGCTCTTCAGATCCAGTTCCTAAGCTCCAGATTTTTACATCGATTCCCATATTTGCTTCTTTCCTGGATTTTGCTATTTCTATTTAATGACACCATCATCTTCTGTAAACCTTAGTCTAAATCTTAGTATTCTCTTTGACTTCTAATATCTATTTTTTTTCTTAGAACAAAATCATTACCTTGCCCTGCTAATTTTATTTGTATCTCCCTCACCTGTAATATATCACCTCTCTAAATTTGTTCTTCACATAATTTCCAGTTTCATCTTCTCATAGTTCTATTTAAGACACTCCCCAGCCCCAAAACTTTTAATAGCTCCCTAGAGATAATTGAATAGTGTAAAACTCCTTCACCTTGCATTCAAATTCATCAATGATCTGTCTTCATTCCACCAGTTTGCACTCATCTCCTACTACCATTTTTATATATTCTATCTCAGTCAAATCCAACTTTGCTTACTGTTCTACTTCTTCCCTTACCTCTGAACCTTTTTTTATGCCATTCTTTTTTTCTGGCATGTCCTCTTCCTACTGAAATCTGACATCTTTCAAGGCCCAACTTTCCTTGAAACTTTGACTAATATCCCCCTTATAATCAACTAGAAGTTAGTTCTTTTCTTTCTGAAACTCCTTTAGAATCCAGATTCCTTTGGTAGTGGTTTTCACTGCAGACTTTTCAAATTTTAATAAGAAGATATGACAGGTGTGTGGTTCAGTAGAAAGAAGGCCAGATTATTAAACAAGGACTCTGGGTTCTTGTCCTTACTCCTTGGGTAGTCATTTGACTTTTCTAAGCCTTGGTTTCTCATCTATAAAATAAGGTTGGACTAGATGATCCATAAAGGTCCCTCCCACTTCTAAATCTCTGGTGCTATGATTGCATCATCTTGAAATGTATTTATGTCCTTTCCTTATGGCTCCTGCCCTTAAAGTCTACAGTCTAGTATGAGAGATTTATTTCACATCTTTATATTCCTTTACAGTGCCTTGCACACAGTAGGAACTCAATATATATTAAATGAATAAATAAAGGAATAAATGAATTGATTATGATCACCCTGTCTGACCTATACTTTATACAAAACCTTTTTGAATTGTTTATTTCAGCCCTGGCTCCTGAGTATAACCAAGCAAGCCAACACATACTGGCAAGGGAAACTGCAAAATTTTAAAAGCAATGTTATGCTGGCAGAGAGGCCTGGGATAATTCCAAGGTTATGGGCATGAGAACAGTTATTCTGATGATTATAAAATCACATTGGTTTCAATGGCATTGTAGTCCATTTCTGGGGGAGGGGCAATGTTTTCCTAAAAAAAAATTGGGGGGCACAGTTTAAAAAAGAATGTATGTCCTCTAGTCAGCCTCTCTTTCTTTAGCTATGAGTCTATGTCACTGTCCTTCAGAGTAGGAAATGGATTCTTTGGATGGCTGTTGCTGTCTATGTGTGCAGGTGGGGTTGAAGATACTGAGTGATGAATGTCCTGTTCGCTTTTCCATTCTGCACACATGTAAAGGCTGTCATTTGATAGCAGCTGCGATCCCTATTTGTTGTACCCAATCACTACTAATGCTTTGCCCTCTTGGACTCTAGATTGGCACAAAGCCTTGGCTTAAAAACAACTACTCCTTGGGTGATTGTTAGCTACCAGGCTGATATCCAAAGAGATAGTGTTGGATAGTGGGTGGAGAACTGACATCCAGGTCAGAAAGACCTCTGTGCAAGTTCCACTCCTGACACATTCTGGGGTGCCCCTGGACAAGTCACAATCTCAGTGCTCAGGACCCACTCTGCAGCAGTAGTTCTTAAACCCTTTTTTTTTGAGTCCTGGTCAACTTTGGTAGTGTTCCAAAAGGTTTCTCAACATAATATCTCAGAAAACTTTCTCAGAATAATAATTTGAAATATTTAAAACAAAATACATAGTATTGTAAAAGAAAAGGACAGCTAAGTGGAACAGTGGTTAGAGAGCTGGGCCTGGGATAAGGGAGATTCATCTTCATGAATTCAAATCCAGCTTCAGACACTTATTAACTGTGTAACCCTAGATTTCACTTAATCCTTCTCAGCAGTTTCCTCACCTGTAAAATATGCTAGAAAAAAGAAAAAGTAAACTATTCCAGTATCTTCACCAAGAAAAGACCAGGTATGTTACAGAGTCGGACACAACTGAAACTACTGAACAGCATTACAAAAAAGACTAATTCTATCAAAATACAGTTCTCAACATATTTTTAAAATTAATTTAATTAATGGATCCAAAGCTGAGAACCTCTGCTCTAAGCTGGAAACTAGCTGTAGCTGTAAGTTTGCATCGGTAGAGTGAGTTTCCTAATTAGGGAGCTCCTATATTTATGAAATAACATGCCCATTTCACTTAACTCCTTTCCCCCCACCAAAAAAAAATTGTGGGTATCCACATGCTATATCATTTGAGGCTGAGATTAATTATTTCATGCCTAGAGCCTTCTTTTGCCATCCCTGTTCATTATGACCTCACTTAGTGGATCCTAGATCAGTATTTGAGAGGTCATGCAGTCCAATCCCCTCATTTGACAGAGAAGGAAAAAAGATCTATGGAGGAAAGTAACTTTTTTAAAGTCGAACAGGTAGTGAATTCTGTACTCCTTCCAAGGTATCATATTTAACTTTAGTTTTTAAACTTACTACCACTGGGATGAACATATGGAAGTCTCTTAGAATTCTTTCTTGACAGATGTGCAGCCTGGCAGAATTATGCCTCTTCAAAATGGTGTGACTGTCTCAATTCCAGTTCAGTCTAATAAACATCTGTTGGGTACCTTTTTTTCGGCAAAGACTTTGATGTAAGGCTTACTTAGTTAGTAAGTCTTCATTGTAACCTGAAGATAATCTTGGGCTCTGGAAGACCATGATGATAAAGTACATACTCTACTATGTCCAGTGTTATGGATCATTTCATAATTATCTACCAAAATGGCCACTTTATAGGTGTTTCATAAGGAGTTTCTGAAATTGATTTTTAAAAAATATTTTTATAACAATGACTCTTACCATTAGTCTCC
The DNA here is from genome assembly GCF_902635505.1 of Sarcophilus harrisii. Taxonomy (NCBI): domain Eukaryota; kingdom Metazoa; phylum Chordata; class Mammalia; order Dasyuromorphia; family Dasyuridae; genus Sarcophilus; species Sarcophilus harrisii. Next base: position 287,385,595 of record NC_045428.1, on the reverse strand, counting down.
TTAGTTCTGTATGTATTATTTTATGCATTTAAATGCATCACTAGATCTCTGAAAGAAACCCATGACATAAATGAAGGTTAAAGCCTTCTATTCTGGAGTATAGTAGAATGTCAGTTATATGTTTTGTTAGAATTCTAAAAGTAACACATTAGCTTTCCTGGCTCAGGTGGTTTCCTCTTGGCCCAGTCAGTACCTTATGTGAGAAGGTACTTTCTAGGTAAGAAAATCCACTGGCAGTTTTTAAATCTCTATTTGTTTTAATTAAATATTTTCTGAGAGCCTAATATATGCAAACCACTCTACTAGTCATTGGGAGAGATGGAGTTTGAGATGAAGGTATGTGCCATATCTATGACTAATATAAAATGAAAGTAAAGAGAAGTTGCTTTGGGAAGCTTTGGTGTAGAAAGGCTAAGGAAAGAATGTGGTTATCCGTTGAGAGAATCATGGAAGGCTATAAAGAAATGATGGCATTTGAGTTACATTTAAAAGATTGGATAGAAATTTAATAGGTTAAAAGAAAGAGAAGGTAGATATATTCCATTCCTGCCATATAGCATTGGTAAGTCATAAAGTGTAAGACATGCACCTTTTATCTGTAGAACACTTAGTACTTTTCGTATATTCTACCACTGGACCATCCAATTATCTATGTGACATAGGTTGGACATGCATTTAGTATCCCTGTTTACAGATTAAGAAATTGAGGCAAGAAAGGTTAAATGATTTGTCCCAGTTATTAGAACCAAGAGTCAAAATTAAATCTTCTAATTCTTGAGCTTTCTCTTTCATCATGTTGTCTCTCTAGTTAATCAATTCCATAAAATTCCAAAAAAATCCCATCAGGGTGACTACTGGGTCTGTATCCTAGTACAAAGGACCCACATGTATAAAAATGTTTGTAGCAGCTCTTTTTGTGGTGACAAGGAAATGGAAACAGAGTGGATGCCCATCAGTTGGAGGATACCTGAATAAATTCTGATATATGAATATAATAGAATATTACTATTCTATAAAAATAATGAGCAGACTAACTTCAGAAAAGCCTAGATAGTCTTACAAGAACTGATGATAAGTAAAGTGAGCAGAGCCAAGAGAATATTGTACAGAGTTACAGCAAGATTATGTGATAATCAACTATGATAGACTTAGCTCTCTTCAGCAATATGGTGATCTGGAACAATTCCAATAGACTTGGTATGGAAAATGCCATCTGCCTTCATAGAGAATTATGGTGGCTGAATGTGGATCAAAGCATAATATTTTCACTTTTTTAATTTGTTTTTGTTTGTCCGTTTCCTTTTCCTTTCTCATGTTTTTCCTCCATTTATTCTTATTTTTCTTGCCCAATATAACAAATATAGAAATATGTTTAGAAGGATTATACATGTCTAACCTTTATCACATTGCTTGCTGTCTTGGAGAGGGGGAAGATGGAGAGGGAGGGAAAAAATGGAATAAAAAAATCTTACAAAAATGAATGCTGAAAACTAGCTTTACATTTACAAAATAAAATACTACTGAGAAAAAAAATAGTTATATAATAAATATATTATTCAGTAAAGAATGCACAAACTAGTTAATATGCACTCAAATAATTTTTATTACCTTTTGCCTTGCTATACAGTAACAACCAAGGTTCAAACTAACTGTTGGATAACCTAGACCATTTCAATTGTTTGAGTACTTACAGACTTTAGCAAGAGATAAAACAGTACTGTTAAAACCAGGAGACCTTTCTTATAGTCACATTTTATAATTCTCAAAGCAAGTAAGGAATAAAGTCCAGGAGAACCTGGGTTGGGCAAAGGCAAAGATAAAGTCAAGAAGGATGGAAGGGGACAAACATCAATTAAGTGTAATGTTCAAGGCACTTGGCTTAGCACTTTATATTTATCTCATTCCATCTTCACAATGTCCTTGGCAGGTAGCTCTTATCATTATCCCCAATTTGTAATTGAGAAAACTGAGGCAATCAGAGGCTAAATGACTTTACAGGGTTACCCAGATAGTAAAAATCTGAGGCTGAAGTTAAAGTTAGATCTTCCTGACTCCAGGCCCAGAGCTCTGTTCATTGTACCACTCGGCTACCTCAGAATCTCATGTTTGAGGATCTTTAGGGTACAGCACAAGGAAGAAGGAGATTAGAGATGGTTCTGGAAGAGGCTACAATTTGAATTTGTCTTATATTAAGTTCTCCTTATGCCTTCCTTTTTGATGGGTAGGACACTTAGGTTTCTTCATTATTTCATATAACTCATGTGGATGGATGTGGAATCATAGATTTTATATGAAGTGAAGAGTTCTCATTTAGGAAAATCTGATTGGTCATCTATTTCTGATTTAACAGACAGGGAAATACTTGGGATTGGCCAGTAAGGATCAAATGAGTAAAGAAGTTAAAGTTTTGAGTATCAGGTGACAACGTTTCTCAGACAGAGACAGGTGATCTTTTTTCCCCCTGAGGCAATTGGGCTTAAGTGACTTAAGTCACACAGCCAGGAAGTGTTAAGTGTCTCAGACCTGATTTTGAATTCAGGGTTGATGCTCTATCCACTAAGCCACTTAGCTGACCCTGAGAGACGGGTGATCTTAAATGAACCATATGAATCCGAGAGAGGGTCCCCAAATTACAAGTATTTGTGAACAATCTCAACAAGTTTTCCAATGAACCCAATACTTAGAGACTACACTAAGTCAGGCAAAATATTGTACTGGATGAAGTACTGGTCTGGGTTTTTAAAGAATTAAACCTAAAAATAAATTTTCTAAAACAAAAACAAACAAAAAGAGTTAATTAAGCCTGATGGAGAAGCTTGATCTGTCAAATTGATCACTATGAAGCTAGGTAGAAGAATAAAGCCAATGATAATAATAATAATGACGATGATTAATAATAACATCAGTTGGCATTCATATAATGATACAGTGCTTTATATTTACATACACCATCTTATTCATTTCTTACAACAATCTTGTGAGGTAGGCACAATTATTATTCCCATTTTATAGACAGGGAAACTGAAGTTTTGGTGGTTAAGCAACTTATTTCGGATCACATAGCTAGTAAGTTTCTGAGGCAAGTTTTCCTGACTTTATTCTCTGCTGAAGAGTCCAAGATACTTTTGAGGAATCTTGGGCAGCATCAGAGATTGGGGTTAATCTCTGTCAATGCAAGAGCGCTCTCTAAAGCAACCGTAGCAATTGCTCTGACAGCTGCTTTTTAAGCTGAAGGAAATCAGGCTTTCTGAGTAAGTCCTTCTTAATTTAAAGGACCCACCCTAGGCTTTCATGTGATCTTCTCATTTTTAATAGCTTGTTGTACTATTTTTGGATGTATTTGGAGTTTTTGGATGGAGGTCTCAGTATTCAGACTCCTGACCTCTTTGTCATCTCTGTTCCAAGACTTGGGCAAGGGACCTGATGTTATAGTTTCTTATACTTTAGATTTAAGGACAGTGGTTTTATGCTGTCAGGGCTCTTAAATATAGCAGGGAAAGCAGCAACACTCTTCAGTCTTTCTGTCATGTTTTCAGTCACTTACCCTGTTCATCCCTGGCTTGAAATCACTGCTAGGGAAGAACAAAATAATGAAACGAATTTAGAACCTCAAATCGTGGCTCTGGCACTTTGTGACTGTAGGTAAGACACTTTCCAAATCTGGGCCTCAAATCCCTTATCTTTAAAATTAGGGAGTTTAATTAGATCTCACAGGTCCCTAAAATCTATATTTCTTCCATTAAGCATCTTTGTAGAGGAAGCGACTTCCTGTGATCTACACACATACACATACATACACACACAAATGAGTGTGGCAAGCAGCTATCATTAATCCTGGCCTCCTACAACTCCCAGATTTAAGATCTCATGTCTTAAAAGTTTCTCCTAACCTTGCTAGTTCTTGAGTTCCTTCATACAAGGCTGCCTTAGAAAGTAAGAGAAAAAAAATAAAGAAAAGATCTTAGTTAAATTTAGTTAGATCAGGCGGGCACTCTGGCACAAAACCATCCAAGTCTCCTAAATGGTATAAAATGTCTCAGCACCAGAGAAGAATGGATTGCTCAAGGTGTGATGGATGTGTTCTACTATGGTCTTCATTTTATCTTAATTCTTCAGGGTCTAAGGTATTTTGAAGGTCATGAAATAAAAACTTGGATTTAAGAGGACATCTGACCAGGGCTTCTATCCCAATCTCTCAAGAAAGGAATTCTTCCATTACTCTATATTGATTTACTAATAAGAGAAGCAGTGTCAGAGCCAGAAGACCTGAATTCAAGTCCCTCCTATCTCACACTGTGCAATCTGTGTGAGCCTGGGGAAGACAGAAAGACTCTAGGCCAGGGCTTTTTAAACTTTTTCCACTCACAACTTCTTTTGACCCAAGAAATTTTCACATAACCCTGAGCATTAGGCATGTCAAATCAACGTACAAATACACACATCAATATATCAAAAATATAAAAATCAATACAAATCAAACTAATAATAAATCCTAATTTTACAACCTTCACAGCCAGCTACAAGATCTTATAAAAAGTCACAAACCACATTTAAGAAGCTGGGTTCTAAGCAATTCTCTAAGATCATGATATAGTATTGATCCTCATTGGTAGAGGGATTTTCCTCCTTTGGGAGTTCCTTATACTAGTGAAGTCACAGATCCAGTCCCTATTCTATGCTTTAATACATCAAACTACTGAACTATCTGCATGCTTTCTTCCCAGAAAACCCTCAACTGCACTTGTATCCACCAGCATGTCTGAGGACTAAGTCAAGAACAAAGATGGATTCCTTTGTTCTAAAAATAGTTCACTGCTATAATCAACTTTCTGTCTTTTTTCTTCCTAACACTTAGTCAAAGGCTGAGAAGCTCTGTAAACTGTTTGAAAACCAACTTACTGAAACAAATGTTAGACTTGAAGAGATGGCCATACTGGTAAATGATGTTACCACACAGAAGTCAAAGCTTGAGAGTGAGAAAGGTAGGTCAATATATTAGGTGAGGGAAGTAAGGGATGGAGTAAAGGAAGATCTCAAAGGACTCATTTGGTAAATTTTTTCTCTAGATGATTTCACAAGGCAGCTGGAAGAGAAGGACAATTTGATAAACAAACTTTCCAGAGGAAAGAATAACTTTGTTCAACAGATTGAAGAACTGAGAAGGTTGTTGGAACAAGAGAGTGAAGTAATGACTTTCTTATTTCACAGTAGGAGCTCATCTATGAGAGCCATACAATAATAATTCTTGACAATTTTTTTCCTCCTCAAATAGATCTGAGACATCCTGAAAGGCTTTTAGTTTCAAGTGAATTGGGAAAGGTACTTTTTTTCCAAATTATAGGAAAACAGAAATTGGGCACTACATGTGTCAGGAAGATTTCAAAACTCACAAATAAACTACTAAGCATTCTGCCTCAGGAATTAAAATTCTGTCAAAACAGTCTTGTCAGATTGAGGGTCATTGAGATGTATTTATCCAGTCTGTTTTTATCACTACATAAAAAGGGAGGGAAAGAGAAATGTTTAAGGCATTTAGAAAAATAAATCTCTGAAGGTGAAGTGTTTAATGAAATGTTCGATTGAATATATGTGGAAGGCAGAATGATACTATTTGGCCATATTTGATCAGCAATATTTTTGGTTTTCTTGTTCAAATTATTAGCAAATCATAAAAATTAATAACTATGGCTTCCTCTGAGAGAAGATAAAATTACTAATAAGCAACACCAGTGACAGCCTAATCTCAAATAGCATGGGCAATTGAGTCATAAGAAGAACTCTAGAATCAGGAAGATTTTAGAAATCATCTCATCCAGCCTTTTTATTTTAGTGATGCAGAAACTGAGATCCAAAGAAGGTTGTCTTTTGTCTAGAATCACAAAGAAGGTAATATCAGAGTTAGGATAAGAAAAATCTGGGTTCTTAAGAGTCCTCATCAACACTTCTCTTACAATATCATTACAGAATGAAATACAATATAAGTTGGTCTCAATTAATAATCCATTCAAAAATAACCCTAGTATAAAGTGATCTTAACCAGTAAGTCATGGGTTTCAAGAATAGAGTTATAGCAAGAATCTGTAAACATTTTTGGATATTTTAAGAAACTCCTTCAGTCAGCTTGCTGTAAAATGTTATTATTTGACTTTCCAGATGAGGTTTTTTTTTTGTTGTTTATTTTTTTTAATGAAAATGCACTGCTGGATTGATTGGATTACCAAGTTAGAGAATATCTAAAAAAGGGCAAAAGAATGGTAGGGTTGATAGGATGATCAGGTCATACAAATAGAAGTTTAAAGACTTAAGGGGGTCATGATAACTTAGAGGAAGCACAGTGCTAGAAAGTGTATTAGATTTAGAATTCAATAAGTATTGGACTTAGTAAGATTGGCTGTAGTAGGATCCAATAAGATTGGAATCTAAAAGTATTAGAAAGAATACTGGATTTGGAATCAGATTGACCTTGTTTTAATTCTCTTTCTGATGCTTACTCCCCGAATGACTATAAGGTCAAGTAGCTTATCCTCCTCAAGCCTCAGTTTCTTCATCTGTAAAACAACAGTTTTGGACCATAAGGACCCTTCTAGCTCTAAATCAAAATGGTAGAAATGGAAAGTCAACAACTCAAAAAGCATTTGTTAAGTGCCTACTATGTGTACCAGGCACTGATATGCTAAGCACTAAAGACACAAAGAATAACACTTAATTTTTATAAACCTAGGTTTCTTCAGCTATAAAATAAAAGGATGGGACTAAACAGCCTCTAAAGTTTCTTCAAGCTTTAAATTTATTATCCCATGACTAAGTCTTTGAAAAGCTTTTACATGGAAGGGAGATTTGATTTGTTCTTGCTATTTACAATAGATCTTCAAACAAGGCTGGATGAGTCTTGTCAGGGATGTCATAGAAGGCAATCTTGATCAAATATAGTTTGGATGAGGGCATCTGATTTCCCTTTTAGTGCTGAGCTTCTTTAAAAGGAAGAGGAAATATATTGTAAGGGAAAGACTCTGTGGCCTTTGTAGACTCATGCACATTATAAAAGAAACATTTCTTGTAACCTAAAGGATAATGAATGTTTTCACTTCAAAATTCTATTCTTTTTGGGGGGCATTATTTGTCTACCTACCCAAGGTGTCCAAATACTCTAACAAGGACAAATTTAAACAAATTAATCTCCCCTACGTAATTATGAAAATAGAAATTTTAAAAAGTACTTTAATCTTTTCTTTCCTGGTCCAGTGTTCTATAGCCCCAACTTTTTATATTTCAGTGTAGCCTGTGTTGGAAAAAAGAACATATTGTTGGACTTTATTTTATGTGGATGAATTGGTCCACTCCCAAGCCGTAATTAACAAATGTATCTTTGTCACTTATAGTCCAAGAAAGTCCTTACACATGCCCTGCAGTCAGCAAAGCATGATTATGACCTCCTGAAGGGGCAATATAGGGAAGAACAAGAGGCTAAAGCTAAGCTATTATGGACTCTGACCAAGGGGCGTGCGGAAGTGGTACAATGGAGAACTCACTATGAGACACATACTCTCCAGAGAAATGAAGATTTTGAGGAAGCCAGGTAAGTGGTACTACCCTTCAACTGTTTTCAGATGAACTTAGTATCTCGGTTGATGAATGAAAAGATCATGATTCGACTGATATGGCTTGGAAAGACACTCTAACTTATAGCCATGTTCTGCTCTGGCCATCAAAATAATTAGGTCTTTATCTGTATTGTGTGTGTGTGTATGTGTGTGTATATGGACATATATATATATATATATATATATATATATATATATATAAAATATATATATATCCATCATCTGTCTATACTTAGTTCTTCATATATATGGTTTTATAAGGTCAGCGAAAAATGGGTCATGGACCTCTGTACCTTTGTATAAACAACTTTTGTTTCATGATACTGAAAAAATTCAAATGCTACCAAGAATCTTGAAGATCACAGATTTATAGCTGGGAGGAAATTTTGTGTTGTTCAGTCAGGTCCAACTCTTTGTGACCCTGTGGATCATAGTACATCAGGCCCTTGTCAATGGGGTTTTCTTGGCAAAAATACTGGTATGTCATTTCCTTCTCCCGTAGATCAAAGAAAACAGGGTTGTGACTTGCTGGAAATTTTGTTATTGTTATTAAGTGTCTGAGGTTGAATTTGAACTTCCTGATTTCAGGCCCAGCTCTCTATCTATGGAGCCTTCTAAGTCATCTAATTCAATGCCCTCATGGTTTCTTATTTCATTGTTTCAAAGCCCAGAAGTTAGTGATTTGCTTAAAGTCACATATGGAGTTAAAGATAGAGGAAGGCTTTGTATTTAGGTCTCCACAAGAACATAGATTTAGAGTTTAAAAGAACTTTAAACATCACAGAGGCCCCTCATTTTATAGGAAGCGAGGCACAGAGAGGTTGTAATTTGTCCAAGGTCACACAGGCAGTAAATGCCAAAGGCAGAGTTTTAACCCAGATCTACTGATATCAAAGCCAGGGATCTTTCTCTGCTTAAATCAAACCAACAAGCAAACAGCATACTCAGGCCACCCAAGCTAAATGCCACAGTTAGAAAATGAATTTCACTGACACCTTGATGTAAAGATTTTTCTGGTTTTTCATAGAAAGTCCAGAGATGTAGTGTCCCAGCTGGCTCAGAGGATCACAAAGCTTCAAACATAATCACTGAAGCATTTTGTTATGAGATCCTGAAGAACAGGCTATATTTCAGAAAGACGTCAGATGGTTGCCATGAGGGCTTGTGATCACGACAGAGCTTTGCTCAAAAGAATATGTCCTTCACTTGCTATCTTGGCCCAAATCCAGAGCGGACAACTAAACTCCTCTTCTGGCTTCAACTGATGACATTCTCTCTTTGCAATCCCTCCCATAAAGCAGTTCCCGAACAGCAGCTGTATTCTGTCCCAGAGGCGTACAAAGTGATCTGTCTCTGTATCCACAGTCACTTTAAAAGGGCTCTGGGATGACAGACACTAAAAATACCTGCATTAGATGTTATTGAAAACTGTGGGCAATAGAGAAGTGGGACTTTGAAATGAAATGCCTCCTCAACTCTAAATATAGCATTTGCTTTTGAAGTGAGATTCTTCCTCCTCTAATGATGGAAGATGGATGGGAAAGGCAGCTATCTTTCATTTTACTTTGATGAGTTTTTTATTTTTTTTTTTTAAGGAGAGCAGAGGAGCAAATGAGAAGGAGTCTGGTTGGATGATTACATCGTTCTGTTGGATTTGGTCTTGGAGTGAATAGATGGTAATTAGGTCAGGGATATCAATCCATCCATTATTTGTCATTAATAGCTTATGAAGAATTTATTTTTTCCCTTTTAAAATAGTAGCAAAAAATAAGTAAATCAAACTCTGTCTAGATCATGCTTTCATTTTAAGGGGAAACTCAGTGTTTCATAAACATGTCAGGATGTAAATAGCACACATTTCAGAACATTCATTTTAAATTTGGGAAACTGAAGATTTGGCTGTTTAATTTCTTTTTCTTTTTTCTGAGGCATTTGGGGTTAAGTGATTTGCCCAAGGTCACACAGCTAGGAAGTGTTAAGTGTCTGAGACCAGATTTGAACTCTGGTCCTTCTGACTTTTTACTTTTTTTAAGGGAGGGATCTATATTATATATGGCTTTTAATACTTCTTTTCCACCTCAACACCCTTCAAACACAATTCACAGATTCAGGACTTAAATTCTTAGTAATGTCTTAATTAAGCATATAATCGATGTCAGATATTATGCTAAGTACTGGGAGATAAATGCAAGAAACAACTCCTACCTTTAAAGTGGTCACATTCTAATGGGAGAGATGACATGTGAAAATTAGAGATATATAAGAGGTATGCCAAGGAGATGACAAAAAAATTTAGAAGGAATAGCAACTCCTAGTAGGAAACTTTTAGTAGGAATGGCCAACTAAAAACTGGGGAGATTGGGAAAAGACTCCCATAGAAAACAGAATTGGGGCTCAGTCTTGAAATCATTAGAATGTAAGCTCCTTGAAGATAGTGTTTTTATACATTTCTACAACATGTAGCACAGTGCCTGTCATAAAGTAGGTGCTTAATAAATGCTTGATAACTGACTGATTGAAGGAAACCAGGGAGACTAAGAGGTAGAAGTGAGGAGGAAAAGCATTCCAGACATAAAAAATAGTCTATAAAAAGGCACAGATGGGAAATGGGAGTGTCATTTGCAAAGTGTAGCAAATAAGCTGTTGTATCTGGATCAGAAAATATGTAGAAAAGCTCAAAGTGTAAGAATACTAGAAAAGGCAGATTATGGAGAGCCTTAAATGTCCAACAGAGGGAATAAGGAGCCACTGGAATTTATTGTCTTGGCTAGGAAACAATGTTATACTTTGACTTTTGGAAAATCATTCTGGCAGTTAAATGAGAATGGAATCGTGTTAGGAAGAGACATAAGGCAGACTAATTATGAAGTTATTGCAGTAATTCAGGTGAGAGGTGATGGGAGCTTAAGCTAGCTGTGTAAATGAAGAGGAGAAGATGTATATAGGAGACATGGAGAAAAGAGTGACAAGACTTGGTAACAGTATATATCTGAGGTGAATGAGAGCAAAGTGTTGACAATTATACTAAATTGTGAGCTTGTGTGATTGTGAAGATGGTACTTCTGTTTTAAATATGTTGAGTTTGAGATGCCCCAAAGGCCTGTTAATAATGCAGGATTGAAGATCAGGAGACAAACTAGAGTTGGATATATGTGTATGTGTGTCTATAAATGTATGTATATGCACTATAAGTGTATAAACATACGTATATATGTATAATCCTACTCATGTTACACATATATATATGCACACATACATATTAACACACACATAATCTACATAGCATAATGGCTGAACCCACAGCAGCTAATCTTATCAAGTGAATTATTATAAAGTATAGAAAGAAAAGGGAGGGACCAGACAGGAATTTTCTCTTTATGTATCAGTATTCTTATCAAATGAAGATGGTGGACTAGATAACTTCTAGACTGAAATCTTTGAGCCTATCTTTCAACTATAATATTGGGCTTCAGTTTATTACAGTGTGGCATAAACAGGACACTCAATTTAGAAGCAGAAGATATGGGTTCAAACACAGACTTATCAGAATTATAACACTAGAATTCAGTGTTATTCATTTAATTAGTAATTCAGGTGAGAGGTGATGGGAGCTTAAGCTAGCTGTGTAAATGAAGAGGAGGAGATGTATATAGGAGACATGGAGGAAAGAGTGACAAGACTTGGTAACAGAGTATATATCTGAGGTGAATGAGAGCAAGGTGTTGAGAATTCTACTGAGTTGTGAGCTTGTGTGATTGTGAAGATGGTACTTCTGTTTTAAATATGTTTAATTCATTTAATATTACTGAATCTTAGTATCCTCATCTGTAAAATGGGAATAATTCTTAAAAGTTTGTTTTGAAAAGCCCTTTGTAAGCATTAAAGCGCTGAATAGATTTTAATGGAGCTTTAAGCTCATAACAATGAGAATATTAACATGCTAAGGTTTACAAAGTACTCTATTCAAATAGTTTTATTTGATCTATGTAATAATCTAAGGTTGATACTATCATTATCCCCATTTTACAGATAAGAAGGCTAAGGCTCTAAGAGACCATGTGGAGTTCCCAAAGTCAAACAGCTAATGAGTTTCTGAGGTTGAATTGGAATTCATTTCTTCTTGACTCCAAGTCCCAATATACCATCTATGCCCCCAATTGCCTCATTAGAGCTCACTGGAGTAGTAATTTTCTCTTCACGGGTACATATCATGCATCTGTGCCTTCTTAACCTGAACAGAAATTGTACAGGAGTCCATGTTTTTGATCTATAGAAAGCAAATTATCTCTGTATAGCAATATCTCTTTAGAAAGCAAATACCTCTCTCTACAGGTTGAATGTCTGTCACTCACATAGGGCTTGAAAAATACTTTCATACATTTTCTCATTTGATCCATATAACAACATTGTGGCATTATTATTGCCATCTGCCCAATGTTCAGGCAGTCTTTCCCTGGGTCTTTGAGTATTTCATAAGCAATTAGAATGATATTCAGTATCTCTCTGCCATCCCTCACTCTTGATGACATAACTGACCCATATCCTTTTCCAGTCAAAAGTATGTCATTGATGATATTTTCTGTACGAGACAGTAGCATGTCCCCATGTAGCATTTTCAGCCTATTTATAGCTACTGTGCATCTCCCCATTGTTCTTGGACTACTTACAATTTTTAAGTCTTTTGGGGTCATTGTGTTTCATGATTTGCAGCCATACAGTGTCATCCGGAGAATATTCATGTTAAAAAGATGTACTTTGGCAGCAGGGAGCAGTTTGATATCATTGAAAAAGCTATGCAATTTCCCAAATGCAATGCAGCCCAATCTCCTCATCCTATTCAATTCTGAGCCCAGTTCATTGCCTATATTCAGTGTCTGCCTAAAATATATGAACTGATCGAATAACTCAATGTACTGTCCATCCAAATGCATTTCATAATCTGAAAAATATTCATTCTTCATCTACTTGATTTCCCCCTGCTTGTCAGTCTGTGTCAGTCTGTTTCTGTGCCAGTCTCTTGAGTGGTTATGGAACTCACTAGGGTATCAGTGTAGTGTTCAATTCAATTAAATTCAGTGGGCATTTATTAAGTGCCTACTACGCACCATTAGCCATGTTAGGAACTGGAGATACTAAGACAAAAACAAAAAATATTGTCCTTCAGCAGCTTTTGTACTGTCGAGGAGGAAGAAAATGCACATAGAAAATTAAATAGAAATTTCTAGGGAGAAGGCAGAGATCTAATATGAAGGGCAGTTTGTTAACAATTGAATGGGAGTTCCCAAGGGCACAAAAGAAGGTCAGGATAAAATGTGATTAAGGGTAAGGAGAAGGATGAATAAAGCCATGGAAAGAAGATTCAACATAGGTAAACTGCAACTCAGAATCCCATGATTTTTGAGTGAAGTTTTAGGACAGTTGATTGTCACATATTTTACAGTAGCAAAGGTAATGTTGCTTGATTATGAATTCATAGAAAAAAAAAGGTGGAATGCAGGTGGAGTGGGCAGGAAGGGTCTGTATGCACATGACACGAGGAGAGCAGATGGTGGGTTAATGGTTCTATATGATAGTCAAGGTAGGAGTTGGTGGAATACAAGATGTGGTGCAATCCATACAACACTGTATTATCTGCAGCCAGGAACATTTGGAGAACCTCATTACCTATAAGATATCCTTCTTTCCTTTGGACTCTGAGCAGGACATTCTTTTCAACAATGATAAATATCTTTGATGAGGATGTTATAAAACATTGCTTTGCTTAATTAATATTGGTAACCTGAGGAATCGAGAAACTAAACTCTCTTAATAGTTGAATTTATCAAATAATTTTATATGTCTAACACATTCATGAAGACATTTTATTGGAGAAATACATTTCAGTCTGAATTTTGCTCTTAGGAGTAATGAACAAAAAAGCATTGGGTTTTATATGTATAGGCATTTAATACATGTTGGTTGAAATAAAGTGAATGGTAAAAAATTTATACATTTCAATCCTTTTGTGGCTGCAAAGCTATGATCTTCTATAGAACATTATCTATGAAAATATTTCTTCCTCTTATATTTTAACAATAATAGATTATTGTTGTTCAATCATTTTCCATCATGTCCAACTCTTTGTGACCTCATTTGAAGTTTTCTTGGCAAAGGTCCTAGAGTGGTTTGCCATTTCCTTCTCCAGCCCATTTTATAGATGAGGGAATTGAGGCAATTACTGAGAAGTGTCTGAGGCTAGATTTGAACTCACAAAAATGAGTTTTCTTTACTTCAGACCCAGCACTCTATCTACTGCACCACTTAGCTGTCCTTCTAGGGAATCATCAAGGATTTCATGAATATATGCTCAGGACATTCTTATAATGACTTTATAATGAGAAAGTAGGCCTGTAGGTCAGTAATTAACTCTTCTTAATCATCTCTCTCTCTCTTTATCTGTCTCTCCTAGTATTAATATTATCTGTGGTTTTTCTAATGCTTTATAATCTACCTCTCTTTAAGGATTTGAAAAATCAATCTTTAAGTAGCTTTAAAATTCTGTTACGTTCAACATGGATTTCCTTTGCATTTGCTCAAGTATTTGCCACTGGAGAACTGCTTAAAGAAATCTAGGGATGTTTAGTCTGAAGAAAAGAAGCGATGACAACTGTCTTCAAGTATTTAAAAAATTGTAATGTGAAACTAGAATTAGATTTATTTTGCTTGACCCCAAAAGGAAATACTAGGAACACTACATAGAAATTGTAAAATCGTTGATTGATAAGGGAAAACTTCCCAAGGATTGCTATCTAAAAGTTGAACGACTGCTTTGGGAGGTGGTGGGTTCCTTCCCACCTTGACTATATGCTTTTGTCTAAGGTTGGATGGCTATTGACCAATCATTTTTTTAATGGTATGCCATATCTTGAATTGTTAAAGTTTATATATGGATGTTGTACTGTAATTAGTGATATTGAACCCATCCATCAACCAAAATTAAGTGCCTTCTATGTGCCAGATATTACACTAGGTACTGAGACATAAAAACAAAAGTGAGATAGTCTTTGATTTTGCAGCTTAGAGTGTAGGAAAGGGAGATGACAAATACATAGAGAGATATCTACAGAATATCTGCAACATCAATTGAAGGGCAGCTGGTATGGTTGTGAACAAAGAAATAAGGAAAAGGTTCAGATAGAAGGCATCATTGGAAGCTGAGCTTTGAAGGAAATTATGGATTTTTAAGTGAGGAGAGAGCGATTTTAGTGACTTAAAAAAAATGCAAATGCATAGAGTCAGGGGAAAGAGTCATGTAACAATATGGAGACCAGTTTGCCTAGACTGTGGTAGGTGTGGAGGGAAATAAAGTAAAATAGGATTGGAAAATAGGTTGTGTAAAGTATAATAGGTTTGGAAAGATAGGTTGTAAAAGGCCTTAGTCATTGCAGACATCTTGATGGTTCTATCCATTTCATTTGTATTTGTTCTCCTTTTTCTAATTTTGTGGATAAATGTTCTTTAGCTATGTTTCCTTGGGTCTCAAGCTTTCCTTGTTCTTCAGGTTTCATTGCTGTTTTTTGAGACATTTTTTCTGTATTCATAGGATCATATATTATCTTGTCACAGTACACAAATTATATACTTATAGTATGATTGCATACTGTACAATACATATGTGTAATAAATACTATCCAATATAATTATATTATACAAGTTTATCATCTAAAACACAAATATATTACATTATGCAATGCTATTATATATAAATATATATTACAAAAATATCTATTCTTTATTATCATATAGGCAGTAGATAGTTGTCTTAGAGTCAAGAAGGCTTCCGTTCAAATCTAGCCCTTTGGATACTTACTATTTATAAATCACTTAATCTCTTTTTGTCTATTTCCTTACCTGTAAAATGACGATGATGATAATATCACCTATCTCCCAGGGTTGTTGTGAGAATCAAAAGAGATCATTTTTGTAAAATCATGTAGGATAGTGCCCAGAACATAGTAAATGCTATATAAATGTTTATTTTCTCCCCTCTCTCCATATATTTAGAGCTGGAAGAGAGATTAGTTATCAACAAATCCAGCTCCCTAATTTTAAAGATGAGATCAAGAGGCCAGATGACTTGCTCAAGATCATAAGAGTTAGCAACAGGGATAAGGTCTTCAGGAGAACATAAAATTTAAACTGACTTTTGAAAGAAGAGAAGGAAACTGAAAAATGGAATTTAAGGGGCATATAATTCCTACAGTGGGATGACAACTAGTAGAGACTAGAGATTAAGTATCATATTGAGGAATTGTATGTAGACCAATGAGTAGAGAGGAGGAAAATATAAGAAAATTGGAAAGGTAAGAAGGAACCAGCTGACAGAGCTTAAATCCTCGAGGATTTTTATTTGATCCTGGAGGCCAATAAATTTGATGTTTGAACAGTGGAGTGACATGGTAAGACCTAATCTTTAGAAAATAATTCTGGCAGTTGAGTAGAGGCTAGAAAGACAAAACAGGGACATAGCCCAGGCCAGAGGTGAGGAGAGATTTAATTAGGATTGTGGCTGTGTGAAAGGAGAAAAGGGGTAGTTTTTAAAAGATGTTTCAGAGAAATAAACAACAAGATTTGGTAGTGGTTTGAATATTTATAATGAATAAGAGCAAGAAGTTGAGGATTACACAGGAGCATGAGCCTAGGGAGATGGCAATGTCCTCAACAGCCAAATAGAAGTTTGGAATAGAGTGGATTTGGGGGGAGAAGATAAAGAATTCTATCTTGGGCATGTTGTTGGAATACCTACTCTGCATCTACTTTGAGATGTCTTAAAACATCCCTCTTCCCCAGTCCTGGGGGCAGGTAGGTGGGGCAGTGGCTAGAGTGTCAGCCCTGGGCTCCATCTTCCTGAGTTCAAATCTGCCCTCAAATCCTTAATAACTATGTGACCGGAGGGAAGTCACTTAACTCTGCTTGTCTCATTTTCTTCATTTATAAAATTATCTGGAGAAAGAAAGGCACTCCAGTTATGTTTGCCAAGAAAATCTCAAATTGAGATCATGGAAAGTCATTTGCAGCTGTAAAATGACTAAATAATCACAACATGCACACCTAAAAATAGGGGGATATGTTGTGTATGTTATACATAGTTTATTGAATATACTAGTAGTAATACTAGATATAATTGAAATAAATGTGTGTACATTTATGCACACATATGTATATATTATACATAGTATACATACACGTATATATTATACATACTATACATATACATATATACATACTATATACATAGTATAATAGCAAATATAACAAATATTGGTCTATATTTATATATAAATGTATGTATATTTTTAATATTTAATTTAAAAGTACATATAAATTTTTGTGTTTATAAACACATTTTATTTATATGCACAGTCATATATATATGTATGTGTATATATACCTACATACATACACTTACACACACACTTATAGTACCCCTAAACTGACAGTTTTCCATATGTGTTTCATATGTGTAGAACTATAACCTTTCATTCTTTTTATCTATCTATCTATCTATCCATATATATATATACATACATACTTAAAATCAAAAGTTTGGTCCCTCTTGTTAAACACTTTATTATATTGATTCAAAGATAAAGTTGGATGGGTCTTCTTAGAAGGGCCTCTTTCATCCTCCCTTTCTGCTTTTTAGGAAGAAGCTAGCATTCCGCCTTCAGGAGGCTGGAGAGGCCATCCAGGAAGCCAATGCCAAAAGCACCTCCTTGGAGATGACAAAGCAGCGACTTCAGTTGGAGCTGAAAGATGTTGTATCAGACCTGGAGAAAGTCCATTGTACGGCAGCCTTCCTGGATGAGAAGCAAAGGAATTTTGACAAAGTCCTTAATGACTGGAAGGAGAAATATGATAACTCCCAAGCAGAGCTTGAAGTCTCTCAGATAGAGACACAAAGCATTAGCGAAGAGCTGTTCAAGCTCAAGCAAGCTTATAAAGAGATTACCGTGAACCAGGAGGCTCTGAAAAGAGAAAATGAGAATCTCCATGGTATGTTGGGCAGCCCATGGACCTGGAGAAAATGACTTTGACAAAGTCTTTAGGACTTTTAACTATGAGGATGCCTTATGTTTGTATAACCCTTTATATAGCTACTTGGACCAAAGTGATCTCAATAGGTTAGAATTGTGGGTCAAATAGAAGGTGATATAATGAGATAGAGATAAATATGAAGTCTTCCTGAAACTTGGTTTAAGAAAAAATCAGCTTCATAGGTATAGTATGGAGGATGAATGGCAAAATGAGGTTCATGGGAAAATATCTTGGGAGGAGTGATATTTAATGAATGTTCAAAAGGAGTATCATGTACTTAAAAGGATACTTAGGATCTGAATTTGAATCCTAACTCTCTTACTATTACCTGTGTGACCATGAACAAACCATTTAACTTTTCTGGGTGTCAGCTCCACCATCTATAAAAATGAAGTTGGGCTAGATGATCATTAATGACTTTTACAGCTTTTAATCTATGTATGACATAATATGACATAGTTTGTAATCACTGTACAAAATGACAGCCAAAAAATTAATGTTATATGAGGTCAGTGATATCCAGAACATAGAATGTTATAGTCCTACACCACTCTAATGTTCTCAGATCACATCTGGATTATTTTGTCAATTCTAGAAACCACAATTATTTTTTATTATTTTTGAACTTGTCGAGTTTTTACTTTATTTTTAGTTTATGTGGAGGACCTTTAGGAGAAGTGAAGCAGCCCAAGTCAGAAAATAAATGAAGCAGGTTAAAGCTTTAGTACTGATCAGTATTGAAGTCAATCCTAAGAATGACCACTGTTTCTCCAGCCTGAGCAACATAGGGAGACCAATCTCCACCCTTCATAATAATAAAGATTCAGCAGGGTTACAATAGCTATATTCAAGTATTTTTAAAGTTGTCACTTTTAAAAGAGAGATTCTATTTGACCCAAGAGGTCAAAATTCAGAGCAATGGGTTGAAATTGAGGAAAGGCAAAATTTAGATTTAAAGCAGGGAAAGAAACTCCCAACCAATAAGTACTACCCTATAGTGAAAGGAACTGCTTCAGAAACCAGTTTTTTCTCTTCCTTGCTAGAGATATGCTGGTTAAAAGTAAATAACCATTCCTTACGGGTGTTGAAATATCAATTCCTAACTAAGTATAGGTTGGATTTGATTGTCTTTTTGGTCCCTTCAAATGCTGAGATTCTGAGAAAAAGATTGTATGGGGGGATCTCAAATGAAATAATATGCAAGAATACTTAGAAAAATATGAAGATATGAATTTTTCTATTTATCTAGGCTATCTAGAAAAGGAATCTGTATTGTTTCTAGTATTTCAGAGAAGGCTTCTCAACATGTTCATGGTCCAAAAGTATTCCACTTGCCTAAAATTTTGAAGAGTATAGGGGCTAGGAAGAATTTACTAAACATAAAGTATATATGTGGAGATTCTGCTAGAAAATCTTGTCAACAACTCATAGAAAGCAGGGAGGGGAGGAGTGGCCAGGAGTTGCAGAATTGAAATCTTAAAAGTTTCTAGTTATATTATTTTTTATCAGCAATCACCATGAATGATAAGGAAAGGGGGATATAGAAATAGTTTTAATCTGATAGAGTGTAAGAATCCTGGTAAAACAGAATTGGTCTGTGTCTGAAAGGCAGCAGGGTCTGACAGTTGTCCAAAACTGTCAGTTATGACCTGCACCTATTCAAAACCTCCAAAATGTTGATATTTACTAAATGTTGTTGAAGAAGCTAGCCTATGAATTGTGAAGGAAGGAGGATGAACCGAGAGCTAGTGGGGTGCAGTTAGAAGATAGACTTTAGAATGGAAAATAGAGTTAGAACAACACTTTGACGAAGGGTTAGTTTGGCATGTATAAAGAAATATCAGAAGTAGTCCCTGATGAGAAGAGAACTCCAGTGATTTGTGCATGAGTGTGAAGAGTATGAAAATCTTCACTCACCGAGACCAGAATATTTGGTTTCTAATCCCAATGAATACATAGTGTCTTTTTTTTTTAAATTCTATAGCGTTTTATTTTTATTTATTTATTTATTTTGTATATAACTTTTTATTTACAAGTTATATGAATGGGTAATTTTAGAGCATTGACAATTGCCAAACCTTTTGTTCCACTTTTTCCCCTCCTTTCCCCCACCCTCTCCCCCAGATGGCAGATTGACCAATACATGTTAAATATGTTAAAGTATAAATTAAATACAATATAAGTATATATGTCTTACCAGTTATTTTGAGAATACATAATGTCTTAATGTGAGTGGGAATAGGAAGGAATTTGGGCAATGTTCTATGCCTTATCACCTCCTCCCCAAACTACCCTCCATGAATCCAAATATTAGAAAAAGCAGGATGAGAAGTCTGTCTGGAACCCATGCCTGAACAGTGAATTTCTGAATTCATGTAGAATCTTAGAGTACTAGGTATGAGTGAGAGAGGTCCCTAAATTAGCTGTAAGTCTTTCTTCTAGCCAAAAGACATTTGAGTGAAATGCTGGAAAGCCATATGTTTTGTAGACCTTTTAGTGGCTTGTGGGCATTTAAAACAAGTATTTGAAAATACTGTTAATGAAAATGAGAACGGACCAGACAAACCTTTTCAAATGATTTTCTACAGCAGAAATTGCCAAACAATTGTAGAGACTGTATTATCTTGCTCTATCTATAGTTTGTTGATTACCAAAAAAATTACCTTTGATTTCATAGAACAAAATTCTCTATTAGGTCACCTAGCTACCTTAAAGAAAAATATGGACAAGACACAGGATGACAAAGAAGGGCTTGAATGAATTATACTCTCTTCTGGTTAAAAGAGTTCATGCTAATGAGATCTTGGCTCCCTTGCAGGGTGGGGTATAGTCTGTGTAGGAGCAGAGGCTGCAAATTGTCTAGGTCAGAGTCTGTCCCCAATCTGTCAATCATAGTCAACTCTGTTGTAGAGAGAACGCATATCAGAGTATATGACCCCAGTAAAGGCTGCCAATTACTGGACATTTAAATTGCACTTATAAAGTGGTTTGCAACTTCTTTAAGATTAAAGAGTCTTCTTTGCTATAGCGTTTATGAGGAAATTCAGCATTATCATCATTCCTATTTTACAAAAGGATGAAACTTGGGATACAAACAATTTAAGTAATGTACACAGTCCTCATGCACTGGTCAGAAGGGCATAGCTGGTATTAGACCCTGGAGCTTCACAACCTGTGGCTAATTATCTACTTCCAAAGTCACATTATCTTTCTCATGCCCCCTGGCTCACAATATATCTTTTATGTACTTGAGATTTTATGATGAGGCAAGATGACAGTAACATTATTAGGCAGCTGGATTTCAGGCAGGGCTGGCTGCATCACCATTCTGAAGACTGGATTTTTTTCCCTTTACATTCAGAAGGATGCTAGAAACACAAGCTCATGCACTTAAAATTTAGAGGGGCTTTGCGTACTCTAGTAATATTTTGAGCATCTCTGGTTTATCTCTGTTTATGCCTGGATGCAGGCAAAGAACAAATCTGCCTAAATCTACACTCCTCATGCTCCTACAATAGCCGACAGCAGTGCATTTGTTGGCTATTGAATCCTCTTAATAGGAGAGCAGAAGAACTGATGAGAATGTCTTAGAAGATGCATATTCTCTGACTTTAGTCCAGTCTCCCTGGATAAGCAATACTAAAAGGGAAAGGGGAAGAGTAGACAGGGTGAACAGGAAGGGGAAATTAGTGTTATAAAGTGTCACTATACATTAGTGCTATGTCTATCCTAATGAAACTGAAGCTGGTACCCATCACTAACATAGCTTTTCTTCTTTTTATCTCTTTAGAAGAAATTTCTGATCTGACAGACCAGATTAGGGAAGGAAACAAAAACCTGTGTGAGATGGAAAAGGTCAAGAGATTGGCTGAACGGGAGAAATCAAAGGCCAAGGTGGCCCTGGAAAAAGCCGAGGTATTAGCCCTGGGAAGAGCTGAAGGTTTGCATTTCCCTGGTATACACAACTAAGCAGGTCTCTCCTGCTGGCCCCAAGAGCAATGATGCTGAATAACACAGCTACTGTGATGTGTGTTTCTATCTCCTTCAGTTCATGATCTAATGTTCCCTAAAACATAGTCATTAGATACTTATACGCACTAGTCAATTATAATTATAATTATTTTATCCAACACTTGTAAAATATGAAATGCCATATAAATACTGGTAATATTTATTATTATTTACTAATATTAATTGAAAATTGCTAATATATTACATTTTATAGTTTACAAAGGCTGTTTTATTTATGATGGCATTTGACTTTCATGTCAAACCTATAAGGTAGACAGGACTCATTGGAAAAGAATCTGCTGATGGATGGAAAAAATTGAAGGCAAAAGGAGAAGGGGACAGCAGAGAATGAGATGGATAAATAGTGTCTTGGAAGCAATGAAATTAGCTTGGACAGACTTTGGGAGATAGTGGAGGATAGAAGGACCTGGCAAGCTACAGTCCCTATGGTCACAAAGAGTCAGACACAACTGAATGAGTGAACAACAAAACAAGAGTAAAATAGAAAATCTTTAAAAATGATGAAAAATAATATAAAATGTTATAGCTGACATATAGCATTTTATAGTCAACAAAAAATTTTATGTGATAGAATATTTATTTTATAGTTTACAAAGGACTTCATTTATTATCTCATTTGGACTCATAATGATCTTCTAAGGCAAGTAACAAAAATAACATTTTACTCATTTTAGAGGGAAGATTTGAACATAGGTCTTCTGGCGCTAGTATAACATTCTATCGACCATACTATGATATTAGGCTTCAAATTCAGACCTTCTGAATACTAAGGATATTTTCTGCCACTGAGCCATGTCACTTTATTATTTTCTTGACTTCTATCTCATGAAAAGAAAGTTTCTTCATTCCCTCTCCACTCCCCTTTGCCCCTTGAATATTAGCCAGGGATTAAAATGCTCTTCTCAGTATGCATGAGAAAGATGGAGTAACTATTTACTGGATATGCTCTTTGCATTGTTAACAAGGCTCTTTTCCATTAAATTGTTCATTCTCTTTTGCCTTAAGAAAAAAGTACCTAGACAATTTGAAATATGTGTACCTGAGGAATAAATGCATTTTAAATGGCGCCACACAGATCATTTGAGAGTATGACAAAAGGAAACAATCCACTGAAGAGCATATCCTATATGCTGTTCCAGAGGTCCTCACCTTTAAAGTTGTTTAAGATTGCTTCCTGAGAAAGAAATTTCACGTATTAAGTCTATGGATAGAGAATTCATTCAAAAAACCTCTATTTAGTATTGTTGATATGCAATGTAGTTACTGTGGTATGAACTGGGAGAGATAAAAAAAGTAAAGAAATTATGGTTCCTGGCTTTAAAAAAGCTTGAAATCCAGTGGACCACTTTATAGACAAGTAGAATTTTTAGTCAGCTTTGTTTTACTTTCATCCACAAACATTTCTTGAGGTCATTTGGATTAATAGTGGAGCATATCTGATAATAGAAGGATTGTCCTAGATAAAATGGTGTTAGGCTGAAGGAAATGAGAAGATAATTATGAGTCAGTCCCTTCTTTCAAGAAGGTTATAATCTAATTAGAGAAATTTGATCCTGCAAGAGGGGGAACTATGATGATAATTTTATTATTTATTTCAAGATAATATATTTGCATTGGGAAAGAGGGTTCCTGGAAGCTAGGTGGCACAGTGTATAGAGCACCAGCCCTGGAATCAAGAAGACTTGAGTTCAAATGTGGTCCTGGCTGTGTGTCTTAACCCCAATTGCCTCCCCCCACCCCACCCCCCTGCACCCTCCTCCAAAAAAAGAAAGAAAAGAAAGTACTTTGATCCAAAAGAATTTATGGGAAATGATGGACATTTCAGATGCTATGATTGGCTAAAGGAGGGATATTTTGGGTCAAAGATATCTGATCATTCTATATAGGCTGATCTGTTTATTAGCCTAAAAAGGAGGTTAGCCTATGGCTCTTGCTAAAGTTGTATTCCTTGAATCACATGTTACCACTAGATGGCATTATTCTCTCCCCACAAGTATTTGATTCTGACCAGTCATATTCATGAAAGCTTAATCAACATGGGCTCCATCAATTTGTACAAGTAGGTTATTTCTTTTTCTGGGCAAACCTTTATGAGAAACCTTATCAGAAGCATTCTGAAAAACCCAAACTAAATTGTTATTCTAGGCCACCTTCTCTAGCTCTTTTATTAATTTTTTTTTTCAGTGAATACTATAGGGTTAGAGGTTATATAGTTTCCCCTGCAGGAGCTACATGGGCTCATTCTGAAGAAACAGTCATCTAATATTGGGATTTTTTTTAGCTTGTTTCCCTGTGATTGAGGGAAAAGATTAGAAATCAGGGCAGTAGGAGGTGAGCATGACTAAAATTCCCAGTATCTTTCCTATCTCTATTTTTAAAATATCCACCAGTGCTTACCACATAGCAAAATCAACATTACTATTTTCAGAAATGCTCTGCTCCTAAGAATAACAATTTTGCTTTTGGAAGGGACTTGGATCATCCCATTGTATTTAATGAGACAACTGAGGCAAACCAAAGTTAAGGGTTTTGGTCAAGGTCATAATGCTAGTTAATAGCAGAGCAGAGAATTTTAAACCTTTGATTTCTCTAATTCAAACTTTTTCTACTACATTATGCCATCTCCCTCAGTCAAGAAATGCATTAATGACTTTATAATAATCTTGCTTCTAACATTTTAAAGAATCTATTGAATAGCTTCACGAGCTTTTCAATGATTTTATATTTGGGTTATTATATAACACCTAGTCCTAGGAGTTTCCTACTGTTGGATTTCTCAAAGGAATCCGAGCTTTTAGTTTTTACTATACTATATTTCTATATCCTCTTTTAAACACCTTTAAAAAGTTCAATTGTTGAATAGTAGCTAAAACAACATACTGAGAATGGATGACAAATGCTATATTATAGACTAAGTTACTAGATTACCTCTGATCTTGCTTTAATTCCTGAAAAAGACTAGTTAAAATCCTGCACTTTTTCTATGGGAACTCCAAAGAGACCTTTGTCTTCAAACCCATGCTAAGTAAAATGTAAGCTTTTTGAGAATGTCCCTTTTCTGAAATTGTATTATTAGCACCTAAACAGTTTGGGCATATAGTAAGTGTTACATAAATGCTAGTTACTGTACTGATCAATGATACAGCTTTTGAATCAACAAAAGAGAAATTTCCAAGTTTTGGTTTGTTAAAAACAGATTCAATTTGGTATTTGATTTCAGGGAGTCTTGGAACGAGAAGAGAACAAAATCCTTCATTTTCAATACGAGATCTTAGAGGCTAAAGTAGAACTTGAAAGAAAACTCGAAGAGAAAGAAGAAGAAATTGAAAGCTTGAGGTATTTAAGACTGATATAATGAGTACTCATTATATATTTCCATCATTAACTTTAACCAAACTGAACTCATTATGTCTTTAGAGTCACACTGCTCTTCTTACTCTCATTTAGCAGATCATTGAACATACTAACCCAGCATCTCTGACTGACCAAAGAATCATCTCGATAGCCTTCCTTTCATGGAGTGTGTGTATGTGTGTGTGTGTGTGTGTAAAAGAGAGACAGAGAAACACACACACACAAAGAGAGAGAGAGAGAAAGAGACAGAGACAGAGACAGAGACAGAGACAGAGACAAAGAAAGACAGACAGACAGACAGACAGACACAGGGACACACAAGGAGAGACAGAGAAAGGAGGAGGGTGGAAGAAAAGGAGTGAGGAGGGAGAAAGAAAGGGAAAGAAGAGAAAGTGAAAAGAAGAGAGACCCAGAGTCCATGAATACACACACACACACACACACACACACACACACATATATATATATATATATATATATATATATATATATATATATATACAAAGAGAGAAATTGGGACAGAGAGACATAAAGACAGGCACACACAGAGAAATAGCTGGCTCTAAATCATGGCTATTAGCTTGAATGTTCTGAATGTGTCCTCCTTCTCCTTCTCCTTCTCCTTCTCCCTTTTCTACTCCTCCTTCACACTTCCTTTCATGTATTATTCTCTTTCTGCTCTGAGATTATAGGAGAGTGACCATGTCAACAATTTCCCTGCTAAGTATTCATAAGTCACACCACATTCCCTTAACTATAGTAGATGTTTAGTAAATCAATGTTTCTCAAAAAGCATGCTATAGCACCAGGAGCATAATATGTATTTCAAAAGATATTCTGCAAAATTTTGGATAGTCTGGATTTTAAAATTATAAACAACTTGGTTAAATATAATATTTACTTATTCAACATAGTATGATAAATATAATATTCATGAAATAAATCAAAATTTCACCATAGAAGTATGTTATAAATTACAGGTACATCATCATCATTATATTATGCAATACAAGTTCAATACATGATTCAAGTTGAATGTTTACTACATTAAGGTTGAAGTTGTAAAGAACTCAACAAAATTGCTTAAACTTTTGAAGAGAAGTCACACTCCCTCTATGGGCTTTGGGCATTTTTTGTGCCTGTCCACCAACCCTTAAATATTCCTCCTCCTTATCTTCAACTCTCGGATTCTTTGGTTTCTTTTAAGTCACAGCTAAAACCTTACCATCTACAGGCAGCCTTTCCGAAATCCTCTTAATTCTGCTCCCTTCCCTTCAATGATTTCCTATGTATTCTGTGTATAGCTTGTTTGGATGTAGTTGTTTACATATTTCTCCCTCCTTAGATTATGAGTTCATTAAAGGCAGATAGTATCATTTGTCTCTTTTTGTATCCCAAATGCTTAGCAAAATGTTTGGCACATAGTAGGCACTTGATATGTACTTCTTAACGAATAGACTAATGCTGTACATTTCTCAATTCTCCCATGGTGATTCTCACATTTCAGTTGTTATGATTTCTTATGGGAGCAAAAAAAATCTCTTCCATTTATTTTCTGGGGGAGGGGAGAATCACTGCAATAAATGTTAGCTGACTGACGCCAGCTTTAAAGTAAGTAAAGAAGAATCATTCCCCCCCCCCCACCTCCCAGGAGTCAGTTGTGCCACAACAGGATTTTTATTTACCCTACATGCAGTTGTTCCCCAGGGAACCATTGCCCGCTTTACAGCATCTGCTTGCATTGGTGTGAAGACTGAGATTTAAGTGGCTTCTTGAATCTCTGTTGAAGCAGCATCAGCTAAGTAGTCAGGACAATGAATTAAAAAACTGAACCAAGGAAAGAATCAACATCCCATAGTGCCACCCAATACATGCTGAGGATGTTAAATATGTTATTTCTCAAGTTCCTCAGTTAAAGGAAGAGTGTAAAAGGAACCTTTACCTGTATCTGAAGGTGGTAAAGAACATCAGTGAATGTGTTTGCAAAGTTCTTCAATCTTTACAGATAAAAAGTACTCTTAGACACACGTAGCATTTGTGATTATTTTTTCTATCTTTTTTTTGAAGGAATGAATCATAGGGCGTTTATGTGCCAAGAACTGGGCTAAGTGCCAGAGATTTAAATAGAAAACCAAAGTCAGCCCTTTTTCTTAAGGATCTATATTTCTAGCTGTGTGGTCTTGGTGAAGTCATTAAACCTCTGCAAGCCTCAGTTTCCTCATCAGCAAAATAGAGCTAATAATGGCATCTCCCAGGACTGTGGTGAGGATCAAACAAAATAGTAATTATAAAGTACTTAGCACAGTGGCTTGCATATAATAAGCAACATATAAATGTTAGCTATTGTTGTTGTTGTTCTTGTGCATCGTTTCAGCCCC
Organism: Sarcophilus harrisii; assembly: GCF_902635505.1. Lineage (NCBI taxonomy): Eukaryota > Metazoa > Chordata > Mammalia > Dasyuromorphia > Dasyuridae > Sarcophilus > Sarcophilus harrisii. The sequence continues at coordinate 287,358,153 of NC_045428.1, read as the reverse complement.
AGGGCTGATGAAAAAGACCTCTTTGGTTCTTATGATGTAGTGTTGCAACAGATGGTAATGGATCGTCTTTTAGGGTATTTCCATTAATAAAAACTAGATAGATTTCTGCTGTTGAATCATTTAGCAATGCCTGAGACTTTGGCAGTAAGAATTTTCTTGTCTTCAATGGTTGGGGCTGCTGTATCTGCAGAGACAGGTGCTTGTATTTTTTTGAGTCTATTCTCCACATGGGCTATTCCCTTGGATGATGACTTTTAAGGTCTGAGGTGGAAGCAGGGATCACCCAGATAGGAATACTGCCATTCCTTGTTTACTTGGGCTCATGATATACAGACATACATAAGAAAGGCACATCTATACCTTCAGTTTTTCATCTTAATTATCCCCTCAATTGTTAGGAAAAATGCTTCTTCCATAGGCAAGAGAAGAGAGAAATTCAAGCCTATGGTTCAGCTGTCAGATGAAGATACTCCTCGTATATTTGGAAATAATTTTTAAGAGAAAAATAGAAAAAGAAAGTTTTTGTAAATTCAAAACTGTTCAAATACAGTCTATAATTGGCTCATTTCTACAGTCCATTGTCAGATGAAACTCCTCCTTGGGTCAAGTTTTTAATGAGGATGTCAAACAAAACTCAGCTGTACCCTATGCTTTGGGTTACCCATGCCCCAGTGTATGAAATTTGAGCTTAAACAATGGACTGTTGTGAATGATTCATTTCTCCTTCTAAAGCCCTATGTCAATGTCCAAATGAACTTTCTTGATGAAAGGCAGACACACTAGGACTCAAGAGTTGCCCTACTTTGAGGAGGAAGAAAATAAATGCCTCTTTGCACAGTTAAATAAAATGATTTCAGGTAGTGTCAAATGACTACCTATAAATAAACTCAGCCAAGGAAAAATGAATCCTCAGAGAGGCTGTATCTCATCAGGCACATGTGAGTGGTATAGAGCAATTTGCCAGTTATTATAATCTTAGTGCAAAGGAAGCAGTTGATCTAAACAGCTATCTAACAGAGAAGAAAGTAACCAAAGACTAGACATGAGAAATGAAGAATTGAACAAAGGGGAGGCAGGAGAATGGTGGCTGAGCTGTTCAAGAGTTTTAGTGAATGATTCATAACAATTATAATAATATATTCAGAACAGACATTAGAATGTCTCCATTCTGTGTGGTTGTGGGCAGTGGCCACGTGGCCCTATTCCTGGAACAGCAGAATAGCAAAGTTTATGCTATTGTGTGTGTATGAATATGTGATAGCTCCTAAGTCACGACAGGTCATGAATTGAAGGAATCTAGGAAAATTGGGCTAGGTTCCAGGAGCAGATATTAAAGTCCTCCCTAAAACAAGAGGGACCCATAAACATTAAAAGAAATCAACAACCAAGGGTAAAGGAATTTTACAAGGATATCTAAAATTGGTTGGCAGTAAATAGATTCATAATAATTTATTTCAATCCACATTTATTCACATGTACAGCATTGTTGCAATGGGAGAGGTGTAAAGCTAAGTCCCTGACCTCAGAGGGGTTATTGTTATTTGGACATATATCATTTTAATTTATTAAAATACAAAATAATGTGTAAATGCATAAAAGAGAAAATATTATAAAAGTTCTGGAATAAGGATAAGATCATTGATAAGAGAAGTCAGTGAAGGCTTCAGAAGAGAGCTGACATTTGTGTCAGGCCTTAGAGCAATGGTATCAAATTCAAACAGATACAGAGGCCACCAATCTGTACTTAAGGATCCCTGCAGGATTCATAGAGACTTAGTTTTAAAATGTAATGCTGGCTGTTTCCTTGTATTTTTATCTTTTACATTTTTTGGTTCAGACAGCACTCAGGAGTGTTGCAGATGCCAAATAGCCTGTGGCCTCTGAGACATGTGTTTGACACTTCTGATTTAGGGAACTGGTAGGTTATAAAGGCATCCCAGGTATATGGCACAGTATAAACAAAGACAGAGAAATGGAAAAGAATGGGATGTGTATATAGAGGATGAGAAGTAATCCAGTTAAGCTGAAGTGTATTCTATATGGAGTAAAATAGTTTGAGTTAAGGCTGAAAAGTAAGTTGTCAGATTCTTGAGGATCTTACATACTAAGCTAAGAGTTTGAACTTCTTTCAGTAGGCCTCAAGGAGCTCTTTTTTAAAGGTTTTATCCCTAAGGATGTCTAAATTTTTAAGGCTGAAAGAACCTTTCCTTATCCAGAACTCTTTCTTCATGGATATCTCTCCATTATTTAATGTCTTTTAATTCAGTTATTTTTAGAAATATGCATATAAACTTTTGTATTTTTAAATAGTTACCTATTCAATTTCTGTAGGCAAGGTATTTTTTAAAAGAAAATCTAATATAGTAATTTCTTAACATGTCCCAAATCTTTTGTTTAAAAAATCAAATAATATTAGGAAAAAAGAAGTGGATTTCAGAGGTCATCTATCCAATCTGAACCCAAACAGTAATATTCTCAATATCATTTCTGATAAATGGTCATTTAGTCCTTGCTTGTGAAACCATTTGGTCATAGAGAATCCACTGCTGTCCAAGGCAATCTATTCCACTTTTGGCTACTGTGATGAAGAGGTCTGATTTCTTTACATCTAACTAATATCTATCCACAGCATTTGTTCCTAGCTCCAGGTCAAATAGAACAAATTTAATATTTCTTCCAGATAATAGACTTTCAAATATTTAAATATAGATATTATGTCCCTTCTACCTTCACCAAAACTTTTCTTCTCCTTACTAAACATGCCATATTCTTAGGAGCAGATATTAAAGTCCTCCCTAAAACAAGAGGGGACCCATAAACATTAAAAGAAATCAACAACCAAAGGTAAAGGAATTTTACGAGGATATCTAAAATTGGTTGGCAGTAAATAGATTCATAATAATTTATTTCAATCCACATTTATTCACATGTACAGCATTGTACACCACTATTTTACCATTATTTTACATAATATTTTATATTTTACCATTTTACATAATATTTTATATTTTACCATTATTTTACACATGAAGAAATAGAAATTTAGGGCAGTAAAATAACTACCTCATCATCCCCCAGATAGTAAGCAGTAGACCTGGGATTCTGGCTCAGTATGTGGCTACTCAAAATGTTACATTCTTTCCACTTAAGACACAGTTTTTTCAACCAATTTTCATTACCTCTCCTTTCAGCATCCTGAAAGCATGTTGACATCCTAGCTTGCCAGTATTCTCCCTGAAACCCAGAACTCATGATACAGTATTCTCTATGTGTTCAGTCCAACAGGCACATCATTTCCCTTGTTCTAAATGATACACTTTCCTTGAGCTAGCTCACTAATCCATACGTTGACTCATGCTGAGCTTAGAATAGACCAAGACTTTTTTCACACAAAGTGATGTAAATTCATATGCTCTAGTGAATAAAAAGCGTTATGTGATTCAACATTTATCCTACTAAATTTTGCCTTACTAAATTTAGTCCATTGGTCAACTTGGATCTTGATTCTTTCATTCAATATGTTAATTATCCTTTGAAATATCTAAAAATCTGATCATGATGGCTCGCATCTCTATGCAAGCTAACACTAGAGCAAAGTGCTTTACCTATTTTATCTCATTTGATCATCACAACTCTGCTATTGTCTCAATTTTTCAGATGAAGAAACTGAGGCTGAGAGGTTAAGTGAATTTATAAGCATGCCAATTATTCCTTCTAAATTACTCATGAAAGTGCTGGGGGAAAAAACAAAGGACATTTCTCTAGAGTACCTTCTTCAGTTTGACATCTACCAATTATTAATATTGACTCTTTAGGTCGAATCCAAAACAAGCAATATTGTTAAATATGTACTAGGAGGGAATACTTAAGAGTAACATATACATCCCTATTAGTAGCAACTAGATTCTGGGATAAAATGGTTAAAGGAAATCAAATCCTTATTCCAAAGGAGCTTATATTCACAGAAGTGATTTAACATGTAAATATATAACTATTTACATGACAATTTAATGAATAATTTGCTCTGACCATTCAACTGAGTCAATTCAACAACTATTACTGTAGAATATTTTTCAGTTCTACAATTCAATTCAGAATGTTTCAGTATTGCCTGAGAAATATCATGGGAGACAAACATTTTCATAAATTACTTGACAATGTCTGTGGCACTTCCCTTATCTAATGATCCAAAAGTCCTATCCAAAGGAGTTAGGGAATGGGGCATGATCTGTTTTTGATGAAGCCATGCTGTTTCTGAGTTCTCACTGCTTTTTTGTATAAGTAGTTATGAACTATGCCTTCAATATTATATCCTAACATTTTTTCTAGGAACCAAAATCAACCCTCTGGTTTATAGTTTGCAAACTCTACCCTCTTCCCTCTTTTGAAAATTGGAATGACTGCCCATTTCCAATACTGTATCACTTCTCCTGTTTACCACAATTTTTCAGAAATGAAAGATAGTGTTTAAGTAATCACATATGTCTGTTCTTTCTGTTCCCTGGGATATAGTTTGTCCAACCCTAGTGATTTGAGAACCGTGATCCTGAGGCAATTTTCTATGTCATTTTCAGCTGCCTCTGTTCTTATCTCATCTGGAGACCTAATGGTGATAGTAATGTTGGCTAGCTGGTTGGGTTGTAAGGATATAGACAGAGACACTTTTCTAACACCCTAACTCAGGGGATTCCAACCTTTTCTTAATGGGCTACATATGATTTCCTTTCTTATGATCACTGTTATTGATGAGTAGTTACTGCTAATAGTGGGAGTTTGGTTGCTGGCTGAATTCTCCTTTCTCTTAGGAACCACTGCTAGTTACAGAGAAAGATCTTGATAGTCTGCTAAGAGAACAATCAATTAAATCTTAGACATCTACCAGAAGACAGAGCAACAATTTATGTGTTAGAAAGCCCCAGCCAGTAACAGATGAATGTAGTTGATTTAACTTGTTAATTAGGTGAATGCTAAACATTCTACAAATACCAGTCGCATCCTCCAAATCCAAACTAAACCAAATCAGGGGAAAATAGAAGTTGTATTTCTGGTTGAGAACTATGCTTTGTGTGTGATTATTAAAAACAGAAGCTCAAAGAGATAGCATTTACTAGGGCCCATTTGGTTAAAAAGATGAGTTCTGACTATTTTATTTGGTTTAATTTTTAAATGAATGTTGGATCTGTTAAACATTCATGTTTATTTTGATATGATGGATATTTACTTTTATTTTTTCTTTAGATGTTGATTTGGACAGATCTTCATTTTTTTAACCCCTCTAATTGTGAGGATACTTTGTGTAAAGGAACTTTAAAACTTTCTACAAATTTCTACAACTTGTACAGTTCTTACTAGTTGGGTCACATGGTCAAACAAACATGAGAAAAAGTTTTTTTTTTTAAGTCTCTTTGTTCTATGAAGATTTTAGATAGGCTCTGAAACAACTATCATCACAATAATAGCTAATATTTATAGCTTTGAGATTTACAAAGTGCTTGGTACTCACATCTCATCAGCATCCTCTGCTCTCTGGCACTCCTCTGAATGGAGGAAGCAGAAGCTTCCTCCCCAGACTTTGACATGAGGAGGATTTCCAGACCAGGCATCTTTTAATTTCCCATATAGATGCACTTCTTTGGACTTTTTATCATGCCATTGAACTGAGTATCCTTTTCTAATCCCTTCCACTTTTCAGATTTTATTATTGTCTTTCCCAGTGGAAAGCTCTTTAAGGGGAAGCACTATTTCTTTTCTGTATTTGTTTTCCCAGTACTTAAAACAGTACCTGGCACATAGTAAGTGTTTCATAAGTATTTATTGTCTGGCTGCTTTGACAAATGTGGTTTCATTTAGTCCCCACAACAACCCTGAAAAGTTGATGTTAACAAAGTCCAAGATGTTTAGCACAACCCAAATTACCCAGTAATATTTACATGATTGATAACTTCCCCATCATCTCTTCTTTTTTATAATCCTTCTCCAGGAAGTTCTCCTATTTTTCTAAAGTTAAAAATGTGACTGAAGCATTTTAAATCCAAATGTAGATGCCTATTTCTGCCTGGGAATCCTCCTCTGTTGTCTCATACTTATGGCTCCATTCATCTCATTGCTAAGCAACAAGAGTTGAACTCATTTTTTACATTTTAAACTGCCACTTTGGTTCCTAGCAGACTGTATTAGTTAATTAATTCACCATGGTTTCTTAAAACAAAATCAGACAAATTAGACAGAATAAGACCAATATTGTTCAGATCTAAAAGTGATATTGCCAGGAATTAGCTTTAAATTCATGTTTGATCAGTTTAACTAATAATGTTCATTTTGATAAATGGAGATTTTCTTTTATTATTTTTTATTTGATATTAGATTTGACTATATCTTCATTTATCTTTTTCTCCTCTAGTTGTGAGTATACTTTAGGTAGAGGGACTCTCTAGTAAACTATCCTTGACCCCATATGGAATGGTCATTTGCCTATGAAATGAAAACTTCTTCAAGATCATCTCTTGGAATTTCTTGAATCTATATATAAGATATTGATAGGCATGGATATTTTCATAATGATGAACAATGGCTTCTGAAATACTTATTTCCTAGTAGATTTTTATGAAACTTAAAAAATAAATCTCACCACTTTCAATTTAAAAGTGAGCATAGTTACAAAATTGTTTTTGTTGTCTTAATAGAAAGTTTGAGCAGAATATAGTCTCATATAGAGAATTTTATCTCAGGATTCTTAAATGAATGACTCTTAAAAGAAGTAGCTTTGAGAGAAATGTTCTGGTGCTATAAAAATACCACGTGGTTTTTCCAACATAAGAGTTTTAGAATTCATGTTAATTTTACCCGCCTGTATCTGTCTATATTACAGTCCTCCCACCCCTATTCCTTATCTCTGTCTGACACTTAGAAGAATAGGAATTAGAGGTGGAGGAGGATTGAGAGAAAAAATAATTCAAATATTTGAAAGAAAAGAAGTGCAGATGAAAGAGAAATATTCACCCAATGTAGTGGATGGAGAAAGTAATTATGCACCTATATACACAACGGTGTTACTACTTTCTGATTCTAATCTCTGCTTATCACAATATATGACATGTCTGTGAGGTTTGTAAAGTGATTTTTAGTTTCACCAACAACCCAGCGAGGGAGATTCTATCGTTCCCCCTTCATTTTACAGATTAAGAAACTGAGGCTCAGTTTAGGGTCTCCTCTACAGTCACAAAGCTAGGAATGTCTGATGTGAAATTTGAACTCTGAATACAAACATTCTTCACAATACTTCATTGCCTGTAGTCAGAGAGAGTAGGGCTTCCATCTTATTTTGCTCCATTCTATCACTACTTAGATACGTTGGGAGATAAGCTGTATGTCCACTTGCTCTCCATCCCTCAGTTCCTCCTGTGTTTATGAAAGAGGCCTTTATTCTGTTAATGAGTTTATTTTATTAAACATTATTAAGAAATCCTAATTCAAATTCCTAGTAATCTTTTTTTTTTTTCCTGACAGCACCAGACACTTTTTTTTTTCTGCTGCTGGACTCTTTGAGAGGAAAGTGAAGACTCCTTTTGCCCTTCTTAAGCTCTGTTCCATTCATAGAACTTGCTAATGAGCAGTGCACAGGGGAGAGTCTGCACCTCTTCAGGTTCACTGCTGGGCAACTAACAGGATGCTTTCATCCTTTGCAAATGAAATTGCTGCACAGACTGCATGACTGCAAAGAAACCCTGCAGCCTCCCAGATATGATGCTCTTATGGACTGGTGATTTCATTCATGTAGATAACTTCTTTCACCCATTCATAAGTACTCCCTCCATGCTTTCTCCTCCTGCACAATTTCTGTCAATGTTTTCCCATAAATGCTTCACAAAGGTTCTACTCGGCATACTAGAAGGTTTCCTCATGATCTTTTCATCTCTTGGATTTCCCATTATATTACTCAAGCTACTTGTCTAGTTGTTGATACTTATATGTGACTGGTCTATATACTTTTCAGAACATAATTGGAGTTCCCTAAACTTATCTCTGATTTTGGAATTCTCAACTAATACTTTGTTGAATTCTTTTGTCTCCTATTTTAATATAGTTAGTCAGTCAACAAGCACATATTAAGCTCTTATTAGGTACCAGGCACTGGAGATATAATACTAGTAATACACACAAAAAATGCAAGAACACAGTTCCTTTCTTTAAGAATACCATATTCCATATTCAACTATGTTCGGTAAAAACAAACAAAACAAACAAAAAAATCCACCCCCCCAAACCCCAAAACAAAAACAAAGTTTGAACAATTCTTTTCCATTCTCTTTCCCCTGCCATTTGAATGGACTTGGAGTTTTATTATGTTGTCTAATCATTGTTAATCTTCTGAGAACATTCCAAGACAAGCATGCAATTTAGAGCTCTTCTTGGATGACATTTCAAGGGAGAGAACATAGTGATGATTACTGGATGGATGTTCCAAATAAACTTTTTGTAGAGAAGGGCAGTAATTGCAGGCGTTAACCTATTGGTGTATGAGTTGTCTTGAGTTTTAATATCATACTCCATGAACTATTTTTCCCTATAATAAAAGTTTGATGTTTTTAACAAGTTATTCCATTGTCTTCAGTTTATAATTTGATAAAACTAATGTCTGCCAAACACATACTTTAAAGAGATGTTGGGCTGGAATATCTCTTTATTGCTGACCAGGGGTAAATTTCCAGAAAGGGATATAGTTTTGAATCTCATCACAAATGTGTAAAAGGATGTTTCTTATGCAGACTGACCTCAGGGTATAAGGAATTGGAGTAATTGTTTGTCTTAGGCCTCCTGTCAGGAAGCTTAAACCAAGATGTACAGCAGTAGTTGTATGCAACTCAGTTCAATTCAACAAATATTAAGCACCTATTATGCATAGAGAAATTTACCTTTTGTGCTTTCTCATATACTAACATGGAAAATTTTATTTCAGACTTGATAGTCATCTCTTTAAGAGCAGAGGCCATGACTTATTTATGTTTAAATACCCTGTGTTCAGAGCCGGGAGGGATTCATAAAATGTCAGAACTAGAATGGACTTTAAAGTCCAAAGCTTTAATTTACAGAGGAGAGTGTTCTCTGCAAAAATTAAATGACTTGGCTAAAGATATCACATCTAGTTAATTGATAGGATCAGGATTCCAATCTTAACATTTTGTTCCAAGTCCAGTGCTTTCCCCACTACAATAAACTCCATTAAATACTGGTTGAATAAACCAAGGATGTACAAATAACGCACTAGCCTAACATATTAATCTCATTCTTTTTTTTTAAAGTAAAAAGATTCCAGACCCAATTTTGTTAGTTAAGAAAATAAGGACCTTAAACTTTTCTCATTGTTTAAATCACTGTGAACTCAGCAGGTAATCTTTCTTAATCAAACATGAGTGCACACACGCACACACACACACACACACGCACACACACACACACACACACACACACACAAATTTATCTTCTGACTGTCATCTGAAAACTAGGAGAGACCAGCAACGTACCATTGATTCTCTGCAGTCAACTTTGGATTTTGAAGTCAAGAACCAAGCTGAGGCCTCTCGGCTAAAGAAGAAGATGGAAGGGGACCTCAGTGAGATGGAAGTACAGCTCAGTCATGCTAACCGACAGACATCAGAGGCTTCCAAATCTCTGTGCACTCTTCAGAAGCAAATCAAGGTATTTATATATTCTTTCCCAGCAAATTAAATACCTCTATTTATAGATGAACAGCCTAAGGGTTGGAAAATCCTAATTATCTTCAATATCCTATACCAAGATCCATTCTTGTAATTGTAGATATAGAGCTAGAAAACACTTTGAGGCCATCCAGTCCAACATTTTACAAATGAGGAAATTGAAGCCTGGAGAAGTTAAGGGACTTGCCCCAACATCACACAAGTAGCTTTTGAAGGGAATTTGAACTGAGGTCCTTTGATTTCAGATCCAAGGTTCTTTCCATTGACTATCCTGCCTTCTCTCTTGAATAAAAGCCAGTAGCAGCTCTTTAATTACTTTTTTGTGTGCTCTGTCTCTCTCTCTCTCATCTCTCTCTATCTCTCCCTCTTCTTTGTCTCTGTCTCTGTCTCTGTCTCTCTGTCTCTGTCATTTCTGTCTTTTTCTCTCTCTCTGTTTTCTGTCTCTATCTCTCTTATATCTGTCTGGGTGTCTCTATCTCTCCCTTTGTCTGTATGTGTTTCTTTCTTTTTCTGTGTCTCTGTCTGTCTCTCTCATCTCTATCTCTGTCTCTGTCTTTCTCTCTCTCATCTCTCTCTCCCTGTCTCTGGCTTTCTGTCTCTCTCTGTCTCTGTCTGTCTCTGTCTCTCTTTTCTCTCTCTCTCTGTTTCTGTGTCTGTCTCTCTATCTTTCTCTATCTCTGTCTCCTTGTCTCTCTTTATTTCTTTCTCTGTCTCTCCCACCTTTCTCTCCCTCTTCCTCTACTATAAGACATTTCCCCCTTTTATTACAGAACCTCCAAAAGCAGGTAGATGAAACTACACATCAGAATGAAGGTCTGAAGGAGAAGGTGATGGTGGCCGAGAGACAAAATGCTATCCTGCGGTCTGAATTGGATGAATTACAGTCTTTGCAGGAACAGACAGAACGTGGAAGGAGATTAGCTGAACAAGAGCTTCTGGAAGCCACTGAAAAACTGAATATGCTGCACACCCAGGTAAGGACGGTGAAGACAATCTTTTGCTTGATGACTGCTCTTTTGTCAGAAGAACACTGACAAACAGGACTCTGTCCAAAGGAAATTAAAGGGTATGGAAAACATGTCATATGTAGGATCACTGAATGATTTGGGAATTTCTAACTTGAAAATGAGAAAATTAAGAAGAGACACAATCATGATTTTTAATATTCAGAAAAGCTCTCCTATTGAATAAAAATTAAAATTATTCTTCCTTGATCAGGAAGAGAGAACAAGAACAAAATTGTTAGAAGTTACAAGGAGACAAATTTCAATTTAATATAAGAGGGAATTCAAAATGTGGACCATCTCAAAAAGCAGTAAGTTTCTTGTTACTGGAAGTAGTCAAGCAAAAGTTGGATACAAGGGATATAAGAGGATTTTTTCATTGTGTGGGAGGTGAGATTAGATGCAGTGATGATACAAGACATTTGAATACTCTAGGCAAGTTCTATAATTATTCTCTCCCTTCTATGTTACTGACTGGAAGACCTTTCATCACCATGATACACATAATGATTCTTCACAAAAAAAAAAAATGCCTGAAGATCTCAGAGAAAGGCTGTTCCCAATATGTAAAAATCCACATTGTATGTTATTTTCTTGGCAGCTGATATTTTGCCTAATCCTAGTCCTAACTCTGTCTAGTTGCCTTTGAAAGTCCCTTCTAATTTTTAAATTCCTTTACCAGGAGCTTAAAGTTCAGAGCAAAATATATTTCAATTCTAGAAAACTTTGCATGTAAGATGAAGGTGGTCAAGGTGTTTAATTCCTCTCTAATGAAGAAGAGGAGGTGATGTTTTCTCCCAGGATGTTCAGTAATGAAGTAGCACATTCAATAAATTCCAATTACTGGGCAATGTAACAACATTATTCCATTGTCCGGTAACTGGAATTTGTTCCAGTTAAAGAAATCTACTTCTGTTCAGGGCAATTTTGGAAGACTTCTGCCTTAGAGGGGAAGCATAGTACAGTGGAAAAAAGGTCTGGGCTTGGAATCATAGAGCATGAGTTCAAATCTTGACTTTGCTAATTACTTAGAGTTTGACCTTGCTCAAATTTACTTAATTCCTAGGGTCTTAAATTCTTCACTTTTTTAAAAAAATGGGGAAGATAGACTGGGTAATCTTTACAATTCTTATTAATTCTAAATCCTGTGGTCTGGGTTAAAAATTGATTGAACTAAGGATAGCATTTGCCAAGAAGATAAACAAGGATAGATTATAGAATCCATGGTCTTTGCTTCATAGTATAACATTTTTTTTGTCTGGCCCCAGAATGGTCCAATAGTATAAGGAACCTACCCACTAGACCCATAAATGGGCAGAATTCTCATCAATTCAGAAATGTGTCGTTTGGCCCAGAATGCTAGTCTAAACACAGAAGTTACCTTTTCATCATATGGGATCTTTTGTAGCTCATTTTCCATTCTAAAATCTCCCCAATCTTCCATATTCCATTTGGTTCCAATCTGTCCATATACATGAGGTCATAATGGATTTACTAGATGGATATATAGTTGTGTTCTTGTTTAATAAATTCAAGAGTGAATATTTAGAGAGGCAACTTGACATGACTGAGGGATAGCAGATCTTGGAGACTAGAGCACCTAGGTTCAAGTTCTAATTCTCACACAGTAGTAGCTGTGCAACCATGGATAACTCACAATTCTTTTTTGTTTTGTTTTTTCTAAATTTTAGTTTTTATTCTAAATTTAGCAAACACCAACAGAAATGGATATTTGAATATGCATAACAGAATAGAAAAGAGGATTTTATATCCAACTGCAGGTGCTCCACATTATTCTTTATGGATATAAATTATAGAACATTTGCTAATCTATATTTTTGGAATAAGTTTTCATATTGATGAAATCTCAGATAAAAACCAAAAATGCAAAATGAAATTTATATTTGTCCTCCAAAAGTATATGACTATTTATCTTGAAAAAGTATTTTCTTATTGAAAAACTGTCCATAGTCTATATCCCAAAGAGATCATAGAAGAGGGGAGGGGAACCCACATGAACAAAAATGTTTGTAACAGCCCCTTTAATAGTGGCAAGGAAATGAAAATTGAGTGTATGCCCATCAGTTGGGGAATGGCAGAATAAGTTATGATATATAAATATAATGGAATATTATTGTTCTATAAGAAATGATGAGCAGGCTGATTTCAGAAAAGCCTGGAAAGACTTACATGAACTGATGCTGAATGAAGTGAACAGAACCAAGAGAACATTATACATGGGAACAACAAGATAATGTGATGATCAACTATGATGGACTTGGATGTTTTCAACAATGATGTGATTCAAGGCAATTCCAATAGACTTATGATGGAAAATGCCATCTGCGTCCAGAGAGAGAACTATGGAAACTGAATATGGATCAAAGCATAGTATTTTCACCTGTTTTTGCTGCTGCTGTTGTTGTTTGCTTGTTTTTTTTCATGTCTTTTTCCCCCCCCTTTGATCTGATTTTTCTTGCACAGCATGATGAATTTGGAAATACATTTAGAAGAATTGTACATGTTAACCTATATTGGATTGCTTGCTGTCTTGGGGAGCCGGGTAGAGGGGGAGAGAGGGAGAAAAATTTGGAAGAGAAAGTTTTACAAAAATAAATGTTGAAAACTATCTTTACATGTATTTGGAAAAATAAAACACTATTAAAATAATAATAATAAAAAGAAAAGATTCCCATACTTATTCCTTTTGTAAAGTCAACTTCTGTAGTGACCCTGATAGTCAGTATCCTTGTCCACAAAAGGAAAAGGTTAAACTATGTTTTTTTTTTAAAGTTTCCTTCTAACTCTGATGTTTTATGGTTCTGGGAAAATGCCATTCATTTTATACACAACTTTTCAGAAACATATAAAATGACATACCTGTGATTGTATATTAGTGATGAGAACACTCTGGTGAGGAAATCCCTACTACCAACGCAGATGTACAATAATTCTTCAAATCATAGCCAAAGATTTGCTCAGGGCAAATTAAAGGTTAAGTTAAATTTTATTAAACACTGCAGTGTGCCAGGCACTATCCAAGCTCTAAGCTCTTAGTTTAAGTTATTTATCCAAGGTCATATGATTGGTAGAGATCAAAGGTGGAGCCTCAAACCTAAGATATCTTGATTCTGAGAGGCTCTCTATCCATTATGCTATGCTGATTCTCTAAAGTGGGCTACTACCTATATCAAAGCTCCTTAAATTGTGGGTCATGAACCCATATGGGATTACATAACTGAATGTGGGGGCTGCATGATTATGACTGATTATGATTATTATCAGTAAATTTTTGACTTGTATACCTATTGTATATACCTATATAACTAGGGTGGTGTAGAAATTTCTCAGATGAAAAAGGGTCATGAGTAGAAAAAGTTTCAGAAACCCTAATCTATATTACCAGCATCTTAAAAATACATATCTCTAAGTACAGCTCCCTTCCTACTGCATATGCCTACAGAAATAAGAACTAAAGGAGAAACATGGCGTTGGAAAGAATAAGGTTAGGACTATAATATGAAAAGATTCAAGGAAAAGATGTACTGTCAATGAATCCTCCTATGGAGAAAACAAGGGACTAGCCATAAGGTTAGAATAGATCCTTTTCTATTTCTGAGCTTTAATCCTGACAGAAAGAAGGTTAGGGGGAATTAATGAAATGATAATGGGTGAGAAATTGCCATATGGAGCCTTTATGTACAAGGCACTCTCTTTGATCTAGACATCATCACACCCTTAGTAAAGCTGTGCTCATAAATTCAGGCTAAAAATTAGCAGCTATGATCTACCTTTGATCTACTGTGCTAGAGCCATTAAAAGAAGGGCAGAATCCAGCATTGTAATGGAGATTGCCAGTAGGGAATCAGCTAGAGAAAGAACAAGATAGGAGTCTCTGTGTGTCACTTTGCAGTGGACAAGAGACAAGAAGAAACTGAAATAGGGATAGAAATGGGAAGAGAGAAAGAAGCCAAAGACAGGAAACTTCCCCAGGCTCTGTGAGGTGTCTTCATTTGAATCCAACTTCTGATCCAAGGATAGTGACTCCTTACCACATCAAGGAGTGCTGGGTATGCAACCAAATTTCTCACATATGAGAAGTCAAGATACATTTTTTAGGATGTTTCCACTTTTTGGAAATGATGGAAGACATCATTTTGCATTGATTCAGATCAGACCTTTTGTTGGTAGAGAACAGCTCCCTCTTCAAGTCAGGAGAAATCCTCTTGGGGAAGGGTAACCATTCCCCCCTTCAAATAAATTTGATCTTAATCCCTAAAATTTAGCTATCACAGGGGAGGTGACATGGTACAATGAAAAGAACATAGGCTCAAAAGTCAGAAGCCTCAGGTTTATATATCACCTTTGATGCTCACTAGATGGCATTTTCCTGACAGATGATTGTAAAATGCTGGCGTGATGGGCTATATTCCATGATAGGGAGGAAGCATATAGTTGAATGTTACTACCTTGGGACAAAGCCCCAATTGGTCCCTCCTACTTATATCTATTCATCTATCTTCCCCAGTGCTGATTTGATTTTACTATGAACTAATCAATTGTGAGATTCTGTGCAGTTATTTTTAGGCAATTCTAAGGTGATTTTCTACTTTTTCTTTCCTTCTTTATTTTCTTCTTTCCTCCCTCCCTCCTTTCCTTCCTCCCTTTCTCCTTTCCTCCCTCCCTCCCTCTCCTTTCTTCCTTCCTTCCTTCCTCACCTCCTTTCCTCCCTTCCTCCTTCCCTCTCTCCCTCACCTCCTTTCCTCCCTCCCTCCCTCCCTTCTTTCTTTCCTCCCTTCCTTCCTTCCTCCCTTCCTTTTTTAGAATACAGGCCTGCTCACCCTGAAGAAAAAATGGGAGACTGATACTGCTCGCATAAAGAAAGAATTAGAAGATGCAATAGAAGAACGTCAGAGTGCTGAAGAAAAAGCTAAGAAGGCGATTACTGATGTAAGGAGAAGTTGGCTCTCCACTATTTTCTAGAGGCAGTCTTGGGTTATGGTTAAGGGACAGTATCAAATACAGGGCAACAAACTAGGGTAGTGTCTCTGCTATTCCCTTGTTTCTTAATCAGGAATAACTTGGTTGTTTTCTCTATATCTAAATCTACTCAAAAAATTGATCTAATCTACAGCTTTTTCCTAACTCTTTCATCAAGCAGTAAGGATAATTAAATTGATCCATGTAAAAACCTTTTATGAGAAGAAAGCAAAAAAGGTGTGCAAACCATTTGTCTTGAGGATTGATATGTCTTGTATTTTAGAAACACCATAAATTTCCTGCCATTCTTTGCAAATGATTTTCAAATAGCTATTTGCCTAAAGTCAGTAATGGTTTGTGTCAGTGAGTGGAAAGTATCCTGCCTGCATTTAAAAAAATATATAACTTGTACCTCTCCTGGGAGGCAAGAGAAGTCTAGTAAAGAAAGATTTGGAAATTTGAAAAACTTTCAGTATTTTTCTTTAGTGAAAATGTAAGTATTTCTCTTCTATTGACAATAGTACTATCTTGAAATCATGCAAAAACCTGGCACTTTCTCCCAAGAGAAAGAGGGAGAAATTCAGTGAAATTATTATTTAATGAAAGTTTGCTTCTAGATTGTTAGAGTCCCACAAGCAGAATCATAACTAGGACAAAGCAACTGGGATGCTTTTTCTTAGAATGCCAACATCCAAAGGATATTTCTTCCTCATGCCCTTTCCCATATCTGGGCTTCCACTGATAAGATTTTGTAATCATATTTGCATCTTTTCCATCACTCACTTTCTTCTACACCTAACATCCCCATTTTTCCCACGGGTTGGATGGTCAGGAATTACTGATCATGTCACAGGGGTGAGGTCTGTATCCCAGGAAGATGGATTATCTTCTGGGATTCCCAAACACTTGCCCTCTCCCTCACCAATTGCCACAAGAATTTTCAGTTATACCTTGCTTTGATCAACAAACCTCTAAAGACTTTCACTAAATTCCCAATTGCTTACTCTGGAACTCTCAATAGAAAGAATGTGATGGGGACAAGGACTGTCACTCAGACATTTTTAATCAAAGCAGGAGGGAAATGGGTGGTGACTTAAGAAGGCTTGAAACTGTATTTGCTATCCAAGAACAAATAATTATCTGAATGTTTGTGGACTCTCATCCCCAGAGTGTAGCTTATCTCTGCTGAATTCTCTCTCGTTTTTCCTGTCTCTGTCTGACAAATTTATGCAGTTGCAGGTTATAAAAAGCTGAAACTCCTTCTAACACTGATATCTTATTAAGTTGTCCTTGACAATTTCAAGAATTGAAAACTGCTCCACACCCTCTGCACAAATCCATTCAGTCTTAACCAGTTCTGCATAAGGCCATCTGGAGACATCACAGGCAATCATGCCATGTCCCCTCTGTCTTTCTTGAGATCTCTCACATGGTTGGTGTTGGGCAGATGGCTTGGGACTTGACAAATAGATAAGCTTTAATTCTTAAGGGCAGTGCTCCCAGAGCCTGTTACATGAAAGATAGCTCTTAATGAAGTACAAAAGACAACACAAATGTCCATCAGGCTAAAGTGAGGGATATGCTTTACAAATGAGTGAACTCAATTCTGATCTCCTTATAGGTACTAGGAATAGTGACCTGATCTGAAGTTATTGAAGGTTACAGTTAATAGTTTTCACTGAGTCATAAAAAAGAATTTAGGATGAATGGCAGAGTAAATTGTGACACATTAAAATAATGGAATAGACAAAATAGAATAAGGGAAAAAGATCTTAATTCAGAGTCTGGAAGACTTCAGTTCAAGACTTGCCTCTCATAGGATTGGTAGAAAAGGACAAGTCTCGCTAACTCTTATTATTCTTGGGAAGAATCTAAGACTCTAGATTATAAAGAAGATACATGTGTGTATATGTATGTATTTTATTAACCAAAAAAAGAAATCCATTTTTTTTATCCAGACTTTTCTATTCCTTCCTTAGAGTTCACTGCAAAGATGTCCATGTTGTCTTTGGCTCAATATATATAGCAGAATTTGTCATTTTCCATGTGATGCACATCTATGATCTTGTATGATGGTGCCAATCTGGGCTGCAATGCAGCCTTGAGTTTATTCTTCCTTTCTTTTCCCAAGATCTAAACCAGGCATAATTTGGAGAGACAGAGCCAGCAGTAGTTGCAGAGAGGCTAAAAGAAAAAGAGAAAAAAGGGGTAGTGAAGCCTACCATTCCACCAAACCCTGAAAATACAACAATAGGATTATGGATTTAATAGACAGTATTTTAGAGACCATTGAGTCCAACTACCTCATTTTTATTAATATTTTAAAATAAATTTACATAAATTTGTAAGGTCTTTGCCATTACCCTTTCCATTGAACAAACTAACCAACCAACTTAAAAGACAAAAGCAAAACCTGCATCATGCACAGTAAAATAAATTTTACATTGACCATGCACAAAAATATATATCACTATGTTTTAAGTTTATTGCCTCTCTGGCAGGAGATGAATCAATTACTTTATTTTACATCAAAGAAAACTGAAATATAGACAGATTCATTAACTTTCCCAGGGTCACGTCACTAGTAAGAGGCTAAGGCAGGATTTAAACTCAGATCTTCCTAACTCTCCATCTAGTAAACTTATTTACTATACACATTGTAAGAAGAGTTGGCTGGTGGAAAATATCATATTTTTCTCATTCCAGGCAGCATTGTTGTCAGAGAATTTGAAGAAAGAACAGTATACCTGTACTCACTTGGAAAGGATAAGAACCAACATGGAACAGACCATTATAGAATTAAAGAAAAGACTAGAAGATGCTGAACAGAATACTTTGAAGGGGGGCAGTAAGCATGTCCAGAAACTAGAATCCAAGGTATGGGTTTGACTTTGAATTGGAATTTAATTAGATAGCTGGAGATATGTTAGGACCACAAATAAGGCAGAGGGCAAGTGCTTAAAGCTCAATTAAAAAAGGAAGGAGTCTTAAATCTTAGCTCCACATTTGGCCACTTTTTGCTATTTGGACAGCTCCGATCCTTACCAGGAAATCTTTTCTCCAAACCTCAACGAATTTTCTTTTTTGTCCTGAGTAATAGGTCCTCCTAGTCTGACCCCTATGAGAATATTTAAAGCTTACAGGATGCCTAGCCTTTTAGTTTTTCCCCATTGTTTTCAAGCCTTTCTAGAGCAAGACATTGTATTAGGTGGTTCAAAATGGTCTTGGGATAGGTGGTTAAGGGGCAAGGTGGTAGAATATTATATTTTCCCACTTATTTTAGGCATTTTGTGGTAGAAATTAATACATAAACACATGTGTGTATATGTGTGTCTACACACATATGTGTATATATATATATAATTGTGTAAAAATATAATGATGCTGTACTTTATGCATGTGTGTATATATATGCCTACATATATTTGTATATATATTAGACCATTAATATGTTACATAATAGTTCTGTACTATAATAGCTTTATACAACATATCATAAGCATGTATGTACACACATACACATATGCATACACATACAAATATATGTTAAATGTATATGTGTGAGTATATCTATCTATCTATCAATCCATCTATTTATCCATTAATCTCCTGAATTACAATAACATCATGGCATACATAGCATTGGATTTGGAGTGAAGATGACGTAGATTCAAATTCTGCCTTCAAAACTTTACAAGCTTGTGCACAAGTCACTTAATTTCTCTGAGCCTCAGGGACCTCACCAGTAATATATCTCCTTCACAGTTATGAGGATTGAATGAGATGGTGTCTGTGTAGCATTTTGCTTACTTTTGAGTGTTACCTGAAAATCATCGGTTGTTATATGATTTGTAACACCTGCCTTATTTGAATCACACTATAAGACAGAATATTATTCAATTGCAAAACCGTCTTACAAAGAGTCTTCCTTATAACAGCCTTATGAAGTAAACAGTACAGATATCCAATCTTCTTATACCTCAGTTTCTTCATCTGTAAAATGGAAATAACAGGCAAATTGTCTAAGATCACAAGGTTAAAAATGTA
Source organism: Sarcophilus harrisii (assembly GCF_902635505.1). Taxonomy (NCBI): domain Eukaryota; kingdom Metazoa; phylum Chordata; class Mammalia; order Dasyuromorphia; family Dasyuridae; genus Sarcophilus; species Sarcophilus harrisii. The sequence continues at coordinate 287,338,406 of NC_045428.1, read as the reverse complement.
AGAATCTGGATCTTGTAGCTCTCTACTGCATGCTGCTTTTAACATTGTTATTGTATCAATGCTACATCTAAAATAATATTTGTAGGTATACAGACCATAAATCTAAAGTCTATGGCTTTGCTTGATTCTGAATTCCATTGTCTGGATCTTAGATGCCATGACTGAACAGGGGGAAAGCTTAGATTTTTCTCACATCTGAATTAGATTTTGAACCCTGAGAGAGATAGGTTAATTCATGCATGGTTAATAAATGGACCCTTTAACATTTCAAAAGTCCCTTTCAGCTCTGGTCCTGTCTTCAAGAAAGATAATTTTCCCAAACAGAGGACCATATTTTTAAAGACCACAATACAAAGAAATTCTACAGCATCCCTTAATTACCCCCATCCAATGATTTTTTTGGACTGGCCAGTGAAATACCCATTTTCCCATTAACCAATAGACTGAAGTAATGTTTTGGTTGCAGATCAGTGAACTAGAAAATAAACTAGAATGTGAAGTACGTCGAAGTTCTGAAGCCCAGAATGGAGCCCGTAAATTTGAGAGGTCCATCATGGAGCTAACCTATCAGGTACTGTGGGAAAATTGAGACAATGAGGTAATACTGTAGATAAAATCTTAGATTTAGAGCCAGGAGGATTTGAGTTTGAATCCTCCCTCAAACACTACCAGTGAGCTGTTGAGTGGTAAGTTGTCACTTAGCCTCAGTTTCCTCATCTGTAAAATGGGGATAAATGAAAACATTTTCTTCACAGAATTATGAGAATTTAATGAGACAGTAGTGTAAAGTATTTAGTGAACCTTAAAGTACTAAATAAATATTATTGTTGTTGTTTTTGTTATGCTTTATCAGTTGCTGATCCCTCTTTTAGGAAGAAATATAATCTTTCAAATCTAAAATGGCTTTCTCTCTTCTACTGCTTTCACTCTCCATCCTTATGGGTACCAGTTGTAGATACTGACTCACTCTTGCTGGTCTCCCATGCTATTAGTGGTATGGATGGCCCCCTCCTCTTTCAGAGCTCTCAGGAAACAAGAGCTGACTGGCAAGCCACAATTAAAAGTGAAAAGCTATTTATATACTCAAGTCATTTTTCACAGTTGGTATCTACAGCTCCCCCAGAAAGATGACTTTCTCTGTGAAGCTGCGTGATATAAATGAAGAGAATGGCAGGCCAGCCAAATTAGCTACAACAAGATGCTTAAGAGGAAACTGGACTGAAGTAAAGGCAATAGTCAATTCTGCTCTGCATTTTCAGGTTTCACAAAAATTCAAAGATATGGAACAGCCTAAGGATCTGTGTTACAACATGTATACAATATAAGGAGGCTATTTATCAGCTAGGTTTTATTACCTCCAACCCTCAGATATTCAATGACATCTCATGGGACTTTATTGATATTGTAGATTTTATCCAAAGTTAATGTGGTGGTTGTTGTCTTTTTCTCCCCTCTGTATACAGAAAAAAATATCATACCTTCAAAGATCTCACAAGTTGACTTCAACACCTCTAAAATAATAATACAAATCTACAACTGCAATGCATTTAAGAAAGAAAAATAGGCCAGAGAAAATGAAAATCAGTTGGGGGGAAAAGTATACCCATACAGACCAAAAGTCCCCATCTTGCTCTAGTCACATTGTACAGTACAGTTCACTTGCTAATTTCAAAGTAGAAAAGCAAAAATATATATATATATATATATATATATATATATAAAGGCAGTAATTTATAGACCTTACCCAGATAAAGGATACTTGATACGTATCTAGCTGCTACAGGCTAGAACTGGCCCATCTGGGAGTCAGGAGACCAGGCTTCTATTCTGGTCCCTGCTTCTGATTCTTTGTCTGACCTCCATGCCAACATTTCTCCACCTCTATAACAGGGAGGATGGTGTTAGTAATTGGCAGTAGATAATGTTTCTGAAGGGCTGTGATATTTTCGGAGGGAATATGCTCAGGGAATACAAAGTATGGCCATTACTTGCACAGTTTTCCCTTCAATCCTTGTCAAGAAAGTGCAACTATCCTGGAATCAGATATTTCTCTAGACTAAGCTAAGAATGGAAAGTGGCAGTGGTACAATGGAAAGTATTTTGGTTTAGACTTAGAGGATCTGGGTTTGAATCCCAGAACTAAAACTAATCACTTGTTTGATCTTGAACAGGCTGCTTAATATTTATGAGCTTTAGTTTCCTCAGCTATAAAAAAGGAATTTGGGTTTAAAAAGTCGGGGGGAACACTAAGGCGCCCTTCCAATTTGCTTAACTCTGATCCTTCTATAAGATACTAGGAAATTCCTAATGGTGCATGTGGCCAGCTAAGCCCTTCAAAAACTTGAAGGAGGAGTTTGTTGTTTTCCTTGTTGTGCTGATATGCTTCTGAGAATGATGAAGCAGCTATTTTCTTAACTCATGTGTATGCCACTGAAGAAGAATTGGGTTCCTTATTAATAAGATAATTGTATTTCCCATTCATTGTTCTTGTTTCTGCCTATGAGAAAGCTTACTACTGAAAAAATACAAAAGACATACAATTTCCTCCATTTTTCAGTGTTTTAAATAATGTTTTCTTGTTTACTTGTTTACAATCTTTGTTTTTATATAAAAGTATAGCTTGGTCAAGAGCTAATTATTAATTTTTTAGTGTGATTGTTAAATTTTCACCTCTGAAATCATCAAATGTTATAAAACTTAGCTTGATTTATTGATATCAGTTAAACTTAGAGGTGTTTTGTGTTTTTTTTTCCTTATTGATACCAACATCCCCTGATAGTGTCTTTTTACTATTATTTAATATTGGATAGTAATAACTGTTCAGTTCATAGCACAGGTCTTCATCTCTTGCTAGATAATAACCAGAAATATATAAATCCAGTTAGCAAAAGCATTTAATTAAGACATACAACAACATAGAAAAAATAGGAACAGAATCAGGTATTAGAACATTTTCTGCACCTATACACAACTAGATACAATCTCTTATGTTTTATAGGTCTAGTTTTTTAAAATGTGGTGAATAGTGAATAATTTAGTCTTTGAAGACTACAAAGTCTATGTTAAGGAGTGAAAAGTAAAATTAAATGAATAGAATCAGAGTACATCATGGTAAACCTTAAAAGGCAAGCAGAGGAGTTTGAACTTGGTCAAGTAGGCAATGAACTGTAGGAACTGAAATAACCAAGAAAAGGTTTCAAGGAGATAAATCTAGCCTCAGTGAAGAATTATTGGAGGGAAGAGTAAATAGAGGTGGGGAAAACTACAAACAGAATGTTTGTAGCTATCATTGAAAGTCAGGAAAGTTGGGCAGGAATATTGATTTGGGAAATGATGTAAATAGCTCTCAACTCAACATAACCAAAACTGAAATCAAAGTATCTATACAGTATACAACTATACAGTTGGCAACATGGATATGTAGCATAAGTAGAAAGTCAGGACTATTGATAAAGATTTAAGAATTTTAATATGATAGATTTAGAGCTAGAAGGGACTCTGAAGATCATCTACTCCAACCCTCCCATTTAACAGAAAAAGAAAAAGAAAAAAAAAACTAAACCCAGAAAGATTAAATGATTTGGCTGGAAGAAAGACAGGATTTGAATCCTAGTCCTTTAGCATGTTTAATTGAATCAACAAGAAAGAGAGAGACAAAGATGAACAGAGACAAAGAGACAGAAAGAGATGGGAACAAAGACAGAAAGAGATAGAGATAATGAGACAGAGAAAGAGAGACAAGGACAGAGAGACAGAGAGATCATATAAGAATTTGAAGAATTAAAAATGCTTATTTTGTACATCAGAGCAACAGAAATGATTCAGTTGAATAAATGATTAACTCATTAACAAGAATGTTTAAGAAGAAGTAATTGCAGTGTTTACTCATGATGTAAAGTTCTCCCAACCTCATGGGTCTGCTAATCCTGCCTAAATTATCTTCATTTATGTCCTCTCGTTCTTTCAGGCAGAGGAAGATAAAAAAAATCTAAGTAAAATGCAGACTTTGATAGATAAACTGCAGTTAAAAGTGAAAAGTTACAAACACCAAGTAGAAGCTGTGGTAAGTACTGGGGCAATCACTCTTTCTAATCAAACTTAACTGTTTTGTGACTATTCCCATGCAGTTGTCACCTGGAAAATTAATGTAATGATCTAATCTTTAATAAAGTGTTTATAGAATGATAAGTCTACATACCTTTGAAGGGGTGACATATTAGCTGAGGACTCTTAGAGATAGCACTGTCTCAAAGAAAAGTAATCTATCATGGTGGGTGTGTAAGTTTTATGGCAAGCTAGTTAGAACATTTTAAGGTGGGAGGGCCTTAACTATAATTATAAATTGCAAAAAACATACTGTTTTACTTGCATAGGCTTAAAGAATCTCATAGTTGGAAGGACCCTCATAAATCATGTAGTCCAATTTGTCCTTAATTCAAAGTATCTTCTGAAGCATGCCCAAGTGGTCATTCAGTCTTTTCTTGAAGAACTTTTCAGGCAGGAAACCTATCATCTTTTGAGGAAGCCCATCCCCTTGTTAGGAATTTTTCTCCTATGTTAAACCTAAATCTGCCTGTCTATAGTTTATATGTATTGTTTCTTGTTCTTGTTCATGTAGTTTTCATTTGATTTCTTGAACTATAGCCTGGTAAACCATAAAGGCCACTGGGATTTAAATGGAGCTATTTGACTATACCTTAAACCCACATCACTCAGGCTGTCACTGACTGGCCAATAATAAGTTCTAATCCAAGCCCCACTTGGTCATTGTTTGGGTATTGATGGCTCTTGAGTGCTCTTAGCAATTGTTTCTGCTCTGGCCAGAAATTCTGCATGTCTTTGTGAAGTCAAACTAGGACATCTTTTGCCTCAATTCTCACCTATTCTTTAATCACTGAATGGATGTTGCCTTATAAAAACTGAGAAAGACCTTAGCTTAAAAAGGTCAAATAATTCCCATCTTCTTTATGTATATCTTGCCATTGAACTCTGATGACTCTGAAGCAGTGAATGAGGCTGATGACTTTGCACAGCTTTGTCTCATCTAAATCCACTTGTAAATCAAATATCACTTTCCTGATGTCATTGGTGCTCTTAAGAGAACAAAGGATTAACAACAATCCTGGTATCAAGTGACACAACTCTAATCCAGATAACAGGCCTTTAAATACTTGCTGTCTTATTCGATCTGCATTTCTTCTTCCCACAGCTGAATGTCCCCAATTTTCTTCATCCTATTCTCCTATGTCATGTTCTCTAGAGTTATTACTATCCTGATTATCTTCTGCTAGAATTTTCTCTCTTGTCATTTCCTTCCTAAAATATTGCAACCAGAATTAAACATATTACTTTCTATATAGTCTAACCAAGGCAGAGAATAACAGAAAATTTCCTGCCCTCTTTGTGAGCCCTCTGCCTCTCAATGCACAACAGCATTACATTTCTAAACTCTCTTATCCCATTTTCAAGCTTATGGTCCACTAAAAACCCTGGATCTTTTTCATAGGGTCTGTCTCTGGCTACATTTTCTCCATCCTTTAGTTATAAAATTGATTTAAAAACATACCTAGAAAAATATGCTCATTACTGTTAAATTTTATTTAATTTAATCTAGCACATGGTTGCATCTATAAAGCTTTTTCTGGGTCCTGACTATTATTCAAAGTCTTGGCTATCTTTCTCAGTTTGAAATCATGTGCAAATGTATTAAGTATATTTCATACAAAATATTGATGAAAATGTTAAACAATGCAGCACTAAGAACAAGCTCTGGGGCACTCCTCTAGAGACTTCAATTTGTCAATAACATATGATTATTTGTTTAAGATCTGAACATTCACTCATATCCACCTTCCTGTAGCCAGATGACAGCAGATAGAGATGGGTCTTGAAAAAGGAAGACCCGAGTATTTCAAATGTTGCTTCAGACAGTTACTAGTTGGGTGACTCTGAGTAAATCAAATAATCTCTTTCTGCTTTAATTTCATCTGCAAAATGGAGATAATAAACCTCAGAGCATCTGCCTCCTCCCCTCTAGGAGTGTTGTGAGGATCAAATGAAATATTTGTAAAGTATCTGATACATAATAGATACTTAATAGGTACTTACTTCCCATCTATGAACAAGGACATCTTCAGAGTTTGCCAAATGTTTTGCTGAAATCTGTTTGTTTACAGCATTCTCCTGATTTATACTGTCCAAAGTGTTGGGGGGGGGAAGAGAATAGAGAAAATTAGGTTAATTTGTCATAATCTGTTTTGCTTCCCTTTCTAAGTGTTCATAAATCATCCCTTAAGTGTTGTATTATAACATTTTTCTAAGAAAAGAAGTCAAGATCTCTGGCCTACCATTTGCAGATTCTACAATCTTCCTTTTAAAAAAGAGTGAGCAGGGCATTTGCCCTTCTCCAGTCCCAGAGCACCTCTTCCATTATCAAAGATCTTTCAAAAATTACTAATGGCAGTTAATCAGTCATATCTGCAGTTCTTTCAGTGCAGTTCTTTCATAACTGCAGTTCTATCCCTGGGATAGATTTCGTTCAGGTTTGGCGATGGGAACTTACTGATTATGATAGACCTCATATCATCCCTCATCTTTGATTTCCACTCCTTCCTTAAGACTTTTGTTCCAGGCCAAGATTATTTTCCTCCAAAAAGAAACCAAAGAGTGATTTGCCTCTTGCTCTTTATTATACCAGGCTTGGCTGATTTACTGGGGGAATTTTCTGTTTCCCCTTCTTTTTTCAGTTTGAATCATCCTTGATTAGAGTTGCAAGGTTTGAGGTCCTTTAAGGGATATTCCAGTCCTGGCCAGGTGCTCATCACTCCTACATTTGCATGGTTCAGAAATCCAGATCCCACTGTCAGACACCATCTTCTTAGCCAGCTGTTCATTTCTCAAATCTAGTTTTCGCTTCTGAATTCCATACCTTCAATTAGTGGTAGTGATTGAAAACCTCAGAAGCACAGCTGGTGTTTTGTTTGGTTTCCAGTGTTTTGCCTGGAACTTCATAATCTTTAGCAATGCTCTTTAGGTGCCTCCTTCTGGGGATATTATTTGTCCCCACATGGGTCTTAAGTAGTCAGTATTTTAACAGTTGTGGATATGTCTCCTAGAAGCTGGCAAACCTCTCTGTTATATAATAATAGATGACATTTTCTATAGGGATTTAAGACTTTCAAAGCAATTTACAAGTATTATTACCTTCTATCCTCATAACAACCTTATGAAGTAGTATTATTACCCTTATTCAGATGAGGAAACTGAGACAGACAGAGGTCAAGTGACTTGCCTGGCATCTTATAGCTAGTAAGTATCTGAAGCTGGATTTGAACTCACGTCTTACCCACTTCAGGTCTAGCATTCTATCCATTATGCCCCCTATCTGTGTATGTCAGGCCAATAATTAACTGCCTTTAGTGTTGTCATCTGGTACCATTACTTATCTCTTCTTCTGATTGTTGTTGGATGATCTTTCATTTGATAGCATTTTATCCATAACATCATTCCTTGGACCGTAAGAGCATCCCCCTCTCCAGCTAGAATTTTATATTCATTACTTAGCTTTAAGTGCTTCATTCTCTTTATTTTCTCTCTTCTTTGTGTTTCCTTCTAACTTTTAACTTCCTGATACAGATGAGATTTCTCTCCTCTCCCATTCTTTCAAAGAATACTTACTTTTCCCCGTTAACCTGAAGAGAAAAAAAAAAGTGTTCTTGCAACCCTTTCAGTTTTTCTTCTGATGGAGATTATTTCACATTTTATGTCTACCTAAGTCTTACCTGCCACAGGCAGAAAAAGACACAATATGCTTTCCACAGGCCATCATAAAATTCCCTTTGCTATCCTCCATAGTTGCTTTAACCAAGATCATCAGTCTTGTCTTCTTTTAAGTGGCTCTCTTGGTTAATCATTACGACGAACTTCTAACTAAATACTTTTTAACTTTATGCAGTTGACAGAAAGTCCAGCAATCAGGGAAGGAAAAGAAGATAAATGGAGATTAATTACAAGGAATAGAGGAAAATAGGCCAGTAAAATATAGATCTATATAGAACATAGATCAACCTCAAGAAGATATAAGATTATAGAACAATAAACTATACATCAATTACAAAGACATACAGGAAAATTGATCATTAAAATATAGATCTATAGAATATAAATCAAACACAAGGAGATATATGGAATATAGAGGTATAGAATATAGATCAAATGTATAGAGTATAGGAAAATAGATCAATAAAATACAGATTCAACACAAGGAGACATAGGGAAGTCAACCAATAGAATAGAAATCTATAGAGTAATCTCATGGAATTATAGGAAAAATAGATCTGTATCTGTATAATATATAGATCAAACACAAGATGTAGAAAAATCTTTCAATAAAATATGGATCTAGACAATATAGACCATACCCAAGGAAATATAGAAAAGTGTATCAATAGAATACAGATGTATAGAATATAGATCAATCACAAGAAGATATAGGACAATTGATCAGTAGAATATAGATTTACAGAATATAGATCAATTAAAGAAGATATAGGCATAGAGGAGTTAATAAGAATCACATTAAATAGCTGGATTTTATCTATGTCTAGATCTTGAATGCCTGTGTCTGCTAAATAAATAAAACATTCTTCATTGTTTCCCCTCCCTTTCCCATTCTTGGGATGACAAAGAATATGACCTGTTCTGTTCCCCATTCTGTTTTCTGCTGCAGGGTGCTCTAAAATCCTTATTTAAGTTAAGTTTTCCTTTTCTAGTCATCAATACAATCAGCTCAGCGGTTTTTAATTTCTTATCATCCCATTCCTGCTATACCCTAAAAGTCATAGAAGTAAATAGGAAACCAAATCACAAACGGAAATATAATAATCTTTTTAATCAAATATATCTGTTTCCTCTTGATGCTAAAGTTTTCCTTTTCTGACCATCAAACACCAGTCTCTGAGTTTAGGGATAGGAGGGATAGATAAGACTGTATTTAGCAAACACAAGCTTAGGTGACATAAGTCTATTCAAAAACACAATCCAAATTAAAATAGAGTTATTTAATGGGAGCTGCTCCCTTTTATTTTACATTCTCACTGATCTCCAGAGGTCTCCCTATACTTCGCTGGCTGCTATGCTTTCTGTCAATCACATAATATTGGATGTATTCAGTGTATAATTATGCTCTAAGGTTTCTGGGAAAGTTTTACCACACCTGATTTGTGCAAAGTTTATGTTATGTTGCAATGATTCTCAAGTTTTTTGGTCTCAGAACCTTTTGTACCCTTAAAAATTAATGAGAAACCCCTCTCCAAGAGCTTTTGTTTATGTGGATCATATATTACCATATTTACCATTTTAGAAATTTACCACATTTACCAAATTAGAAATTAAAACTTTTAGTAGTAGTATAAAAATAGTTTTGACTTCTGAAGACATTTTAAGAATCCTTGCTCTATCATTAAGAACCATATTAGAGTCAGAAAATCAGAATTTGAATCTCTGGTTCTTATCTGTGTAATATTAGACAAAGCACTTAAATTTATTGGGTTAATTCAGTTCCCTACTGGACCTTAGTTTCCTCATCTTTAAAATGAGGGAATTGGACTAAATGATTTCTGTTGTTCAATCATGTTCAATTCTTCATGAAGCCATTTGGGGTTTTCTTGGAAAAAATACTGAAGTGATTTGCCATTTTCTTCTTCAGCTCGTTTTACAAATGAGGAAACTGAGGCAAACAGAATCAAGTGACTTGCCCAGGGTCATTCAGCTATTTTGAGTCAGTCCAGATTTGAACTCAGATCTTTCTGATTCTAGGCCCAGTTCTCTACCTACTGTTGTCCAAATAATCTTGAAGTTCTGTTATCAGAATTTTAGAAAGGATATTTTAAAGCCTGTTTTGTTTGTAGCTTGAACTTCTGGTCCGTTGAAAACTGAATTCCTGCATATGTAACTGAAATGTCACAGGCTTAGCTCAGAACTCAGGAGTTGCAATCTTGTTACAGACTTCTCAAGGTTTGTTTGTTTGTTTTTGTTTTTTTTTTTTACAATGTGGCCATAGCAGGAAAATACCAGACTACCTGAACCCTTGTGGCTTCTTCTTGTTTATTGACAGGAAGCACAAGCCAATCAATATCTGTACCAGTTTAAGACCCAGCAGTGTGAGCTGGATAATGCGAAGGAAAGAGCAGAAGTGGCTGAAGCACAGATTAAAAAACTAAGGGCTAAAACGAGAGAGATTGAGAAAAAGGTATGTCCCAAAAACAAAAGTAACCATTTTACTAGATGTATTCTGCACTCTATGCACCTTCTGAAAACTTAAAAAAACAACTGACTCTTCTCTCTCTTCTCGTCCCTCCTTTCTTTCTCTCCTTCACTCCCTCCTTTCCTCTTTCTCTATTTCCCTTCCTTCTTTCTTCCCTCCTTTCCATCTTCTCTCTTTTCCTTTTTTCCTTTCTTTCTCCTTCCTTCCCTTATTCTTTCTTTTCCTCTCTCACTTTCTCCTCTCCCTCCCCTCATCTCTTTCCCCCATGAATATACATACAATCACACATATGAACAGATGTATATGTATACATATATATATGCACATAGATACCATAAATATGTATACATAGATATGTGCATTTATATAATGGCTAAAGGTTTGTAAAATGCTTTCTTTATTACAATCTTGTGAGGTAAGTAGAGCTTCATTATCCCCATTTTATATAAAAAAAAATGAGAGCTGAGATGACTTGTTTGTGGTTATATAGTTAATGAGGTTCTGATCTGGGTTGCAAACCCAAGTGTACTAATTCTAGATCCAGAGTTCTATTTTTCTACATTGCTGCCTCTTCTTTAGGTGAAAAAGGCCCAGACCAGTTCTACAGGGACACACTTTTAATTTTTATTATATTTCTGACATGCCTAATTTTTTTCAGGATTCATTGCGGTGTGATGGGCCTAGGCTAATCTATGTCAAATGACAATCAACAGCCCTGCAATAAAGGTTGATTGACATGCATTAGAAGTGATTCACTTAGAATGTCAAACAGATCTAATTGTACTTTTAAAATAAAACATTGTTGTCAAAAGGTCACAAAACACGAATATCGTCAGTGTAAGTATCTGCATGGGGATCCACATGGTCTTGCATCTGGGTCATGTCTCATTCTCTTGGCCCATTTACTCCACTGAGGGAACCTATGAAATTGTAGCAAGATGGCCCTATTTTGCTGGAACAGATTTTTCACTTGCAAATATGTCATTCTAATAAAAGATGATTAAGAAAAGCAGAGAAAATGGAGATTCATTAGTTCCATGGATGTGTTTCACTCCCCTGAGTTATTTATAGTTCTAACTAGGAGGATTCTGCTAGTAGAGGACTCCTCTTCCTCATAATTACTCTCTTGATTGAAAACAAGATTGGGGAAGGGAAGGTCATTTTTTCGTCCTCTTCATTCCTCTGCTGATCTTTTTGAGGGTCCCCAGCTATATAATGTGACCAACTCATCTGCTGTTTTTCAGCAAGGAGAAGATGAATCTCTAACACTTTGCCACCTCTCTATGCCATCTCTTTTGTATAAGATGAAGTCCGTATGCTTCAGTATTTTCTTCTTCCCGGGAATCATCACCTAGTGAAATTTTCCCTTTGTCTTTTTTTCTTTTCTTCCTGCAGTCTCTTCCAGTTGCCATTCCAGTATTTTGACAGCCATACCATGTGGAGAGATGATCATTCAGAAAAAAGGAAAAAATTCCAATACCCAATAATAGTAGTAGCCCATACTCACACAGTGTTTTAAAATTTGCAAAATGTTTTTATTAAGGAGTGACACATTCATTATTTTAATAAATTGGAAGATAGGGAGAGAGTGCTTTAGGGGGACATTAAGATTAGAAGACTAGGGTTTAATTCCTAACTGCTCCTGAATTATTAGGGTGAAATCTTCCCAATTCTGGACATTTAAAGTTTATACATGCAAGATGAGGGTAATGATTTTTATCTTGGGGTAGTGGATAGAGTACAAGGCCTAAAGTCATGAAGACTCATCTTTCTGAGTTCAAATCTGGCTTTAGACACTTACTAGCTGTGTGACTCTTCACCTTGTTTCCCTCAGTTTTCTCATTTGTAAAATGAACTGGACAAGGAAATGGCAACCTACTCCAGTAACTTTACCAAGAAAATCCCAAATAGGGCTGTGAAGAGTGAGACAATACTAAAATGAATGAACAACAACAATCTTTACCTTTCCATCAGAAAGAGGCAAAGAGCAGAGAAAAGAACATTGGATCGGTAATCATGAATCCTATATCTACTTGCTAACTGGCTAACTAGTAAATCACTTAACCAGTTGGGACCTTTGTTAACTCATCTGTAAAATGGAAGATTCAACTAAGTAATATTTGAGATCATTTACAACTTGACTATTATTTTATCTGACTTTTGAAGAAGTTATAAAGAGAATTTAAAAAAAAAACAAATTAAAAAGATCCACCATTATATTTACACAGCCATAGATTCAATGCAGATATAAGTAGGAGTAGGAGGAAAACATGACTACCCAGCCTACCAATTTCTTAATGAAAAAGAAAATGAGGCAATAAAATTCTCCAACCTTTTTGCTCTGTCTTCTGAACAAAATAAAGACAATGACCTCTAGAGTTTTCCTTTTGGGGATATTGCTATCCCCTTTCTCTAAGGCTCTTGCCTTTGGTCTCTTTCATAGCACTAGAAAGAAACCTAAAAAAAATGTCAAAGCTGACATATTAAAGTGATTTTTCTCTTCTATAGGTCAGAAATTGTTACAGGAAGTCAGGGGCCCCTTCAGGACTCCCCACCTGAGCTGGGCAGATGCCTGCTGATCTGTAAGGGCTCTAAGTAGAGTGATGTCATAGGACTCAAGGATTCTGAGCTAAAGGGGGCACTTGGTATCATCAAGCACAATCTCCTTGTTTCTTAAGTGAAGAAACAAATCCACCTGATCTTGCCCCCAAGTTCACAAGAATTAGTACTCAAGAGAGTAGAGAATTAAAACCTAGATCTTTTGAATTCAAGTTGAGTGACTTTTCTGACATCAGATTTCTTTTGATAATTTAAATGAAGTTGCCTTGATGAAGAGGCCCCTGATGGAAGGAGTGGTTATATATTGTTGACAAGGCCAAAAAATGACTCCAATGCAGAAAAAAAACACTTGAGAAAAGATTTGCCTTTTTTTCCTTTAAAAAAAGGAGGTTTGGAAACCAATTGGGGTTAAGTCCCCCACAATGGGGGAGGACTTGCCCAAGAGTCAAATAGCTAGTAAGTTTCAGAGCCTGGATTTGAACTCACATCCTCTTAACTCCAGGACTAGTACTCTATCCACTGTGCTAAGTAACAAGATTATCTTTTCTTAAGAGTTTACTAATGCATTCCTCTCTTTTGCTGTTGTTGCACATTACATTGGATTTGATGAGTATTTCAGCATTTTAAAATATACTCAATTCAAAAGTCAGTGTAAACATAGTTTTGTATTTACAGATACTGTAAAATGCATGTTTTCCCTAGGAAAAAATTCAAATGAAAAGAAAATACTGCTATGAAAAAAAGAAATTATGAAAAAATAACAATTTTAGTCTTTTTTTTATCTTCAAACCATAGGAAGCATTTTAATACAGTGGAAAGAACCATAGTTCTGCAGTCAGAAGATCTTAGTTCAAATGGCACCACCTTCCTATAAGATGTAGGCAAGTCATTTTATTTCTGTTTTTCTGTTTCCTCACCTACAAAAAAGCATTTTGATCTTTATAACCTCTGTATTCTAGCTCTAAATCTATTATCTTATGTTATAGTTGCAGTGTGAATTATTTGAAGACTTAGGAAGTTCTTGACTGTAACATAAGAATTCAGATTTCTTCACTTATGGGTCTTTAAAAAGGCTGATAGATGAAAAAGGCTTTTCAAGCAACTTTAGAATTAGAAAAAAAATATCATGGATTTGAATTTTGGAGTCTCAGTTCAGTGACTGCCCAGAAGATCAACACAATACATAGATTTGTGTCTAAGGATCCTTGGAGAAGCTGTCTTAGGATAAGATATTGGAGAGATGTAAATGACTGAGCCTACTTAAGAAAGGGGTATAAATAAGTAAGTTTAATACAGTTATCAAACACAGTCCAAAAATACATGCTCAAAATCCTGGTGAGCTCCAGACCCACTCTTCTGCCTCCATTTTCTCCTTAGAGATGATTCCTGAATAGAGGCACGGCCTTTGTGGAATAGAAAATATGCCAAATCTGAGAGGGAGGGGGTTTCCCTTACTGGATTCTTTTTATATACTTGAGGAGGTGCCCAAGGTAATTACACTAGTACAAAGTCTTTTGTGCGTGAAGCAAAGTAACAGTTGTGTGTTAACTGCCTACCTAGCAACACTATCCAATAATAGGCCCCATGTGTCTTATAAATCCTAATTGCAACATCTCTCACTGCTTCCAAAGATATCTCTAGCCATCCTGATCTATATCTTGTCACCAGACCCAGATGGCTCCAGAGGAAAAAGTGGGGCTGTTGACTTTGCACAACCCTCCCTCATTTACATCTAATTTATCATCTTCCTGATGCCACGTTCATCTTCAAGAATGAAGGACAAACAATTTCTGAGTAGTGGGAGCTGTCCAACTGGATACCCAACTGGTCAGTTCCAGTTTGGCAATAGTTTTTCCTTTTTTCTTTTTCTCCCTCCCTCCTTCCTTCTCTTCCTATCTCCTTTCTTTCCCTTTCCCTTCCTTTTTCCCTTTTCCCTTTTCCCTTTTCCTTTTTCCTTTTCCTTTTTCCTTTTTTTTCTTCCTCCATGCCTCTTCTCCTTCTGTTCACATAGGGCATAATACCCTTACCTGTGGGTGCTATGCTCCAAGAAATATAAATTATGATTGATGAATTCTCACAAGATATCTTTTTTTATTAAAGCTTTTTATTTTCAAAACATACGCATGGATAATTTTCAACATTCACCCTTGCAAAACTTTGTGTTCCAAATTTTTTATCTCCCTTCCTCCTACCCCCTCTCCTAGAAGGCAAATAATCCAAAATATGTTAAATATGTGCAATTCTTCTATACATATTTCCACAATTATCATGCTGCACAAGAAATATCAAATCAAAAAGGAAAAAATGAGAAAGAAAACAAAATGCAAGGCAACAACAACAAAAAAGTGAACATTTTATGTTGTGATCCACACTCAGTTTCCACAGTACTCTCTATGGAAGCAGATGGCTCTCTCCATCACAAGACCATTGGAAGTGGCCTGAATCATGTCATTGTTGAAAAGAGCCAGGTCCAGAAGAATCAATCATCATCCACAAGTATAATCTTGCTGTTGTCATGCACAATGATCTGGTTCTGCTTATTTCACTTAGCATCAGTTCATGTAAGTCTCTCCAGACCTCTCTGAAATCATCCTGCTAATCATTTCTTATAATATTCCATAACATTTCATATGCCATAACTTATTCAACCATTCTTCAATTGATGGATGTCCACCCAGTTTCCAGTTTCTTGCCATTACAAAGAGGGCTGCCACAAACATTTTTGCACACGTGGGTCCCTTTCCCTCCTCAATAGTGATTTAGAGTACTTTTTCATATGACTAGAAATAATTTCAATTTCTTCATCTGAAAACTGATTGTTCATATCCTTTGACCATTTATCAATTGGAGAATGGCTTGATTTCTTATAAATTTGATTCAATTCTCTATATATTTTAGAAATGAGACCTTTATTTGAACCTTTAAAGGTAAATGTTTTCCAGTTTTTTGATTCCCTTCTAATCTTGACTACATTGGTTTTGTTTGTACAAAACCTTTTTAACTTAATATAATCAAAATTATCTATTTTGTATTCAATAATGTATTCCACTTCTTTGGCCACAAATTCCTTCCTACTCCACAGATATGAGAGGTAAACTATTCTTTATTCTTCTAATTTGCTTATAATATTACTCTTTATGTTTAAATGATGAACCCATTTTGATCTTATCTTGGTATATGATGTTAGATGTGGATCAATGCCTAGTTTCTGCCCTATTAGTATCCAATTTTCCCAGCAGTTTTTGTTAAATAGTGAGTTCTTATCCCCAAATCTGGGGTCTTTGGGTTCGTCAAACACTAGATTACTATAATCATTGACTATTTTTGTCCTATAAATCTAATATAGTCTACTGATTGACTGCTCTGTTTCTTAGCCAGTACCAAATGATTTTGATGACCACTGCATTATAATATAGTTTTAGGTCTGGTACAGCTAAGCCACCTTCATTTGCATTTTTTTCATTAATTCCCTTGAAATTCTTGACCTTTTGTTCTTCCTGATTAACTTAGTTATTATTTTTCTAGCTCTGTAAAATAATTTCTTGGGAGTTTGATTGGTATGGAACTAAAAGGTAGATTAATTCCAGTAGTATTATCATTTTTATTATATAGCTTGGCCTACCATGAGCATTTGATATTTTCCCAAGAGATTAGATCTGACTTTTATTTGTGTAGAAAGCATTTTGTAATTCTGTTCATATAGTTCCTTATTTTGCCTTCTCACAAGATATCTTTGTCTTTGTGGATTTTATTTCTTTCTTAAAAAGATAATATTTTAAACCCAAATTACTCTGACTTTCATTGATTGGCCAACAATAGCCCCCAGGAAAAGCTTTACTTGGTTATCATTTGGCAAAGATTGAGTGTGAATGGCAATTTTTTTTGGTTTTGGTCAAAAACCATAAGGGTCTTCCCTCCTAGATGGATTTTTTTTTGACTTGATAAGAGACCATTCTTAACCTCATTTATTGCCTAACTGTAATCAATGATTGGGCATTACCTCAGGCAAACTGAAACCTGGGAAAGACCTTAACTTAAAAAGCTCAAAGTTTCCCACTACATATGAGCCTACATCATCTCGAATCTCCATATCTGGCCACTGGGCCCAGACGATTCTGGAGGAGAGGGTGAAGGTCCCGACTTTCACAGGTCTGCCTCACTTAAATCCAATTCACTTGCAAGTCATGGTATTGCCTTCCTGATGTCATGGTTATCTTCAAGAATAAAATACAAATAACAGCCCTTAGTATTGGGGCTTCCAAATTGAAATTCTTCCTTCATCACTGATCCCTTCTTTATAATATGTGTGGGCCTTGCTATAAACTACTACATTCCACTCATTAACTGGGATCATGGTGACACAGTTAATTTAGTCATCCTTAGTAATTTAGAACTGGCTGCCCTCTCTTTTAGGTCAGAATTATGTGTTGAGATAGTTGTTGTGTATAGGATACTAAGTGAAATCTAAAAAGTGGGCTATAGAAGTGGCTATTAAAAATTATTGCTATAATTAGATTTTCAAGAATCCATTAACTCAGAAATCCAAATAGTCTTGTTATCCAAGTCCTGTGATTTTCTCTTCCTCATTTTGGAAATTCCACTTTTCTTCCTTCTTAATCAATAGCTTTTCTTTCCCAGTGAAATTAGTGTTGTGATATCTATCAGTCATCATCTACCACAACGACCTCCCATGGACTTAAATGTTCTTGAGTTGATCTTAATCAGTTATCTAACTGGCAAAGTGATTTTGAAATTGGGTAATCTCCAGATAATTCAGGGAATTATCACTCCTGCTTTGTGCATTGCCTTGTCCTGTTTTATATTTCCCAATGTATTGATCATTAGAATGAAAAACAATTCTATGATTAGTCATTATGATTATCTTAATAGCTAGTCCTCTCTGTAGCATTTTTACTCTTCCTTATAAGTGATGTTATTCAAAAATTTGAAGTTGCTATTCCACTTCCTAAGATCTTTGGTTCTTTGCAAATAATGGGACCCCTCATCCACAGCCCTAGATTTGGAATTAGGATGTTCTGAGTTTCAATTCTGCCACAGGTATAAGTTTTATGATACTGAACAAATCTCTTGATCTTGTTTGTCCTTATTGAGCTTACTATAGTTTTATAAGGATCAAATGAGATAATATATGTTAAATATTTTGCATACTTTAAAGCATCATATAAGTGCTACTGCTGCTGTGCTTGTTATAAGTATTATTTGCCTGGAATGGGTAGTGACATTTTTTCCACCCCAGTATCCTCCTCATTGTGAATTCAGGGATGCCTGATGGTAGTCACATTAAGATTCATAATAAAATATTTGTGTGTCTCCTTCTAGTCAGAGGAATTTACTGTGAAAGGAGGAAGAGGGATGTGGTGGAGACAACTTCCAAATTGAGATGGGAGGACCCTGCTATTACCTTCATAAAGCCATGCTCTCCACCTCTTCATCAATTCACATACACCTTGATGACTGTTACATTTGGAAGTACTAGGCAACATTCCCTCCACTAGCATATTATGGGTGATTGGTTATGCATCATAAACTCTCTTACTAGAAATCAAACTGAGATCAGATCAGAATTACAATCCCAAGAGATTCTGCTTCATATAGTAAATTATAACCTAAAGCAGGATGATTGCTTCCTCAATTAAAATTAATACCAACAAGTTCACAATTAGGACATAATACATGATAGTTATTTAAAACATTCACCTTGTTTAAGTTCATACAAAGTCTTTTCTAAATATTTGGATCTCAATTCATCTCTTTCTAGCTTGACATATCCTAATATGGCCATCAGCTATAAAAATTACAAATCACAAAAATAATCTGATCACATTTTATTGTTTTACATAGAAATTAAATGTATGCACTTCCCTAAAAATTAAGTCACTTGTTTTATTATCTCTGAGAATTCAGGAGTTGCATGTCAATCTCTAAAGAATAAAAATCTTTAAACTTGGGATAGATAGATCTACAGTTCTTAGTCTTGATATTTAATATCTCTGCTCATGGTCTAAGGTCTCTGGTGAGACTCTTTCAGCAGGTTTCAAGGTTATTTAGGTTCTTGGCCTAAAGATGAGAGCTTAGGCTTAAGAATGAAAACCTTTATACAGCATCAATGTTTTTCTCCAGTTTATAAACTCATCATTTTCACAAAGGTGTCGAAGTGGTCTGCTTTTTCATTATTTTGCCATATTTTTCAACATTATATAACTAGCATACTGAATAATAAAAAAATTTGGAGCAAATCAATTTATAATTTGTCCAGTTATATTTCATGATAATCAGTAATTCACATAAAATTATTTATCTACTATGAACAACCTTTGATTACATTCTAAATATTTCATTATCCTCTTGGTTTTATTACTTCCAAGCTGTTGCTTTAACAAAGTGCTTCATAATTACTATCCTCCCATTTAGCAGAAGGACTTTAGCTCTTTCTGTGTGTGTGTGTGTGTGTGTGTGTGTGTGTGTGTGTCTGTATTTGAAGAGGGAAGACAAAACTCATTGAAAATATATTTGTTTACATTTAAATGCATAAACTTACAAATTTCATCAAAGCCCTTTGTAATTTAACCTATTTTAAACTTTTAAAAATCTAAAAGCCAATTTCTTAATTTTTCAGAATTAACAAAAGCTTGTTACCCCATACACATTCCTGTTGAACATAATGTGCTTTATTCCACATGAGAAAATGACATGTGCTTATAATGAAGATTTCTTATAGAAACTCAATATCTTCTATACTTCTGCTAAAAAAGTAAATTAACAGGTACTCAGGTTACAAATTTGTTAGCATTAGAACACCCCAATCTTTTGGTGGTTGTCTGACTTTGGGAAAAGTTACTTCAGTGGGAGGGGCTTCTGCAGGTTCATTTACAAAAATATCAGTCATAAATCTTCCCCCTTTCTTAACATTAAAAAAAATTCATCTGTAGAGGAAAAGGGAAGAGAGCTCTGAATGCATTTGTATATACAAATTCCACAAAATTTCCTCATTAGCCATCCATATTACAATTTGGACATCTACATTATTTAAAATGATTATATTTATATTTACTCATAGATTTTTTCTCTTTAGTTTTCAATGCTAATCTCTCCTTATGCAGGAGGAAATAGGCTTTCCTTTAGCTGCTTTTCTCTTGCCATACCATGAGACCTATTTGGAATACAGAAAAAGACTATATCCTTTAAAAGTTTGAAACTTTTTGCTAAAATAAAGCAAATGGGGGAAAATCCTCCTTTCTTCTAATTATTTTTTTTCTTTTGTCTACTCACATCATAGGAAAAAAGCAACTCTAACCAGATAAACAAACACAGACTACACTGACACTATTGACAGCATACACACTACTTTTATTTAATGAACAACAGATAAATAAAATAGAAAAGCCTCTCTGTGAGAAAGAAAAATCAGGGCAACTTTTTTGAGATGTTTCCCTTGTTGAAGGAGTTAAGCTGAAGTTTCAAACAGACTAAAATTTTTTTCTTTCCTACAAAAATGCAGTCTTCCTCCTACTTTTTTCATCTGCATCATCTACTTCCCCCATCCCAGATTTCACAAAGCATCTTATCTTGCCCCACTAATGGGATTTCTCTAAAACTGCCCAAAGTTCTTATTCCATCAGATGCCAAGGGCTAATGCCCCCCTTCTCCCATCTTCTGTCCCCCTTTTTCCTTGCTTGAACAAGGGAGTCCTTTTCACCATCCTCCTCATAATGCCAATTGTTGAGGTCCAAAGGACCGTCCTGAAGATATATGGAAATAATGGTATAAATAACCGGCTTGATTCAAACAGGGATATATAAAAAAGCAAATATCCTTAGCGTGTAAAAATATGGTTGTCGAAAACAGTGCAAAACAATCCTGACGAGTGGGATTTCTCCCCTCAGAAGTCATCGGACGGGTGCCACGTTAAGCTGCCAGGAAATGGAAAATACGCCAGGTCTGGTTCAGGTCTCCTCATAAATCCCTGCTAATGGGTATGTCAGAGTTATATCACCAGTGCAAAGCCATCTACTGTACATGAAACCAAAAACCTTTTTTCTCTAGCTGCTTATATGTCAGGGTCTATACTCCAGCAGTATTTGTTAGTTCTAACGTGGCCTATAATCGTATCTATTTTACAGCCTAGGGCTTGAAATACTCTCTGCATCTCAGGACCTGCTCCCTTGTTCATAATATGTGTAGATCTGGCTTTGGCTTACCACCATTTGTTTAGGGGGAAATGACTTACGTGTCCTTCAAACACAAAATCAACTGTGAGAGGGGGATGAGAGGACTCAAAGCAATTAGAAGGCATCAATCTTTGTCAAAAATATTTTCAACCATTGGTAAATCAGGGATGGAGGTATAGAGATGGAAGGGGATGAAGATGGGGAAAATTTTAATTGGAGATGATTTATTTCAACACCCTCGTATTATAGGCAAGGAAATTGTAGAAGACTCTAAGATCCCTTGCAGCTGTGAAGTCTAGAGAGGTTAAATGACTCTCAGGTTTCACAGTGGATTAGTAGTTCATCCAAGGAATCAAAGCCAGGTCTCCTGATTTCCTGACTCTGTTCTCTTCCTATTCTACCTTGTGCTTTTATAAAAGAATTCCTTCACCCAAGGAAAAACTTTCCAGAGGCCATCATTGAATCACAAGGTTTCCTGGTTTCTCAATCATGGAAGAAAATCCTCCAAATTTTGCAACTTTTTCAAACCAACATGATGTTATTTAGCTAGATTGAAAGGGAATGATTGTGTAGGCTCTGGGTGGGATTTCCAAGTCTTCTATCCCATAGAATTAAGGGAAGGAGAAATTATCTTTTTCTCTGGCAAGACAATTGAGATTAAGTAATACACAATTAGCAAGTGTTCAGTATCCGAGATTAGATTTGAACTCAGATCCTCCTGACTTCAGAGCTGGTACTCTTATCTACTGTACCATATAGCTGTCCAGGAGGAATTATCTCTGAAGAGCAATGCTTTATTATGCAAAGAAAAGACCTGAGCTCAATAAAAAAGTATCATCTGAATTTGTTGTTTATAAGTAAGTTGAATGATTCTCAAAGGTAGATATAGAATAATTATAATAATTGCTAACATTTATATAATGTTTACTGTGTGTTAAATGTTTATCATTATTATCTCATTTAACCCTCACAAGTTTAGGAGGTAGGTGCTGTTATGGTGGTCCCCATTTTTTAGATGAGAAACCTGAGGCAAACAGGGTTAAGGGACTTGGCCAAGGTCACACAGTTAGAAAGTGTTTAAGGCCAGATTTGAATTCAGGTATTCCTGACTCCAGACCCATGTTGTATTTCCACTGTAATATTCTGCTACAAATGGAGATCTGGCCAAGGGGCAAGGGCAGGGTAGAAACAAAGTTTTTTTTTCCCCTTTTCTTTTTTTTTTTTTTAATTGATGAGGCAGCACAATTATTATTCACAATATAGTACAAACACCCCATTTCCCACTCCATCTGTTTCAGATTTATGAAGAGAAACAAGTTCTCACTATTCCAGAAGAATCGGAGAGCAGACGATTTCAAAATACTACCAGTTACACGGCTACCAGTCAGAGCTGAACTTAAAACAAGTGAGCATTTGGAGAAAAAATATTGAGAATTAAATAACTAAGACCATTGCTTTCAAATAATTTTAATCATACTGCTGTGTCTAGTGTTAAACATCTTTCTTTAAAACTGAAATATAAATAAAAATAAATTATCACACTTTCTTGGACCCTGCTTTGATCTTCTTCTCTCTCTCTGTCTTCTCTCTCTCTTTCTCTCTCTCTCTCTCTCTCTGTCTTCTCTCTCTGTCTTCTCTCTCTGTCTTCTCTCTCATTTCTCTTTCTTCTCTTTCATTTTTCTCTTTTCCTCTTATCTTCCCTCTCTCATTCTTTCTCTTCTTCCTCTCTCTGTCATTCTCTTTCCTCTCTCTTCTCATTCTCTCTGTCATTCTCTCTTTCCTCTCTACTTTCTCTCTCATAATTCTCTTTTTTCCTCATTCTCTTTATCTCTTTTTTCTATCCTGTCATTCTCTTCTTCTCTTTTCTTTCTCATTCTATCTTCTCTGCCATCCTTTCTTTTCTCTTTTCTCTCTCACTTTCTTTCTCATTCTGCTGCTTCTCTTTCTCTCACTCCCTCTCCTCATTTTCTTTTCTCTCTCTCATTCTCTCTTCCTCTTTCTCTTCTTTCATTCTCTTTCTTATTCTTTCTTCTCTTTCTCCTTTTTCTCTATCTCTTGCTGTCTCTCTGTCTCTAGCCTTTCCCTTTCCTCCCTTCTTCTCTCTCATTATCTTTCTATTTCTGTCTGTCTCTTAACAGTGTCAAACTTCACATTTAACGCTGATTGCCTTATCCCTAACAACAACAAAACCAAAAAGGGGGAGGTAGGTGATTTAACAAATAGAAATCTGGTCTTAGAGTGAGGAGGACCTGAATTTAAATCCTATTTCAGACTTTTACTAGGTGTATGACCCTGGGCTACTCAAATAACTTCTGATTGCTTGTTCCTCCCCCCACTACCAAAATATCAGATTTTCAAAAATAAAGAATCATGGTTGATTCTTCCTTCAGTTCCTATATTACTACTACTACTACTACTACTACTACTACTAATAATAATAATAATAATGCAAGTGGGAATGTGAGTATAGTGAAAGGATAGTTAACTTCAGAGTCAGGAAAACCTGAGTTCAAATCCCATTTGTAACTCATACTAGCTATATGACACTATCAGAAAATTCATGGAACTTCCTCCGTGTTACCTCAGACAACTTCCTAAGACTTTAAATTACAGAACAAGGATGATCTGCCTTGTTAGCAGGCTAGTGGATATGAATGTCCATATGAATGAAATCCCAGGCCCCCAAATAGAAATATTTATAAATAACACTACTTTATTTTCATGTTGTCAAAATATTATATTTTATTAGAATAAATTATTCTCATTCCCAATTCTCTTATTTTAATACTCTCCTGACCCAACAGACATACCGTATATAACACTATCCAACTGACCTTATTTCATAATAATATTGTTAGTATATTATAACAGAACTCCACATGGTAAATTCAGAAAACACCATTATAATGACATCTAACTGAGTACTCATTTATAACCAAATTTTCAGGGAACAAGTGTTTTCTAGGATATGATTTCACCTATCATTGTGCTGAAGGAATTAATGACTTTAATGGACATATATTCCTGTAGTAGCTAAATAAGTATGATTCTTTATCCCTATAGTAATCCACCAATCCTACTAGAATGTGGCTGACAATATGGGATTAGGGTTGTGAAAAAGATTGGGACTGCTGTTCTCAGCCTCAGTCACTCCCCTCTCCCCCCCACCCCCAGCAACAACTTTTCTTCAACTATGTTGTTTCAAAAACAAAATTTTACAAACAAAAAAACTAGCTCCTTTGATAATTGTTGCTATGATCTTCCCATTTCTTGTCTTACCCCATCCATCACTCTCTGGGGAGATGATGGGTTCAGTTTAATTCAACAGGTATTTATTAAATGCCTAATATGGTACTAAATTCTAGGGTTTCAAAAGCATGGAATCTAAAGTAGCTTATATTATACAAATATAAATCTACAAATTTGTTGCTGCCTTGTAGATTTTTTAAAGTGTTAAGATTTCATCAAACTGTGCTTAAACATAGTAATACCTGAGTGGTCATATAGGACAGAAGTAGTAGCACAGAACTGGAGAAGGCAAATGTTCTGATTTTGTGGGAAGGGAAGAAAAGAGAAACTACTAACTAAAGACCAGTGAGTTTGATGTCAGCTCCTGATAAAACTGCAGAAGATATTTTTAAAGAAATAGTTAATAAACTCCTAGAAAAGGAAGTAGTCATATATGGAAATATGTTAAAAATTGATTGTACTTGTATAACCTATATCAGTTTGTTTGCTGGTTTGGGAAGGGGAGAGATAAGGGAGAGGAGGAAAAAATTGGAACTCAAAAATCTTAGAAAATGAATATTGAAAACTATCTTTACTTGTAATTGGAAAAAATAATATACCATTAAAATAAATTTTTTTAAAAAAAGAACTAGTCATCACATAGCATCAGTTTGGTTTCAAGAACAAATCATATCAGTTGTTATTATTCAGTTATTTTTCAGTCATGTCCAATTCTTCATGACCCCATTTGAGATTTTCTTGGCAAAAATACTAGAGTGATTTGCTAATTCCTTCTCTAGCTCATTTTACAGATGAGGTAACTGAGGCAAACAGGATTAAATGATTCTCCGAGAATCACCCAGCTAGTAAGTATCTGCGAGAGAATTTGAACTCACAAAAATGATTCCTCCTGACTCCAGGATCAGTACTCTTATTTACTGTGCCACTTAGCTCCCCATAAGTTGGTACAACTTAATTGATTAGATTATTTTTGATAGGGTGCTAAACTGATTAAATCATAGCAATATTGTACATATAGCATACCTACATTTTAGCAAGGTTTTTAAAAATACTTTTTATTTTCTCTCCCTCCCACCTCCTCCCCAATTCCCAGAAAGAAAAACCCCCACAAAACTTTTGTTATAAATACGTGTGGTTAAAGAAAACAAACTCCCACATTGGCCATGTCCATAAAATGTGTGACCTGTTCTTTGTATTTAGTACACCTCTCTGTAAGAAGGTGGGTAACATGTTTCATCATCAGCCTTCTGAAATCATGTTTTGGCCACTGTAGTAATCTAAGATCTTAAGACTTTGAAAGTTTTTACAATGTTGTTATGAAAGCATAAATCATTCTGCTGGTTCTACTCATTTCACTCTGCACTATTTCATAACTTTTCAGGTTTCTCTGAAACCCCTTTCATAATTTATCTTTAGTTCATTAGAATCCCATTAAATAAACATGTAATAATTTATTCAGTAGTCTGATAAAGTATCTGAATAGTATTGGGAGGAAAAGTGGGAAAAATATTTGCTAGGCAATGGTGCAACCAGAAGGATTCAGAAATAAGTTAATTAGCTGAGCCTCAGAAAAAGTTTTAGATTTCATGTAATTGGATGTTTCTAATGGATTTAGGTGTGGCTCTGTGTTGTTTAATTTGTGATTGATTTAATTAATTTAAAATAATTTAATGTTTTACTTGATGATTTGAATAAAAAGAAAGTAGCATTCTTTTCATCTTTTGAGTTATAAATGAGAGCTCATCCTTTGTAAGGTGACAAACTAAATAACAGAGTCACAATTCAAAATGTTTTTTGACACAAGAGTGGGGACAAATATAAGATGGGCTGTAAAATTGCCATTATTAGTCAGCAGCTAATTTGTTTCAAAAGAATTGGGTTTGGATGGATTGAAAGCTCGCTATGAGACAACAACAAAGGATACCTTTTTTTTTTTTTGGATTTGGTTATCATTAAGAGAGTGACAGTTTTCAGGAATAACTGGAAGCTGCACATTTTCCTGGTCTTACTACATCTGGAGTGTTCTCTTCAGTTCTGAGTGCCAATTTTAACAAAACATTGATAAACTGAAGAATGTGCAGGGACTAGGGGTCCAACAAAGAATCAGAATGCTAAAAAGCCTTAAGTTCATGCTATATGAAGAACATTTGAAGTAAACAATAATATTTAACATGGAGAAGCTAAGACTCAGAATACGAAAGTAATCAAAAGTATTTGAAAGGCTGTCATGTACAGGGTTTTTCATTTGATTCCAGAGGAGAATACTAAAAACAACAGATACAACTTGAAAAGTGGCAGATTTAGGTTTTGCACTGAAAAAAAAGAATGACTACAAAATAAATTAGAGCTATCCAAAAGTCAAATGGGCTATCTTTGGAGGTGGTGGGCTCCTATTTACTGAAGGTTTTCTTAAGCAAAGAATAAATAATGGAATAGGGTTATAGAATAGGGTTTCTGTTACAGGTAAAGTTTAGACTTGATGACTTCTGAGGTCCCTACAAATGCTGAAAATCTATAATTCTGTTTGTACAGGCAAATATTGAAATGCAAAATTTATTCCAAGTGAATATTTTATTTATGAATATAATATTTATCCCAAGTGATTTCAGAGGCTGGAAAAGCACTGACAATTAGGGCATTATTAAAAGAGGACCCTATGTAGCAACTGAGCTCAAAAAAAACTAGGGATTCTAAGAGATATGAAAAAGCATTTGGAGAATGGAAATAGAATGGTACCTATAAGGATTAGCAGGTAGATTTGGGTAGACACAGAGTATTTATAAAGTAATAGAAAATAAGAGTGGAAAGATAGGCTAGAGCCGCATTCTGAAGGGTTTTCAAAATAATAAATTGAGAAAATTGAAGTTTTTTTCCTGAAGAAAATAGGAAGTTATTAAATATTCTGGAACTGGAGAGACATGGACCAGCTTGTGATTTTTATTGTTGTGATTTAGTCATTTTTCATTTGTGTTCAAATTTTCATGACCTCATTTGGGGTTTTTCTTGGTAGAAATACTAGTGTAGTTTTGCCTTTTCCTTCTCTAACTTATTTACAGATAAGAAATTGAAGCAAACAGACTTAAGTGATTTGCCAGGGATCACACATTAGTAGATGTCTGAAGCCAGATTTGAACTCATGAAAATGAGTCTTTGTGACTCGAGACTCACAACTCTTTGCAGTATAGTGCCTTTTAGCTTCTCTTGTTTGTGCATTAAGAAAGTGATGAAGTGCTAAACAAATGTAGTGGTTATATGCATGAAGAGAAAGGGATATGAAGGATGTTGATGAACTATCATTGAGATCTGGCAATATTTTGGAGGGATGTGTGGAGAGAGTAAAGAGTTAGTGATAGTTCACTGGTTGCGAACTTTGTGGAGGACTAGAACAGAGAAGTTAGAAAAAAGAGGAATAGACTTAGTAGGAAACATTAGTACTACTTTGTACATGTTGAGTTTAAGATAATTATTTAGGAGGAATGTCCAAAAGATAGGTGATAATATGAGGCTGTTGTTAGTTAGTGTTAGTGTTAGTTAGTTATTTAGTGACTCCTTTTGACTCCTTTGTATTATGTTTTTGGATAAGATATTGGAATGGCTTACTATTTTCTTTTCCAGGTCATTTTGCAGATGAAGAAACTGAGGCAAAAAGAAACTGAGGAAATGACTTTGTTCAGGATTACATATAGCTAATATGTATTTAAAGTCATACTTTAAATCAAAGAGATGAATCTTTAATCATTGTGCCATAAAGTGGAGACTAGATTTGTAGATGGAGGGGGGGGGGTTATCTGAATAGAATAATTAATTAGACTCATTTGAAATGATAAGATAAAAAGAGACAGAGACAGATTTGAAAAAGAGAAGAGGATTCTAGACAAAATTTGTGGCACACCCTTAAATAGAGGAAGTATTTGAATGATGACGATGATGATGATGATGTAGACCAGCCCATTGTTCGAATATCAAATATATGTTTGCCAAAAAGATTATTTTATGGAGAACTCACACATGGTAAGTGCTTACAAGGAAAAAGTGATACAAGGACACTCTCAAGGTCTTTCTTAAGAACTTTAGAATTGATTGCATGACATGGGAGACACTGGCACAGGACACCCCGTGTGGTGTGCTGTCATCAGAGAAATTGCTGTGCTTTGTGAGCAAAGTAGATTTGAGTTAGCCCAGAAGAAATGTAGATATACAAAGTTAGAGAATCCACTCTAATTGTTTATAGTGACTGTTTTGTGTCTGGCCTGTGGCAGAGCATTCTGAGCTCATATTGGTCAGTCACAGTCAGACATACTAACTTGACT
Source organism: Sarcophilus harrisii (assembly GCF_902635505.1). NCBI lineage: Eukaryota > Metazoa > Chordata > Mammalia > Dasyuromorphia > Dasyuridae > Sarcophilus > Sarcophilus harrisii. The sequence continues at coordinate 287,309,835 of NC_045428.1, read as the reverse complement.
AACATAGTGATATCAATTTGGTCTTCTTTGAGAATGAGGAACAGCAATCAACCAAGGGCCCACTAAGAAGGAGTGATCAGGAAGAAAAGCCTAAAGAACAATGTTTAAAAAAACACAAAAACTAAAATAAAATCTGGAGAGCATAGATGAGATCATCGTTAAAAGTTTCAGAGAAGTCAGAAGAATGTGAACTGAGAAAAGACCATTGGATTGAGAAATCAAGGGATGAGTTTCTGTTTGACTGGTAAGGTTACAAGTCCAAGAGCACATGGAACAAAAGTGAGTGAGAGTTTATCTCTGAACCCCCTTTTTCTTTCTGGGACTCACGATTTTCTTCCTTCCCTTCTTAGGAAGAAACAGAATCAAATTCCTTTCTTCTTTTTTTGACTTTGTCAAATAGGACCAAAAAGTGAGAAAATAGGTGTGTGGTTTTTTTGTTGTTATTCTTGCACCTACCAAGGCAGGTTGGATTCATTCATATGTCAGAGGAAATACATCTTTTTCCTGCATCCTCCCCTATTTTTTATAAGAGAAGTAATTTTAAATCTGAATTTTATATGTCTGTAGAAGTAATAACTTTAATGTTTTTGCCATTACAATTTCATGGGAGGCAGCTAGGTGGCTCAGTAGAGAGCAAGCTAAGTCTCAAAGTGGGAAGAGCTGAGTTCAAATCTGTTTTCAGATGTGTATAGCTGTACGATTTTAGGAAAGTCTGGCTTGCCTTAATCCAAGGGAAAAACCTTCATTTGCTTTAATCTGCAGGAAAAGGAAATGACAAACCACTCTAGTGTCTTTGCCGAGAAAATACCATGGACAGTATAGTCCATGGAGGTCACAAAGAGATGGATACTACTGAACAATAAATTCCATAGGACCTCTAGGAGATACATAACAAAAAATTTCCTAGAAACTTTTCTAACCTACCCTGAATCTGTTGCATCTAGAAACCCTTTTAGTAAGCCAGGCCCTACAGTCAGAAATGTCACACATCTGTTTCCAACTCTTTTATTAGTCATGTTCTGAAATTTTATTTTTTTCTCAACTAAAAGAAGCTTGACAAAGGCTAAGGTTTACAATGTGGCGGCAATAAGATTCATCCTAGCATAAACATGTTGTTTGATGTTCTTTTTGTAATTGCTTGTACTTGTTTCCTGATCCATCTCCTTTATGTCAGAAACTCCAGTATATGAAGTAGTGAACTGTGTTCCTGATTGACTCTTAACCTGTTCACTGCATTCATATAGATAATGACATTCTGGAAAGTGGCTCAGGAGAATTAAAAGTCAAGGCAGAAATTAAGGCTGTGGACAAACTTAAGGATTTCTGTGCTTTTCTTTTTGTTGTTTACTCCTTATAGCTCTAGGAATACCTGGATGAGAATATTTCATAAACTCCAACCCAAGACCCTGAGAGCAGGCTCCCTTCTTATGTACTGGAAAAAAAATAGCAACAACAATAATAGCAACAACTGCAGCAACAACAATATACTAATATTTGTGTAATATGTTAAGCTTTAAAAAGAGCTTTACAAATATCTCATTTGTTCCTCACAAATAACCCTGAGAGGTAAAATGCTATCATTTCCCCTATGTTACAGACTAGGAAAACTGAAGAAGACAGAAAGAAAATGACTTTTCCAGGATTATCCAGTTAGTAAGTTTAGCTGAGTAAATGACTGATGCTGAATTTGAATTCAGGTCTAGCACTGCAGTCATATAGTTGTCTCTTGGTAATAAATTTGCCAATCAATTAATGAAGCAACACTCATCTATTTACCTACTGTGTGCTAACTTCAATGATAGGAAGGAGGATTACAAAAGCAAAAGAGTTACTGTCTTCATGGAATTTGCATTCTAATGGGGAGGCAATACAAACATACTTTAGTATATATAAAGAAATACAAAGTAATCTTGTATGGATGGGAGGAGCAAATGAGAGGATTAGAAAAGATTTCAGCCACCAGAAAGAATATAGCACCCTCCAAAATCTATAAAGAAATAAGGGGGGAGAAAATAGGTTAGGTGGGAAAAGAGAATATATGGCAGGGAGGTTAAGTAATAGCAAGACAAGTTAATGGGTAGAAGTAAAAGAATCAGCAGGAATAGAAAATAAGAGGTAGACATAAACACAATAACAATAATCAAGAGTAGAATTTATTAGGAAAAAAAGTAGGAGTAGTAATCTTTGATCTCAGACAAAATCAAACTTAAAAAAGATTCTATCAAGAGATAAATTCACATTATATATCAGCCATATTAAAATTGTTATAGAACTATGGGTATGTATGTATAGATATATGTATGTGTGTAGGTGTATGTATATATCTGTGTATATAGGGGTGTTTATGTATATATGCATACATAAATACATATTATATATGTATATGCGTGTATTTGTGTATGTATGTATATTTATATCCGTGCTTAACTGCAGCCTTCCTGGGAGAATGGGAAGAAGAAAGGGGAAAAATAGAATATAGTACAAAGTACACAGCAGAGAACAAAAGAAAACATACAGGGAAGCAAAGAAAAGATGAACAGTTATGAATACAATATCTTCTATTAAATGGAAATATTTTGAATCCTTCCCTACATTCTGCAGGGCCCATGACAATAACTTTTTGGGATTTTTTTTGGGAAGGGGGAGTTTGTCTTTCTGCCTTTTTCTATTTTGTTTTTTCTTATTTTTCATTTAAATTTTAGATAAATACATTTTTAAAAAAGAAAAAGAAAAGATTTTACCCTAAAGTGATCCTTAGCTGGATCTTGAAGGAAAACAGGGATGCTAGGAAATAAAGATTAGAAAGAAGAAAATGGGGGACAGTCAATGCAAATACACAGAGATGGAAAGTTAGAGGGGTCTGTGAGACACAGTAAGAAAGCCAATATGACTGAAGAATATGTGGAGCTGAATATTATTTAAATAGGGTTAGAAAAATATGTTGAAGCAGGGTCTTGAATGATTTTAAATGCCATTAGAATTTATATTTGATCCCAGAAGCAAGAGAGAGAGCCACTGGGGTTCACTGAGTAGAGATGTTAACATGATGGCTAAAGTCAGTTATAAGATGAGCCAGATCTCCATCCCCCTTCCTTTCACCCTCCTTTATGTGTGTGTGTGTTAGAATCCTTACAAAGTGTTAACTCAATGGAATTGATAGAACAATGCTTATGTTTACACCTTTGAGAGTTCACACATTAGCTCACACATTAGTTCACAAGTTTGGGAGATTCACAAGTGAGGATTCAGTATGAGATTCACAAATTTACACCTCCCACAATCCACTTTCTCAGAGGAGGAGTCAACCTTTGGGTTCACACCTTTAAGAGATCATATATAAGAAGCTCTCAGTCTCAGCGAGGAGTCAATTGAAGAAGAGATTGAAAGCCAGAAGTCAGTCAGTTAAGGAGACTGAGAAGCCAGGAGTCGGAGTTGAGCTAGAGGCAGAAGCTGGAAGAGCTCAAAGACAAGCTGCAAGAGCTCTTGGAACCAAGGAGGGAGAGAGGCTTCTAAGAAAACTAACTGGGCTATTTTGGAAGAGATAATAAAGAACTGGATTTTAACTCCTGGCTGCATTTGAGGTGATTATTACTCTGAACCGAAACTAAGGCTGCCTCCAGAAACCTCCCCAAGAAATATGCTCCCAGAGAACAATCATATTTTAGAAAAGAGAATACCACGTGGGTGTGTGTATGTGTGTGTGTGTGTGTGTGTGTAAATATACATAGTTACCAAAATACTAGATTAGGAATAGGTGAAATAGATAAATCTCACAATCAAGCCCTAAAACCCTTGGGAATTAAGAAAATCATTGAGTGCAAAATATACCAGAACACATTAGAAATAACCCTCATTCTGTAAATATCAAGAAAGTTAGGAAGTCACCTTTTCTGCTGCTATATCATACAAACTGGTCTTGGCACAAGTTTTAAACATGAAATTCAATCTATAGACTTCAAACAAAATATATTTATCCTAGAAGTACATGGAAGAATCCCCACTTCCTGTGTCTTTCACCTTTAGAATCCAACTGCTTGATGGGAAAAAAGTCTTCAATAAATGTGCCTATGATATATGAATTGTCTTCTGTTTTTCTTATGTGGTTACTAGATTACCCCAAAGTCCTTTCAGGGAACATCTGATGCTAACTGGTGGAGAAATTGGATAGGAAACCTTATTAGCCCTCCTGTTCTCCAAATCCCTTATGAAACTACACACACACACACACACACACACACACACACACATATACAAATGTGTACCAGGAATGATCATTGTGGTAACTCACAACTCAGGATGAAAAACAATCTAAGTTCAATAATGAGAATTCTTTTTTTTGCTCTTAATTTGCATTTATTTTTAATCTCATGAATTGCACAAAAAACTTGCAACATCTGTTCTTAAAAATAGGACATGTATAAAAAATTTCTAGAAGAGGATTCTCAAGAACTGGTAGACATTAAATAAGAATATCATGAGAGTATACTAGTTGACTCCTGTTAGCCATTGATCTAAGTAGCTAGAATTCAATTGGAGGCTCCTATTTATTAATTAACTTAATAGTTATAGAATACATTATGTATTATATAAATTATAGAATAAGGAAAGTTCTCCTTGTTACAAGGACTGGAGCTCAGGAAAAAGTTTAGGATGAGTTATATAAATTGGGAAGTTCTATATAAATATGGTGATTAGATGTATTTGAGCTCATGAGATCAACAGAGGTGATCACCTTTCCATAGAAGTATAAAAATCTACCGACTATAACCAACTTAAAAACCAAAGGACTCAAATGTCTAATGAGATACTGCATCAGTGAAAAACCCATATCTACTTTAATTAGATCCCATTATAAAATAGATTATAGGGACTCCTAGAGACTATGAAGGCTCTTTGTAAGATCAGAAGTACTGGGTTAATCCCCACTAGATCCTGAGGAACCTAGAGATAAATTGGAGATCTATGACCTCTGATTTATAAGTTGGTTAAAATCAGTGGGTATTTTCCCTTTAATGAAAAGTGGGGGCAGCTAGATGGTGCAGTGACAAGAACACTAGCCTTGAAATCATGAGGACTTGAGTTCAAATGCAGCCTTAGTCACTTAACACTTTGTGGCCCTAGGCTACAAATGACACAGTTCTCATTTTGTGTGTGTGTGTATGTTTGAGAAAGAGAAAGAGGAATGACAGAAAGGAGAAGGGGAGATGGAAAAAAAAAAAACACAAATAAGATTAGCTAACTTATGCCTGATGTCAGAAGATGAATGTATGTTTTATCATAAGAGATTTTTTCTTATCTGCTCATATGTATCTATATATAATAAATAATTAGGAGCTAACATTTACATAGCATTTACTATGTATCAGGGACTGTGTTAATGCTTTACAATTATCTCAATTGATCCTCACAACAATCTTATGCAATTAGGTGGTATTGTCTTCATATTACCGATTAAAAAAAATAAACTCCAACAGAGATTGGAAGAGTTGCCCATGTTCACAAAGCTATGTATTGGAAACCACTTTTGAATTCAGATCTCCCTGACTTCAGATATGAGGCTCCATCCACTGTGTCACCTGACTGTTCCTAAGAAATACTTGGGTGAAAAGGGGAAATAACCCCTAATAAAATAAGGGTCAGGAAAAAGAAATTGAATCTTTTAAGTAGATGCTTCCGATTTATCTGATTGGAATTAAAATCTAAACTAAGCAGAATTATTATATTTCATTTAATCTCTTTCATAGCCTCTTGGTGCAATCAACTAAGAAAGGAAAAAGCTAAAAAAAATAAATTATTTTTTCATTCTAGGGATTTGTTAAAATAAAAATATTAATGACTATCTTTTATAGGGAATTAGTGCTATGTTTGTTCTTTTTTTTTCTTTTTTTTATCATATCTTTTTATTTACAAAACATATACATGGGCAATTTTCTCAACATTGACCATTGCAAAACCTTCTGTTCCAAATTTTCCCCTCTTTTCCCCCACCTCCTCCCCTAGAGGGTAGGTAGTTCAATACATGGTAAATATGTCAAAATATATGTTAAATCCAATTATGTATACATATTTATACAGTTATCTTGCAGCACAAGAAAAATCAGATCTAAAAAGAGAAAAAAAACACCTGAGAAGGAAAACAAAAAAATGCTGCAAACAATAACAGAAAGGGTTGAAATGCTATGTTGTGATCCACACTCAGTTCCCATAGTCCTCTCTGGGTGTAGATGGCTCTCTTCATTACCGATAGGTTTTTTTCTTTTCAGCACAAATTTGATTGGTTTGGAACAGATTATAATAGATAATAAATTAGATTTTGATATCACAATTGAATTAAATGACGTTGGCCTTCTAGATATGTTTTATTATGGATTGTAAAACTGGGAATTTAGGTTTTAAAGAAGTTCAATATTTGTACCTGGAATATATTCATAAGAACATTTTCTCCCCCAAAGCCATTGGTGCATTGATAGAGATTGTGGGGCACATAAGTTCACTTAAAACCTGTATTGATTCTACTTAATTGCTATATGAGAAGTATAAATTTTTCTATCTGTGAAAGTCAAGTCTCTAGAATGATTTCTCTGTCTAATCTCAAAAGAAGTGTTATAAGTAGTGTAATTTATTATCAGAAACTATTAAAGTTAAACCATTCATGTGAATAGCTACCTGATTAGAACATTTTCATTTTGATGAATAGCGATTTATTTTCTATATTTTAGCTCTTTTTTATTGTGATAGCAGCATTATTTTAATTCTATGGTAATGAAAATAGTTAACATTTATATTTTTGTTGTTCAGTTGTTTCAGTCATGTCTGACTCTTCATGATGCCATTTGGGATTTTCTTGGCAAAGATACTGGAGTGGTTTGCCATTTCCTTACAGATGAAGAAACTGAGGCAAACAGAGTTAAGTGACTTGTCCAGGGTCACATAGCTAGTAAGTGTCTGAGGCCAGATTTGAAGTCTTCCTGACTTCAGGACTAGTACTCTCATCAACTGAGCCATCTAGCTGTTCTAACATTTAGATAGTGCTATGTAATTTGTTAAGCACTTTACATATATTATCTCATTTGATCTTCACACAACCCTTTGAAGTAGGTACTATGAGGTAGGTTCTCTTTATTTTGTAGAAGAATAAATTGAGTCCCAGAGAGATTAAATGATTTGCCCAGTCATACAGTTTAGTGTCTGAAATAGTATTTTTTATAATTAAATTTAATTTTATTTCTAGGTCTGCATTCTTTCCCTGACATTTCTACTCATTGAGAAAGTAAGAAAAACAAAACTTGCTACTCAGATGTAGAGTTAAGTAAAATAAATTCCTGCATTGACCATGTCAAAAAAAATCTTAATCTAGTTTGAATCTATTACCTCTCTGTCTGTGGGTGGGTAGCATATATTATCACAATTCCTTTGAACATTATGATTGGTAAATATATTGATTAGAATTTTCAAGTCTTTGAAAGTTGACTTTATAATATTATTGCTTTTATATACATAGTTCTCCTGGTTCTGCAAAATGTTGTTTCTTTCTGCATCTCTTTATAATTAGATCTACTTTTTGCTATTATTTAGTCTGAGATAATAATTGCTACAGTGCCTTTTTACTTCCCCTAGAGAATAATAGATTTTACTCCAGACCCTTATTTTAACTTTGTGCTTTTTTATATTTTGAATGTATTTCTTGTAAGCAATATATTTGTTAATTCTTGTTTTTGCTATTCTCTTCCATTTTATGGGTGGATTGATAAAACTTACATTCACCGTTATGATTGTTAATTTTATATTTACTTTTTTTTCTTTTTCTTTTTTATTTATTAGCCTTTTATTTACAGGTTATATGCATGGGTAACTTTACAGCATTGACAACTGCCAAACCTCTTGTTCCAATTTTTCCCCTCCTTCCCCCCACCCCCTCCCCCAGATGGCAGGATGACCAGTAGATGTTAAATATATTAAAATATAAATTAGATACACAATAAGTATACATGACCAAACCGTTATTTTGCTGTATAAAAAGAATCGGACTCTGAAATATTGTACAATTAGCCTGTGAAGGAAATCAAAAATGCAGGTGGGCAAAAATATAGGGATTGGGAATTCAATGTAATGACTTTTAGTCATCTCCCAGAATTCTTTCGCTGGGTGTAATAATTTTATATTTTCTTTCATACTATTCTCTTATTCTTTTCTTTTCTTTGTTTACCAGCCCATTTTCAACAGTTTGTTTTGATTTTGGTTAATTTCTTTGTTATTTTACCCTTCTCCTTATTCTCCTTATTATTTCTTTTCCTTAATCCCTTCCCCAATTGCTTTCCTGTTGTGAGAAATGTCATTCACTTCCTAATTCTTTCTTTCTCCCTCTCCCCTCCTGGTTCATAGGTCTTCTTTGTACCTCCACCCCCTCCTCTTAAATCTATAGATTTCTATTTGTGCACTCCAATTGTGTGAGAATTTCCCCTATCTCTTCTCTCCCTCCTCCTCTTTTTGTATTCTTCTTGCCCTCTCTTTCCATTTTTAAAAGATTATCAAAATGTAAAAGAATTATTTCTAGTCCCTTTAATTACTCTTCTTATGATATTTAGTTATGATAGAATTCTGAGGAGAGATATATCATCTCCCTATATTAGAATGTAAATAATTTATCCCTGTTCAGTCCCTTAATTTTTGTTCATGTTTTTATTTTATTGTTAACTTCTCTTGACATTTGTGTTTTCATTTCAATGTCCTCACATAACTCTAATCTTTTCTTTTTTTCTTTATTAAAGTTTTTTTATTTTTCAAAACATATTCATGGATAATTCTTCAAATTTACCCTTGCAAAACCCTGTGTTCCAGTTTCTTCCTCCTCTCACTTCCTCCCCTAGATGGCAAGTAGTCCAATATATGTTAAACATGGTAGAAATATATGTTAAATCCAATATATGTATACATGTTTAAATCATTTCATTGTTAAGACAGCCATGTCCATGTACAATGATCTCCTGGTTCTTCTCATTTCACTTAGCATCAGTTCATGTAAGTCTCTCCAGGCCTCTCTGAAATCATCCTGCCTATCATTCCTTACAGAATAATAATATTCTATAACATTCATATACCATAACTTATTCAGCCATTCTCCAACTGATGGCCATCCATTCAGTTTCCAGTTTCTTGCCACTACAAAAAAGGCTGCCACAAACATTTTTGCACATGTGGATCCCTTTCCCTTCTTTAAGATCTCTTTGGGATATAAACCCAGTAGAAACACCATTGGATGAAAGGATATGCACAGTTTGATAACTCTTTGGGCATAGTTCCAAATTGTTCTCCAGAATGGCTGGATGCATTCACAATTCCACCAACAATGTATTAGTGTCCTAGTTTTCCCACATCCCCTCTAACATTTATTATTATCTTTTCCTGTCATCTTAGCCAGTCTGAGAGGTGTGTAGTGGTATCTCAGAATAACTCTGATCTTTTCATTAGAAATGTTTATATGTCCTCTTTTAAAGGTCTATTTTTTCTCCTCTAGAATTATGCTCAGTTTTTTTTTTTATAGGAAAAGTTATTCTTGGCTGTGAGTTTAGAATTTTTGCTTTTTAGGATTCTACATTCCAAGCTTTCCATTTCTTTAGAGTAGTTGCTGCAAAATTTTCTGTGACTAATTATAACTCCTTATTTGTTCTTTATGGCTGCTTGCAATATTTTTCTTTGACCTCAAAGTTCTGAAGTTTGGTTATAAAAATCCAGGGAATTTTCCACTGAGGCCAATTCTTTCTATTCCTACTTTGCTCTCTGGTTCTAAGCTGAGGTGGTATTAAATATGGATATCTTGCCAATTCCAAGTTCAGTATAACTCAGCAGTATCTAGATATTTCTCTAAATTTCCAATTCTATTTTGGTAGATGGACCTGTGTCAGTGTAAGTTATTAAGTAAAATCTGCCACAACATTCTATTGCAAAAGACAAATGAACTCAAATATTTATAAAATAAACATGTTTTCATGTCTTTTCACATGAATAGTGCAGGCAATATCTCAGCTGGATAAGTTAATGGTATCTTTGTGTGTGTCAAGTAGAAAATAATTTTTAATGCCATTATTTGGAATGTTTAAAATATAATTGTAAAATTGGACAGTAGCCATCTTAAGATAGCATTCTGCTAAATTAGATTAGATCTGAGTGCTTCAAATGTACATAAAAAATAGCATGCAGAGTATGAAATCTAAAAATGTAATTTATTTAATAATGGATCGGGTATATTTAAAACAAAGCTACAGGAAAAAAACTTTTAGATTAGAAGCTAATGCCTAGAAATATTGTCACAACTTTTAGCAATGTAATCCTAAAGTGTTGAAAGGAATGCTGGACTTGTGGAGAGATTTATAGTCAGGCTTTGCTTGTTGAGTGGCCCTAAAAAGATAATATTGTACCAACAGCCAGAAGTCAAGAAATAATGGACCCTGCATGAGATTTTTATAAGAGAATTGGGCAGACTTTAAAATTTTTTTGATTACTTTAATTTTATATCAGCTCCATTTCCCAGTACTCTTTTCATTCTTTGTAACAAAGAATAAAAAAAAAAACAATTCATCAAAACAAACCAACATATTAACCAAGTCTAACATGTTATATTCTATGTTTGTACCCAGAGTACCCCATCTATGCAAAGAAGGCAGGGAGCTAAATTCTTATGTCTTTGGTATCAAGTTTGGCTATTATAATTTCACAGCATTTTGTTTCAGTTGTTTCTTTCTATTTACATTATTTCCGGCATTTTATGTGTTGTTTTCCTGGTTCCGATTCCCATTAATGTTTATCTAAATTTTCTATAGTTTATACACTATATATCACAGTGTATAAAGAATTGGGTCTAGAGTCATGAAGATCTAAATTAAATTTCTTAAGATACTTGCTAAATATGGGACCATGAGTAAGTCACTTAACATCTGCCTAACTCAATTTCCTCATCTGTAAAATGGAAATAATAGCATCAGATTTGCTACGTGGATAAAATGAGGTAATATTTATAAAGCACTTTATGAACTTTAAAGCAACATATAAATGTTAGCTCTTATTAAGACTTTTGTCATTTTTGCCGATTTGCTAGATATGAGATATTACCTCAGATGTTTTAATATGTTTCTATTATTATTAATTTGGAGTAATCTCTCAGAAGGATGATAATTATAATGATAATTTCTACTTGTGAAAATTATTTGTTCATATCCTTTAAGTGTATATCTACTGCCAAATAGAAATCAGACCTTTATCAGATATACTTATAAAAATTTTTTTCTTCTAGTCAACCACTTCCCTTCTTACTGTACTTATATTAATGTTGTTTGCCCAAAATTTTTTTCAATCTCATTGAATTGAAATTACCTATTTTATCATTGCAAACTTTCACACTTGGTTAAGAATTTTCCCTTTGAGTGTGATACATAGTGTGTGTGTGTGTGTGTGTGTGTGTGTGTGTGTATGAGGAGGGGGAAGATAAGGAGAGGAATCACTAAATGGTTAAGTGAGAAAAAAAAATAGGCTTCATGAATGTTTAAACCTAAAAAAGAAATATGAAAAAGAATGCCTATATTTTTATGTAAATTCAATTTATTAAGCAATCCATTACTATGGTTAAAAAAATGATTTTAATAAATTTTCAAATTTATTGAGATTAAAAACTACTTAGATTTCATAAATTTCTATATAAGAGTTTACCAATTCAAATACAAATCTCAGTTCACCAGTATAAAAAGAAAGTATCTCTCTCTTATGCTCAGATTGAAGTATGGTAATTTTGTAGTAGCCAATAATCAATTCGATTCAAAATCCATTCAAAACTTTCATCAAGTTGTTTAGCAGACTAAATATCCAGTGTCACCTTTGAGGACACCAAGGTCCGGATATAGAATCAAAAGAGCCTGTATTGAAAATAAATCTCAAGAACAAGGAATACTTGGAATGCAATAAAAATGAAAATTTGAGCTGTTTGGATAGTGTTTCAATGAAGTTGTTGGCACAAAACCAGTATTAAATTGTGATAATTGATTGTCATCATGCTTTAAACATCACTGCAGATAACCTAGGAGGTAGCCCGATATTGGATCCTTTAAAAAAGATAAAGATAGTTTTTCAGAGGTAATAAAAGAATTCTCAAGTTCATTCATCCAGAAGAGGAAGGGAACATAGTTTAACTGAAAGAGCATTAAACTTTCCTGCTAAAGTGGAGTCATGGGACTTGAATTCTCATTTATACTATTGAATTCATCTTGGGTAAATCACTTAATCTCACTAAGTTTCAGTTTCCTTATATATAAAATGAAGGGAGTGGATTAGAAAGTCTATGAGGTTCCTTTCAGTTCAAGATCTATGATTATACACACACACACACCTACCTAATTGATCACAACTTAATATTCTTTAAAGTTATACTACATAAATTCTAAACTTCATTCATTTCCTAGAATCAAATAAAGAGGAAAGAAATTAGGTGCAGATCATCTGTGAAAGGCCATCCTAAAATTCTAAGATCCAGACCTAGGAGATAAGAATCAATGAACCATAAGAATGTCCCTCTCCTCTCAGAGTGAAGTCTTTTAACCCGTAAGGAAGATAGACATATGTTCTATGAGTAGTCATGGTGAAAATATTTGGCAATAATAGAAATGTTTTTCAAACCAGTTTGAACTAGGGGAAAAAAGATCAGAACATACCTGAATCCATAATAAGGGAAATACAAAGTTATAAAAATAGGAAGAATATAATTTCATAATTTTTTTTATCAAAACAAGTCATTTCACAAATAATCTTGTTACAAAAATATTACAAAATAATATCTATTGTAAGAGACACTGATTTGGTGTATGAAATTCATTAAAAAAAAATCAGTAAGTGACCTTTAGTCTATTAATAAAGTTATACTGATTTCTAGATCACTTCTTGTTGTGACACGGGAGCCACCTGCCAGTGGCTACTGGAGATCTAACTCAGACTTGTAGAATGGATCTCTTCATGTGAGAGGATGATAATGATACAAGGAGACTGAGAAGCAGTTGTTCTCTGACCTCTCTAAGAGGCAGTTGCGTTGTCTGATCTCTCCTCTTCCCTCTGCCTCCAATTTATCTCATTCCCAGTTCGCAACACCTGTATCAGCCAAGGCTGCCCTACAACTCCTTCAGATGTTATGATTCGCAACTGTGGGGGCCCTTGGAGAATTGACCTGCTCCTTCACCTAGGTATGGTCCTTAACAATTCCCCATATTTTTGTTTTAGATGTGATTATTTCCCCCCCACAGCATGGTCAGTAAGTTTGTGCATCTGCTGTTACCAGAATCCACACACTGAGGAATGCAAGCAGCACTATCACCTCTGGATGGTTGTAGGGTGAAATACTATAGCAAATCTTGATCTTGTGAGATGTCATGGAGGCAAAGTTTCAAATGGAGAAGAAGACTATAGTCAGAACAGGCATTTAAGTCTCTCATCAGTCTCCTGGCTCGGCCCTTTGATGTGTTGGCCCATTTAATTACCCCGACTAAAAAAGTCTTACCGGGTCTCTTCTCCCTTTCCTTCCCCATGGGCTACCAAAGGAATTCTGGGATGATCCTAATCATGATCAGCTCTTGGGCACTGCTGCTTCTTTGTTTATGTCCCATGTTCGGGCACCATATGTTGTGATACACCGGAGCCACCAGCCAGTGGCTGCTGGAGGTCTTACTCAGGCCTGTAGAATGGAGGAGGGGAAAGGAGGAGGATAAGGAGGGGGAGGAGGATATAAAAAGACTGAGAGGCAGTTGTCTTGTCTAACCTCTCTTCTCTTCCCTCTTGCCTCCAGTTTATTTCATTCCCAGTTCACAAGCAACACCTGTGTCAGTAAAGGCTATTTTGCAACTCCTTCAGATCATTATGATTTGCAGCTGTGGAGGTTCTTGGATAATTGACCTGCCCCTTAACCTAGGCATGGTCCTTAACAACTTCTTTTATTCTCAGAGCTTAGGGCAGGGGTCCTCAAACTTTTTAAATAGTGGGCCAGTTCACCGACCCTCAGACTGTTGGAGGGCCGGACTATAGTAAAAATAAAAACTTTGTTTTGTGGGCCTTTAAATAAACTCATAGCCCTGGGTGAGGGGGATAATCATCCTCAGCTGCCTCAAATGGTCCATGGGTCGTAGTTTGAGGACCCCTGGTTAGAGGCTACAGGTTGGCCAACCCCACTGAAATTTAATTTATAAGACAGGTCAAAATACAGGAAACTACAAGATGCTAGAATAACATCCTACATTGTGGGTGCATGCATTTCGTGAGATGAGACACACTAATATACAGAATACTGATCAAATGGCTTGAATAACTCAATCTGTTTGCTGTGCCTATTCAGATATCACATTGTAGATTGTGGAAACTGACTCAGAAGAATTGAGTTGAGTCAGAAAGTCAGGCTATGTTTAAACTTAATAGCATCGTGTTCTTTTCTTTATTACTATTTGTTATCCTTAGCTCTGGAACTATTCAGATAAGGATCTCTACAATACCCAACTGAAGACAAAGAGAACATGCCCCCAACTTTAAATGGAGAATAATAAATTTGCAGTCAGTCATGAGGTGAGCCAGATTCTCCCTCCTTTTTTCTTTTTTTGCTGCCTCAACTATTAAAAAAAGATTTAGGAACAGAAGTGACAGATGACACTTTATCCCCCTCCATCAGTTATTGTCCTATAGTCACTGGTAAATTAAAAAAAAAACTGAGATAATAACAGTCCATGTCAAAGATGGCACATATTGTAGGCTAATAATAAAAAATTGGGAAACCCTCTGTCAGGGTCTATTTCTAAGGAGACCAGAGAAGGCTTAGATGCATTGATCAGTGTTGAAAGCAATAAGCCTTTTTGTTTGGAAAGTTTAAAGGAAGACCATGTGGCTTTAAGATAAAGAATAAGGGACAAGTGTTAGGGAAGGCAAATGAACTCCTCATACTGGAGCCAGGATTAAGGTTTCCAAACTAGAGAAGCTCATCACCCTCTTCACAACAGACTAGGACTTATGCCTTCAAACAAAGATACCCTACTGATATTCTCAAAAGAAAAACTGGGAAGAAAGAAAGTTCATATAACTAAAGATGTCATCAGGCATGATGGTCTCCAAATTGAAGCAAAGAAAAAGAATCCACTATAGTTTAGCGATTCTGAATGCATGCTTTAGGATATCATAGGGAGGACTAGAATCATGGCTACTTGCTCAATTAAATAGCGAGGGGATAAAGAGATCTTGGCAGCTATGAGATCAAAGCTGCTCAGGGAGTTTTATAGACAGTAAAGAGTTCCTGCCCAGGTAAGTCCGAATTGTTTTCCACCCCTGATTTCACAATAGGAGAGATACCAATTAAATGTGAATTTAAAAGTTTCTAAACTTTAAACTTTCAAAATATAGGAAATTGAAGTATTGAAATGTTTCAGAATAAGGGCAAGGCAAGAACAAGAAGAAATGAGGAAGAGGGTATGATCAGAAAAACTCTGCTTTTACATAAATTTAACTTTTTTTTTTCTTTTTCTTTCTTTCTTTTTTTGTTACACCTTTCAAACAGATCTGGGGATACTGGCTTTGAATGGCACAGATGGTTGTTATAAAACATGTTGTATAGACCCAAAACAAGATACAATATTCCCAGAAGTGCCTGGAAGAACCTGTAGTACCTGTACTTTTTAGCCTTTGGGCTTTGCCTATCATGACATCTCTTCAATAAATCATGTTAGGAAATGTAAATCGTTTATCTGTACTGTCTTTCTTTTCTCTACTATACTAATGGACTGGTCACAGAAACACTCCTTTAATGAATATTTGCTGATGGGGAAAATGAGGAAAATGGAATGGAGAACTTAAGTCACCTCTTTTGCTACTAAATTCTTGTGACTCTCAAAGTCAGATAGTGTATCATCAGTTTGTTTCCACAGCCAGTTTTGAATCATTGAAGACAATGAATCATTGAATCATTGACGAGCTCAGAGTGCTCTGCCACAGTTGGACACAAATAGTCCCTAGGAACATTCGGAGTAGCTTTTCTAATTTTATGCATTGTGGGCAATAGAGAGATAAAGTGAAGAACTTACAGGAATGTATGAATTCTTTTTCTGTACTTTATTTTCATTATTTCTGTGTTTCCCCTATGACCTGTATAATATGTGCAGGCTCATCTTTATTTGAGCCTTGGCCAGCAATAAACATATATTACTTAACCTGAGCTGATGGCATTTATTGGTATTTGACATTTATCAATATTTAGTCTATTAGCTGGACCACTATCTGCTTGATTAAGCCTGAAGGCCTGATTTTCTGTTTCCTAGAAATCAGGAGATTTCAGGGAAACACAAACCTTCCATTTCAATCTCTCCGAATAACAACAACCAATCAGATGCCTCTCCCTCCTCCCCTTCTCAATGCTCTCTTACTTGTGATGTAAGCCCTTACATAAAAGCTATGTATCTTTACTACTTCTCTAACCCTCCTACCACCAGCTTTCTCTTTCTTATCTTGTGATGGGATGGCTCATCCTAGAGAGGTTTTTAATAAACAACTTTTCTGTCTTCTATTGAGTGATCTCTGAGTAGTCATTTTGGGTAAGAGTCGTCTACATCCTTCACATGCATCCCATATTTTTTGGGCTAATTTAATTCTGCTTTGTTCATAGAACATAGTATCTTCTCTGATGAGGGCATACTATGATGAGCAGCCTTGTGCCAATGTCTTCCATGTCATATAATCAATTCCAAAGTTTTTTTTTTCCTTTCTTATTTATTTATTTTGCTGAGGCAATTGGAGTAAAGTGACTTGTCCAGGGTCACACAGCTAGGAAGTGTTAAGTGTCTGAGGCCACAGTTGAACTCGGGTTCTCCTGACTTCAGGGCTGGTGCTCTATCCACTGCACCACGTTGCTGCCCTCGATTCCAAAGTTCTTAAGAGATCTCTTAGGAATGTCTTTTGTCTCAGTTAGAGGAGGATTCATGCTGAAAATGAAAGAAGAGAAAGTAAGACAACTGTAACTTTGGTTAAAAACAGTAGCAAGCTGTTTGATAATTTGCGATAACTTATTTCCCCTTCTGCTACAATAAATATGGATCATGATATATCATGGAAAGAAAACTATTCAGGCTGATTTGTACCATTCCTTTGTCTGCAAATTATTTACTTGAATTCTAAGAATGCTGCTGGAGAAAAGATGGCCCTCACTGAAACTTGAAATTTAGAATTTGGATGAAAGAAAAACGACTGACCTGTATCTCTTCTTGGTTTGCAGGAGCAAATCCGTGTTGTGAATTAGACCTCCTCTTCCTGAACACTCTCAGTACTGAATAATTTAAAAAAAAAGCCAAAATCAAGAGGATTCTTTAAACACAATAAAGTTTTGGAATCAAAGAACTTGATTATGTTTGAAAGGTCACATGAAGGAAAACTAATAATTAGCTATGAAGGACAAAAAGACTTTCCAAAATGCACTCAGTTTGAAAGTATCAGAAATAGGTGAGAAATTTTAAGAGCATTAAGAAAAGAATGTACGAAATACAGTTGAAATAAGTCTGGTAATTAGAATCTATGTCTGGCAAAATTTTGTGCTAGAGTTACCTGAATTTATTTTTACTTTTAAAAAATTTCGTTGGCCAATTAGATTTTTTTCTCTATCCCACCTTCCCTTTATAGTATACTTTGACCAATATTGACAACTGGAAAGAATCAAAATAAGGGGGGAAATATATCGGAGGCTGCTGAATGTTAAGAGACAAATCACTAGGATAAATTTTTTTTTCTGAGATTCAAGAACATATACACACACAGTGATGAAAGATAAGGTATGGAAATTTGACATTGCATCCAGGAACATTAACTCTTCTGGAAGCTTTGAACCTTTTAAATCTTTAGGCCAGCAGTATTTATGAGAAAAATGTATCTTCCAAAGTTCATTGATGTGCAATATATTATTTCATATAAAGAAATTAGACTGTGACTTGATAAGCATGTGACTTTTTCACATGTTACTTTCAGACCATAAATACCTCTTAGAATCAACATTTAAACACTTCTCAGGATAGAGATAGCCTGCAGAAGTGATGTTTAAAATGCCTGCGACCGAATTCCCTTCCTAATTCTTGCTGGTTATGGAAAGAGATCTAACTTACCTTGTCTAATTTCCTGGCCATTCACAAAATTTGAATCAATAATACAAGTGTACGCTGTTACTCCAAAATCCTACACATTCTGTTGAGTATTGTTTAGAGAAACAGAAGAAACGGAATGATGTAATCTCACTGAAGTCAAGAGAGAAAACAGTATGTGAGAGATGGGAGTGGTCAACAGAAATAAATTCCATAACATCAAGGAGAATTAAAATAGAAAAAAGAACATTGTATTTGATGAGTTAGTGGTCATCAGTGACTTTTGAGAAAGCAAAAGCAGTATATAGAAGCCAATGGCACCTTCATTCACTCATTCTCCCACACTGAAAAACTTAAAATTATCAGTGACATTTTTGTCTCCTTCCCTTCTCATTTCCTGTCATGCAACAAACCCTTTTCCACCTCTGCAATATTTCTCTCTCTTTCCCTTTCTCCCTCTCTTTCCCTTTCTCCCTCCCTTCCTTTCTCCCTCTTTTTCTTCTTTCCTCCCTCCCTCCTCTTCCTTCTCCCTTCCTTTCTCTCTTCCCTTTTTCTTTATTTCCATCCTTCTTTCTTCTTTCCCTCCTCCCTCCCTTCTCTCCTTCCCTCTTTTTTCTTTCCCTCCTTCCTCCCTTCCCTCTTTACTTCCCACCTTCCTTCCTTCCCTCCCTCTTTGATTCCTTTCCCTCCTTCCCTTCTTCCTTCCTTCCTTCTTTCTCTCCTTTCTTTCTTCCTCTTCCTCTCTCTCTCCTTTCCTCCTTTCCTCCCTCCCTTCCTCCCCCCTTTCTCCTTCCTTTTTTCCCTCCCTCCTTCCCTTCTTCCCTTCTTCCCTTCCCTTCTCCCTTCCCTCCTCTTCTTTCTTTCTTCCCTCTTCTTCATCTTCTCTCCTTCCTTTCTTCCTCCCTACTTCCTTGCCTCCCTCCCTCTCTTCCTTCACACAGGTCAACTATCTCTTAGTTTCCATCTTGGCTGTACTCTGTTGGACCACTCTACCATGCTGGATGCCTTCTTCCTCTCATTCTCCCTTGATTTTTCTGTTTTCTTTTATGCTGTCTTCTCTTAAATTTTAAATTCCTTGAGGGCAAGAACTGTCTTTTACCTTCTAAGCATGTTACTAGGCTCATAAGTGTTTAATCAATGTCCTGTATATCACTGCCAGATAAATTTTTATCATGTGCAAACTTGAATAGATCACTCTTCCAATTAAAACCTTCCATAACTCCCTTTGCCTTCGGAGTAAGGTTCGGGTTTTTAATCCAGCTATCCACAGTCTTGTACAATCTTATTTTTCTAATCTTTCTCATCTTATTTCTGTCCCCCTAGTTTATACTTTAGTCAAAATGAACTTAAATATATCTTTCATTTTCTGTCTCCATGCCTTTTATTATGCCTAGTCTTATTTACTCACTGAATTTCTAAAACTCAAATTCTACCTCTAATAGTGAACCTTCCTTGAGAATTTCTACGTCCAACATTGATGCATTGTTGGTGGAGTTGTGAACGAATCCAACCATTTTGGAGACTAGTTTGGAACTATGCTCAAAAAGTTATCAAACTGTGCATACCCTTTGATCCAGCAGTGTTACTACTGGGATTATATCCCAAAGAGATTATAAAGAAGGGAAAGGGACCTGTATGTGCACGAATGTTTGTGGCAGCCCTTTTTGTAGTGGCTAGAAACTGGAAACTGAATGGATGTCCATCAGTTGGAGAATGGCTGAATAAATTGTGGTATATGAAAATTATGGAATATTACTGTTCTGTAAGAAATGACCAACAGGATGATTTCAGAAAGGCCTGGAGAGACTTACATGAACTGATGCTGAGTGAAATGAGCAGGACCAGGAGATCATTATATACTTCAACAACAATACTAGATGATGACCAGTTCTGATGGATCAGGCCATCCTCAGCAACAAGATCAACCAAATCATTTCTAATGGAGCAGTAATGAACTGAACTAGCTATGCCCAGAAAAATAACTCTGGGAGATGACTAAAAACCATTACATTAAATTCCCAATCCCTATATTTATGCACACATGCATTTTTGATTTCCTTCACAAGCTAATTGTACAATAATTCAGAGTCTGATTCTTTTTGTACAGCAAAATAATGTTTTGGTCATGTATACTTATTGTGTATCTAAGTTATATTTTAATATATTTAACATCTACTGGTCATCCTGCCATCTAGGGGAGGGGGTGGGGGGGGTAAGAGGTGAAAAATTGGAACAAGAGGTTTGGCAATTGTTAATGCTGTAAAGTTACCCATGTATATATCCTGTAAATAAAAGGCTATTAAATAAAAATTTAAAAAAAAAAAGAGAATTTCTACGTCCAAGTTAGTCATCATCATCTTAAGGCATCACAAATAAAGTAGAAAGAAAGTCAGATATAAAATCATAGGATCTCAGTTCAAATTCTTGCTCTTTTATTTTCTTCACATGTCACCTCAGGCAAATCACTTCATCTTTATGATCCCCTTTCCTCATCTATTAAATCTAGAGGGTAAGCTAGATTATAGGAGATCTTCAAGGGCCATTCCAGCTCTAAATACTGTGACCTATTCATTCAAATGCACCTATCTTGCCTTACTGTATATTAAAGTTCTTTATTGCTATCTTGGAGAGGCTTGAAATTGTAAGCTGCATGAAGTCAGTGACTAGGTCTTATTTCAAATTTATATCTCCTCTAATGGTTAACACATACTCTTCACACAGTGGGCTCTTAATAAATGTTGTACACAATTGTTCACAGTGACAGCAACCATTGTACAATCATGTACATGGATTTAGCTCTTTTCCACAACACATCGATCTAAGACAATCACAAAAGACTCATGAAGGAAAATGGTATTCACATCCAGGGAATAAACTAGGGACACCAAGTGCTGATAAAGGCATACTATTTTTCCTTTGGGCTTTTTTTTCCCATGGGTTTTCCTTTTTATTCTTTCACAACTAAGTATGTGAAAATGTGATTAGCATCACTGCACATGTATAATTTATACATACCAATCTATCTTGGGGAGAGAAAGAGGAGAAAGGGAAGGAGAAAAATAAAAATGGATATTGAAATTATCTTTACATATAATTGGAAAAATAAAATACTATTTACAAAAGAAAAAAAGTTGATTTAATTGAAATACCTCCCTAAAGCTACAACTGACAGCAGCAGTAAAATGTCTCTTAGAGGACTCTGGGATATGTCTGTGATCTATCCTTTGGAATATAAAAGGCCAAAGGTTTCCTCTGATACTACTTAAGAAGCATATTATATTGGAATTATATATTATATTATATATATATATATATAGTGGAGAAATGAGATCACCACAGGCAAATATTTAACTTCTCCTCTCTCAATTTCCTCATTTGTAAATTGAGGGATTTGATCAGGGTTTCTTAAATTTTTTATGGATTATTTCTCAGAATGTTTTTGAATGTGTAAAATAAAACCTAGTATTCTAAAGAAAAAAACAATGATATTGAAATGCAGTTATCAAAAAAAACAAAAACAAAACTAAAGGACTCCAGATTAAAAAAATCTCTGTACTAAATGGTCTCTAAGATGTTTTCTAACCTCTTATCTACTATTACTTACTTCAATGTGCCCCAAATCTGTGATTGGATGGTCCTTCCATGCTGCAAATAACAAACCCTTTCTTACTGTTGCCCCAAAATATGTCATTTTAAAGATAATCTGATAATAAATCTTTCCAAAATTGGCCAGATTTGTTCAAAAACAATAGACATACTGTTTACCAGTGGCCTTGCCTTCAACATCTTTCCAAAGTAGTAGAACTTTCTCCAGAGCTTTCATAGCTCTGACAGAATCTTCAGGAATACAGTATCACATCCATACCATAACAAAACATTGGACTGACTTCACAGCATAAATGATTTTTAGTTATTTGGACATTGAATTATTTGGAGAAGTGGCATAGAATAGTATATAAGGTCAGAAAATCAAATCTCTCTGACACAGTGACTTCATGCATTTTAACAAAATATCTAATCCCTCACAACCTCGGAAATTGTATTGCTTTTTGATTCATGGGAAACTATCTTGGATAAGTCTTTTGTGTGTTTGTCACATGAACTGTTTTTACATGGTTACTACAAGGGAGACTCCAAGTACTATATAAAATATAAACTTGTACAAAAAACCTCTGTCTAAAAGATAAAAATACATTCAAATGTACACAAATATATATTCACACATACATACCAATACCAATACCGATCAGTAACACGGATATGATTGTCACTGATACTGTAATAGAAACAATTAGGTTGGAGGAAGACTTTTCTGGAAGTGGCTCTATATATATTAAAAAAAAAAAAAAAGACAAATTGTTAAACAGTTGCACAAGCAAAAAAGATTACCAAAAGTATTAGGTTCTTTAATTTAAACCTTAATAGTATCAAAACAGCCTAGCATTGAACTTGATTTAAACCTGACAACTAAATCCATCAAATCCACTAAGAATTCAGTACTAATAAAACTGTAAAGAAACAGTGACAAATCTTGGCAAAACTATTATCTGAATATTGAATACACTTCGAAGTAGAGAGAACAAACTAAATATTAATTTAAGTACATGAAGAATTAAGAGAATCATGGGAAAGATTTATGTGAACTAAAAAAGAATAAAGCAAGCAGAATCAGGAAAACAATACACATCATGACTATAATAGTGTTTTCCATGGCAACTGACTACATTGCTTCTGAATTGCTATTGAGTTGGAGTTCTATTTACTTGAAAATGTGCAAATTTAGTGCTTTTACCAAAAAAAGCCTCACACTTTTGCTTCTCAGGTACCCAAATATATTTCTTTGGCTATTGAATTTGGTGAATTTTGCTTGAGAGGAAAAAAATCATCTGAAATTCTTTGACTATTAATTTGTGACAGTGGTGCAGTGAGAAGGACATTAAATTTGGAATCTTAGGACCAAATTTTTTTTTTCTGGTCATTGTACCTATCATCTGTATATTTTTGGGCAAGTTACTTAATTTATTTGGGCCTCAGTTTCCTCATTTGTAAAATGAAGAGGTTGGACTAAATGTCTTCCACCTTTATTATGCTCCTGTGAACAACAAACTAAAATTGATTGCTTTCTAATTATAATGACCAAACTTGGCCTGGGGGAAAAAAGTAGAAAATTCATCTTAACCCCATTCTATCTAGAGATGGGGGGAAATGGATATAGATTATTACAATATTACACATATTATTATAATAAATATATACATATATTTATTATAAATGTTGTTGAGTGATTTTGTTAACCTGCTTTTTTTGCCCAAAAGTTTTCTCTATTTTTTCATTCTTTGCTACAAAGGATAACTCATTGGATGGGGAGAGGAAAGGATGTTTTTTGGAAATGTTACAGAAAACAAAATATATCAAAATAAAATTTTAAATGGAAAAAGATATCTTAAATTAAATTTATTATAACTTTTACTAATCTTTGAGAACACTCTTAACTAAATGAATTTATAAGATTATCCACACACTAAAACTTTCTGACCGAAAGAATAACCTGCAATTTAAAAAAATCTTCAAAAGGATTTTGTTACAATTCCTTTCTTTCTGGTGTTATGCCAGAGTATATGCTAGCTACCTTGAATACCTACCCTTTGTGTACTTTTAAAGGAATAGGACAGGAGTAACAGTGGCCCATCTTATTTCCTCAAACCCAAAATTCTATATAATGGCCTGCATAGAGACTTATTTCATTTATTGTGATTTTTTTCATTGCATTTTGGAGATGTTGTTTTTTTATTAATATTTTGAAAGTTTATGGCAACTCTACCTCTAACAAATCTATCAACACCATTTTTTCCAACAGCATGTAATAGCTGTGTCATATTTTTGTACTTCATGTACGTTCTTATACTTTACTATTTCAAAAAATTTTATTATTATATCTGTTATGGTAATCTGTGATTAGTGATCTTTGATGTTACTATTGTAATTATTTGGGGGAATCATGAATTGACTCCCTATAAAATGGCAAGCTTAATAAACGTGTGTATCCTGACTGCTCTATTCAATGGCCATTTTCCCATCTTTCTCCATCCTTGGTCTCTGAGATACAATAATATTGAAGAATATTAACTACACTTAGTTGATAAAGCAGATCAGTTTTTGAGAGGATTAATTCCAATATGAAAGAAGCTCTACTATGTGTAAAGTGCTATCAAAAAGTATTACATGCTACTTAGTTTTATATTCACTGAGAAACCAAATAATTCACATGACTCGCTTTATTACAATATTTACTTTATTAAAGTTGTATGAAACTGAACCCACATCTCCAAGTTATGGTTTTAATGAAAAGTTTTCTAGCTTGTTTTGCAAAAGAAGGGTAATGAATCCTCCATATGCCCTTTGAATAATAAACATTTGATGTATATGGGGATTTTTGCATCAGGTCAGGATAATTTCATTACTAGAATCAGCCCTTAATTTTCTTGCTTGATTACTCATATATTTCTAATCCTATTGAAATATTTCATATGTTAATGTTTCCATTCTATTACCAAATGCTGTTACTTACCAACTGTCAAAAATTGTATCATGAGCTGAGTAGAGTCTATAGATGAAATGTTGCAGAGGTATTTCCCACTATCTGATTGAATAGGATGTGTTAAAGTCAAAGAGAAGTTACTCCTTTCATGCATCATATCCTTGGTCCAAGTGAATCGATTATCAAAGACCATGCTACCTGAAGATCTTGAAAAGGATGCCAAAATTGTGGAGGATGCATTTTTTACTCTATACCAACTAACATTTATATTTTTCTCCGGTGAAAAATCCTCATTCTTAAGTTCACATAGGAATAAAACTTTTTTACCTTCTGTTGTTAAATAAGTATCTGAAAGAGAGAGATTGATATAGTACATGGGTTAAATTATCACTTTTCATATTACATCTCATATTTTAAAAATTTAACAAAAAGTTGGGAAGCAACTTATAGAATGAGGAAAACTCATTCTTGGGTCTTGGAGTCAAGTCTTGTTTTTGACCCATACTGGTTCTGGGATGATGACCAAATCATTTAACCTCTGAGTTTTCCAAGAAATTCTGTTTAGATGCTATGTTGTGGATGAGTTGCTGCATTTGTGGAGGATGTTCCCTACACTGATGAAATACACTGATGAAAAAGAAAGAACAAAAAAAGCAAAGACTTTACTATATTGGGTAATTATATAATAAGTGTAATTATTCCAAATCATTTAAAAATATAAATACGTTATAAAGAGAATAAACTGCTATGAGTTTAAATTTGTTGGAAAATATAGTATTTACTGATAAATTACCTGATGTCATGGTATTTTCCAACAACTTTGGAACAACTTTCTGTGATGCTTCTGTGAATGAAATTTCCTCTACCAATACAGAATACCTCTTCTGCAACTCAGAGCCTTATAAAGTTATTTAAAGCACTGAGAAATTAAGTAACTTGCCTAGGATAACATGACCAGCATGTGTCTAGTAATTGTTTATCCACCAAACAGTGACTTCCTTTGTGTGAAGGAAATGATAAAAAGAATTGGAATTAGCAATTATTATTGAAGTTGCTGCTTTGACATAACATAAATTTCATTTAAATACATTTAAATTTTGTTTGAACATGTTAAGGGAAAAACACTAATTTTCTCAGGGTGTTCTCCTCCCTGTCCGCAATAAAAGGAATTAAAAAAAAAAAACCCAACTCTTTCCATTTGCCCATCGCCATTTGTCTATGAAAACCACTCTAATGAAATAACATGTTTTTTGGTCCCTTTAATATCTTCATCAAGAGAAGGATAGAATTACCTTTGAGGTCAATGTTTTCTCTTGGAACACCTTTGACATTATTATTACTAAGGTGAGGGGGCTAAAGAGAAAATAAAAATGCTCAGACCCCTACTATATCCATGAGATATTTAGGAAAACTTTAAGAATACTGTCTCTGTTTAGATGGAAGCCAGGGTGAGATTTGGGAATAGTAAGTTGAGAGGTAGGGATGGTGGGATGGTGCTGGAATGTAAGCAATCTTGCTTTTAGATTTAAAAGAAGATAAAAGCAGGAAAACGTAATGGCTGAGCCATTATCGGTGGTAATTTGAAAGACTGGGAAAATATGGGGAACCACAAAATTAGGAAAGGGTAAGTCCTCAATTTTCAAAAATGGGAAAAAGCAGTCTACAATTTATAAGCCAATGAACTTTACTTTGATTCCAGGGAAATTCTAGAATCTATTAAAAATGGTTTGGAGCTCTAAAAAAAAAAGGAAAACTGATTAAAAATTACCAACTTGCTTCATCAAGAATAAATCTTGCCCGGCTAACCTCATTTCTTTTTTTGACAGGGTTAGTAGACTGGTAGCTGAAGGAAATTCTGTTGAATATAGTTAACCTAAATTTTAACAAAGCTTTTGTTCTTATACTCTTCTGGAAACGTAGAAGAGTCATGTACTAAAAGGTAAATCATTTAAAGCTGGTTGTTTGGATTCAAAGAACTTATTAATGGTTCAATATTAATTTCACAGTAGTCTTCAGTGGAATACTCTCAGGATCTATTCTTGATTCTGTGCTATATATTAATTTTACCTATAATTTGGAAACTGTATATATGGCATATTCATCAACTTTGTGGATGACACAGTCAGCCAACAAACATTTATTAAATACCTACTATGTGTCAGTCACTAAGCCAAATGCTAGAGATGTAAAGGCAAAAGACACAAAATTAACACATTGATAACTAACAGAGTCAGTATTCAAAAAGAGCTTGATAAGTTAGAACACTGGCCAGAATCTAGTAAAAATTTAAGAAATATAACTGTAAAGTCTTATACTTGCATATAAAAAAATCAATTTCACAAGTAAAATATGGGGGAGATATAGTTATATACAACCAGTGGTCTGAAAAAGATCAGAGAATGTTGGTTGACTGACTATAAGCACAGTATGAGTCAGAAGTATAATTTGACATCTGAAAAAGGCAAATGCTTTTCTTAACAGGCATGATTTCCAGGAATAAGGAGATGATGTTCCCAATATATTCTGCCTTCATCAAATCTCATCTGAAGTACTATGTTCAGTTTGGGATACCACTGTTTAGAAGAGTCATTGATAAGTAAAGTGGACAATTAGGATGCTGAAGGGCCTGGACTCCATGTTATGTGGGAATAGATTGAAGGAATTGGGAATATTTAGCTTAGAGAAGAAAAGATTTGGGGAGTAAGGTGGGGTTCCTGGAAAACCATGATGGGTGTCTTGGAGAATTTGAAAGCTGTCAATATCACATTTGTACTGTTTGTGTCATAGAATACAGCCAGTAGTAAAGGGTCAAAATTATATGAGCAAGAAATAAGATGAGAGAAAAAAATGAAAATAATTCGGTGATTAAATACAAATGATTAAATCTCTTTTCATGGTTTTCTGCCAATACCACATATATCTTCAGAGCACCAAGTTTTTTAGAAAGACAACAGGCTGTTGACGTTCTGTCATGTCTAAATCTGTGATTCCCACTTGAGTTTTTCTTGGCAAAGATTTGTCGTGGTTTGCCATTTCCTTCTCCAGCTCATTTTACAGATGAGGAGACTGAGGCAAAAGGATCAAGTGATTTGCCCAGGATGACACACAGCTAGTGCCTAAAGTCAGATTTGAATTCATGAACACTAGTCTTCCTGATTCCAAGTTCAGTGTCCTATCCATTGTGCTATGTGTACATAAGATCAGATAGAAAGCTTGCTATTATTATGAAGTTAAAGGAAGCATAATAATATTTTTAAAAATTCTTTTAAAAAGAAGAATTTTAAAATGTAGGAACTTTATAAATAATAGGAGCTTTATTAAAAATAAGTTCATGTTTAATTGCTTTTTGTATCTTTTCAAAGCAGATTTCACTGGCTAACTTATTTTCTTGGTTTTTAAAATGGATATTATACAGGAGTTCGTGCTTAGGTAGAGTGTGTACTTCTGAGTTTCCTTTCAGTTCTGGAATTCTATGAAATAGCTCCAAGAAGCCTGAAGATAAGTAGCAAATATCATAAAAATGAAAATAATAAAGGAATCAGAAGAAATAATATAAATGAGGCACTTATATCCATCTAATTAGATAAATTTTGCCATGATGCAAGAAATACATAAGAAATATGAGAGATGTTTGAAGGTACAAAAGCTGGCAACAGATTAGTTATGGGACAAATGTAAGGGAAGAAACCAAAATGACATTAAAGATTACACTTAAATTGGGAGCCTGGGTGACTAAGACTAGGATAGTGCCCTCAAAGATAATAATAGAGAAACTGGAAAGTGGGAGGAGTTTGGACAGAAAATGTCATGATTTATGTATATGTATATGTATATACAGACAGTTCTTACTAGGATGCTAGCTCTGGATCTAGCAGGGTGCTGCAGGAATGAAAGACTGGGGTCCTCCATGCCAGGCTCTGGGCCAAAGATTCACAGAACAGACAGGGCCAAGCATAGTCCCTTGAGGGAAAGTTTGCAAGATGGTTTTGTTGTTGTTTGCTTGAATTTTATTTTCTTTTTCATTTTTTCCCTTATTGATCTGACTTTTCTTGTGCATGATAATTGTATAAATATGTATGACTATATTCTACTTGCATATATTTTTACCATGTTTAACATATATTGGATTGCTTGCCATATAGGGGAGAAGGTGGGGAGAAGAGGAAAGAATTTAAATACAAGGTTTTTCAAGGGTCAATAGTAAAAAAATATTCTTTCATATGTTTTGAAAATAAAAAGCTTCAATCAAACAAAGGAACTGGATGTGTTCTTGTTGGCATCTCAAACTCAATATATTAAAAGTAAAAATCATCATTTTTCTATTCAAACCCTGCTCTATATCTGTGTACATGTAGATACCCATACCCCAAAATACATATATGCACAT
Source organism: Sarcophilus harrisii (assembly GCF_902635505.1). Lineage (NCBI taxonomy): Eukaryota > Metazoa > Chordata > Mammalia > Dasyuromorphia > Dasyuridae > Sarcophilus > Sarcophilus harrisii. The sequence continues at coordinate 287,280,788 of NC_045428.1, read as the reverse complement.
AGTTACACACATATACATTATATATATATATATATATATATATATATATATGTACACACATCTTTTTTCTGGACCTCTACACTATTTGCTTGGTCCAGATAAGTTCCCATATGTTCATTTTTTTTGTTCATCTTCTATATAGCAGCCTGCATTTATACAACCCTTTAAGATCTACAAAAAACTCTTTTTGGGCTCTTAAACTCTCTGTGAATTGTAGCAGTAGAAAACTCACCTTTACTTTTCCATTTTCCAGTCCATCTTTGATTCAGTACTGAATTTTCAATAATACATTGGTAAGAGGAATTTGAGTTGGTGATTTTGAGTTGACTTTTAACAAAGAAAGGAGGATAAGATGATACTTTTATGATGCTTTTTGTGTTTATTGTATTGTTTTCTGTCCATGTTATATTTGGGGAAGGATAAGCTCCAAACAAACAGCATGTTAAATAGTCAACTCTATCCTGTTCTTGGTATTCTATTGCAGGAGTGATGAAAGCTGGGGAAGAAAAGAATGAATTTGTGAACTTGTAGTTTTTAGCTGATTCTGGAGCTGGTACATGTCTTAAAATCACATGATATAGAAGATCAGTTCAGAAGAGCAAACCCAAGCATCTCAAAAGAAAAAAAAACTCAATAAAAAAATCTTTAAGAAAGTAATCCCTTTGTTAGATAATAAATAATTAATAAATAAATATATTATTCACTTTCTGTATTTTCTAGATATTCAGATACTTGGAATATAGCTGAGAACACACAAGTAAGTAAGCAAAGGACAACTGAGTAATCAAAATACATGTCTCAGAAGCATGAACCAAAGATCAGGCACTTTGTTCAAACAGAGACTCTCTCAGAGTGTTTTTATTTTGATTTTACACACAGTTTCAAAAGGGGTGATTATTTACCTTCTAACTTATAGTATATCAGTAAGGTTGAGTTTCAAGATTATTAGAGGCAGGCATGCTGATAGTAGCAAGAAACAAACTCTTAAAAGCATGAGAGTTGAATAAAACTGAAAAACTTTCAAATTGACCCAAGAAAAAGCAAAACAGGCTAGAAGAGTTTAATGCATAGAATTTTTAAGACTCTGAGGACTTCACTTTATCAATTACAAAGTTTTAGGATTACATATTTTGAGATTCTGAACTTCACTGTTATACCAAAAGGGTGTTCTACCAAGTAGAATATAAAAAGAGAATGACTTACAAAATCATGAATTTCTATTTCACAAAGCTAGTTTTAAAAAATAAGTATTTAATAAATACAACATGATATTTCCAAACTATCTTCCTTGACTGTGCTTCCTTCTGGTCTGTTTCATTCATTTAAAAAAAGTTTTCATAACTAAGTTTCCCCTCTTTTTTTTGCATGACTAGCAATAGGTTGAACCTCAGAAGTGTTTTAATTAGAATTGCTCTTATTATTAGTGATCTGAAACATTTCCATCAGTTCATTTGAATTGTTTTACAATCATGTCCAACTCTTGTGACCCTTTTTTGGGCAAAGATACTAGAATGGTCTGCCATTTCTTTCTCAAGTTCATTTTATAGATGAGAAAATTGAGGTAAATAGTCTTAGATGATTTGCTTAGGGTCATCACAGAGCTACTAAGTTTCTGAGGCTGGATTTGAACTCAGGAAGATGAGTTTTCCTAGCTATAAACATTCCATTCACTAACTGGCCTTGCTCCTCCCCCATTCACCCCCCATATTGCTATTGATATTTTGAATTTCAGCTTTTCAGAATTGCTATTTCACATCCTTTAAACATTTATCTATTGGGGATATGATTCTGTTCTTATATAGCTAAAAGAGTTTCCTTTATGTTTTGGAAATTAGAACTTTACCAAAGAAACCTGCTATAAAGATTGCCCCTTGCCCTGCCCCCCCCAATATTGTTTCCTCTTCACACTCTTCTCAACAATCTCATTACAATTAAAGAAATTGTAAAAAGAGAAAGGACAATACCACTGGTTTATAACTGAAGTAATCTGCTTCCTTTCTCCAGTTTCCCTTCCATCCACCTTCTCTACCCCTTCTCCCTTTTCCCTATACCCATGCCCTTAGGCCCAAAATCATTGGTACTTGCTTTAAAAAAATTTTTTTTTAAATTGTCTTTTCTTTTAAATTTTTCAAAGTTGAGATTTGTTTGCTTGTCACTATTCCAACCTAGTATTAATATCTTAATCCCATCTTCCACTCTATACTCACCACATTCCCTTTTGAGTTTGATGTCTTTCTACACCAAATTATTTATATATATATATATATATATATATATATATATATATATATATATATATATATATGTATATATATATATGTATAATTGTAGGTGTGTGTTAAATCATCTTTTGTCTAGTTCAGATAAAAATGAGGCCCTGAGGCCACCAGGCTTTGACAATGCTATAGTTCTACCAATAATGCCAGATATCAATCTGTTCATCTGTGATAATAGGGTTTCCAATCCACCTCTAAACCATAAAATTCAATAGTGGAGGGCATAATAAAATTAGCATATCAGTGACATGAAGCACCAGATCGCTCTGTCCCTTTCCTATAAACTTATCTTCTTGCTCCTGGTTCTTTGCTAAATCTCCCTTCAACTGGCAACACAATTACAGTAAACTTTGCCCCTTGACTTGGACATGGCCGATTCTTTTGAGACACCTCACGACACTGGTCTGTGACCCCAAATTTTTGGGGTCTCGTTCTGAACCTCAATACTCATTCTAAGTCTCACTACGCTATACTTGATTGCTGACATTCTCATGTTGTGATTCCTGTGGCTTCCAAGGTCCATGTGAGGGGTTTCTTGAAGTTTTCTCCTTGGAATTTTGTTTTGTTCAATCATTGTCCAACTCTTATGACGTCATTTGAGGATTTCTTGGCAAAGATACTGAAGTGGTCTGCCATCTCCTTCTCCAGCTCATTTTCAGTTAAAGAACTGAGGCAAAGGAGTGATTTGCCTAAGATCACACTGCTTGTAAGTGTCTGAGGCCAGATTTGAACTCAGGAAGATGAGCCTTCCTTATTTTAGGCCTGGGAGTCTGTCCACTTTTATCTTTTTGCCTCTGCATACAGAGATATGAAGGTTTTTGATGTCTCTGGTCATATACTAAGAAGTTTTCACCTTGTTTTCCCCTTTCCTATTTGCTTGTGGGCTTTAGATGATTGTTTTATGCAGTTCTGGCTAGATGAAATCACTTTCCATAATTTATCATTTTATTTCTTGCCTACATTCATGTAGGTGACCATTTAAATCAATCATTCCTGATATTGTGATCATACCAAAATAATTGATAGTCATAACAATAATAATCTTGAGTTACCATGGAAAGTTTATATATATATATATATTTCTGCCTTCTTGAACAAATGATTTAGAAAATAATTTAATATATTTTAGAAAGATATTTTAATGTGCTTGTGCTTAAAGGGAAAAACCTAAGTTATGTAGAAAAGTTACCATGTGAAATAACTTATATCCTGAGAGTGCTGAGAGTAATTGAGAGTTATATCACAGTAACAAAATATTTTTGGTTCAAAATATTCAGCTTTCCTTTGGCTTTAGGGTTAGGCAGGACTTTGAGAAATGTTTTGGTCTCTCTTTTTTTTAATGTTGCTCTGGACACATAAGCTCATGATAATTTAAAGTATTAAAGACTCAGATACCTTGGGTAATTCCAAGGGTATCCCAATATTACTCTTGTAATACTCATGGAAAGAGGAACATCTATAGGTCAAAAAACACAACTATTTTACTCACCTCCCAACTTCAGGTCTATGTTTGAACATTGTGCATTATCTATTGTTGATGTATAACACTTATAAACTCCTTCATCTTGCAGGTTTAATCTCCTAAGTTTTAGTGAGGCATTTCCATTGTTGATTTCATTGCCGAAAAGGGATGTCCTGTTGTTATAAATGGAGTCTTGGTTGTTCAGGTAGTCACCATATTTGAAGAAGCTGTGTAAATACTTTTCATCTTTCATCCAGTGAATCACTACGCCAGACCCTATCTTAAATGAGCAAGGAATGATCACATCTTCATAAAGCCTTCCAACAATAGTAGACTGAAGAACCGTTTGAGAATCAAAGCAGATTTTATCTAAAAGGAAATAGATACAGATAATTACAACAAAAAAACTAATGAATGGGTAGTATGAAAAATATTGAGAACTATGTCAATCTTGAGTAATTAGCAAAGGTAAATTGAACCTTAACAAAAGCAGGAGAGATGAGCTTTGTCCCAAGATACTGAATTTTAAAGGATTTTTAAAAATTATCAAATGAGCTTAGCACCTACTTGTCAAGAATGATCAATTGTAATAGGAAACTGTATAGTCATTGTAGTAGAGGAAGATGTATTCATGAATATTGTGACTTTGAGGAAGACATTTTCTCAGAAAAAAGAAACAGAGTGATTAGGTTGTATAAATAAACTCTCAGGCTACATTCTATTTCCCTTCATATACTAAGTAAGCTTTGAAAATTATAAATATCCAAACTATACCTAAGAAATTGAATCTATAACCAGCCTTGGAAACCCTACAATACTATAAATAAGGGCTTAATGCATTACTTTGTTGATTTCTAGACTTAAAAGTAATGGAGATAATATTAATAATGCAGATGAAATGTAAAACTGTGTGATGATTTTTTTTCTTTGAAGAAAATTAACTCTTAAACATTTACCAACACACCTCCAGGAACAAATATGGAATTCTAAATCTCCTGACTTTCCTTTCTCCCTATAAAAACCTCAAATATTATTCCAAAAGAGAATAGTCTTCATCCTTCAGAATCTATGATGTGTTGAGAATTCTGATACAAGTTAGTCTGAAGTAGTTACTAGGGTGCTGAATCTGAAGTCAAGAAGACCTAGACTTGATTCTACTTCAGAATTAACATCTTTATGTCTCAATTTTCTCCTCTGTAAAATGAAGATAACAATAGTACCTACCTAGTTCAATATTGCTGTTACTGTTACAATATTTTCCTGGTTCTGTTCATTTCACTTAGCATCAGTTTATATACGTTTTCCTAGGGTCTTCTGAAAGCATCCTGCTTGATTTTTCATAGCATGATAGTATTCCATCACTATCAGATAACACAGCATGTTCAGTGATTCTCCAATTAGTGGACTTCCCCTCAATTTCTAATTTTTTGTCACCACAAAAAGAGCTGCTATAAATATAGTTGTATTTATAGGTTCTTTTCATTTTTCTTTGATGTTTTTGGAGTACACATTGAGAAGAGTATTGCAGAGCATATGCACAGTTTTACAATCCTTTGGGCATACTTCCAAATTGCTCTTCAGATTAGTTAGATCTGTATATAATTCCACCAACAGTGCATTAGTGTTTCAATTTTTCTGCATTTCCCCAATGTTTGATATTTTCCTTCTCTATCACATTAGTCAATTTGATTAGTTTGCATTTCTCTTATTAATAGTAATTCAGAGCATTTTTTTCATATGACTATAGATAGTTTTGGTTTCTTCTCCTAAAAATTACTTCCTTGACCATATAAATCTTTTTTTTCCCCCAAATTCATTTTATTTAAAGAAAGAATGAAAATAAAGAAAAACAGAAGAAGAATACAAAACAAAATGAAACAGCAACAACAAAAAAAGAGAACACTGTCATGTGTCCAGCAGAATATCAGGGAGTTTTCAAAATATATAATAGCAAATTATTAGTTCTAGAAAATTTATATGTAAGTAAAAGAAATTATATTCATGAGTGTCCATCTTTTCGTTACTTCCTTGTGAATTGTGCTTTTGTTTTCTGCTTTTGCACCTTTTTTATTTTGTTCTTTTTCCCCCTATCATACTCTCTACCCCCCAAAAAATAGTTAAGAAAGGATAAATTTAAATATTGTAAAGTATGGGCTAGCTCCTGGAGGGCCTCAGGGTCATCCAGACTCAGGATAAATCAAAATTAGGGGGGAGAAGTGAAGGAGGCAGACAAGGTGCCACATGGCTTGCCAAAGATATATCCTGGATTCTGGAGTCCGGAGTCTCCAGCCTCTCTCCTCCTCATCCTGCAGCCAAGTGGCTCTAACTTCTCTCCCTCTACCTTCCAATCCTTGCCTACGATTATCTTACTACTAAATATTCAACAAGCACCAATGGTGAGGAGAGCCATCATCCAAATATATGCGAATAGGGTCATTGTCTCACATGGAATAGGTAGCCTTAAGTGCTCTTTTGTCTGATTCAGAGTTTCTGCCCTTTAAAATATATATGTAGATATATACATACATATATAGACACATATTCCCACACATAGACACACATACATATTTTTCCTATTCCTGCTGATCCCTCCCTTGTCTTCTTCCCTTACCATTTGCTTCCCTGTCCACCTATCTCTCCCCGCCCTCATTTCTTTATAGATTTTGGAAGGTGCTATATCTTTCATAGTATATATGTAGGGCTGTCTATTTAATCCATTCCCTATGTGAGCAGGTTTTCAGAACTATGAGCCCTCCTCCTCCCTCTAATGTCTCTGTATCTATTCTTTCTCTTTACTTCATTTGTATGACATAATTACTATTTTTACCTTAATTCTGCCTTTCTTTTGAGTTGTTGTATAGTTGGTGTCAATCTTAAACGTGTGCTATACATTTCCCATATAAAAATCCATAAACACTTTTTTGCATGTTGAATTTTTTTTTAAATTGGTCTTTGATATTGATTTTTATATGTTAAATTTCTATTAAGTTCAGTTTTGGTTGATAGAAAATCCTGAAAATCTTCAAGTTTATTGAATGTCCATTTTTTCTCATTCAATCTTATAGATAATTTTGCTGGATATGATATTTTTGGCCACCGGTCTAGTTCTTTTGATTATCAGTCAATATGATTCCAGGACCTGTGGTCTTTTGTTGTGGCTGCTGATAAGTCTGTACAATTATAGTTGTAGCTCCAATTGCATTGGTATTTTTTCTTATTTCTTGCAAAATATTCTCTTTTATCTGGAAGTTTCAAAATTTGGCTATGATGTTCCCATCTGTTTTACATGGGATCTTGTTGAAGTGGTGATCAGTAGATTTGTGGATTTCTTCTATTTCTACTTTCCCCTCATGTTCTATCATTCCAGGACAGTGTTCTTGGATTATTTCCTGCATTATTGTGTCAAGGTCCATTTCATGGTTATGACTTTCAGGAAGGCCATTTATTCTTATATTTTCTCTTTTTGATCTATTCTCTAGATGTCTCTTTTCTTATAAGATGTTTCACATCCTGTTCTATTTTTTAATTCTTTAGAATTTGTATTATTTATTGGTCTCTCATGGTTTCACTGGCTTTCCTTTGCCCAATTCTAATTTTCAAAGAGTTATTTTCATCTTTGAGACTCTGTATCTCCTTTTCTAGTTGGTTAACTTTTTTTCATAATCTTGTTCTTCTTGGATTTTTTTTTTTAGTTTTTCTTCAATGTCTCTCATTTAACTTCTACATTTTTTTCTCTATAAATTCTCTCTGGGCAAGGAACAATTTCACATTACTCTTTGGGGTGGAAACTGTTTTTACTTTAGTATCCTCCTATAAAGATGAACCTTGGTCTTCCCTATTTCCTTCCCTATTCCCATAGTATGTTTCTATGGTGGGTCCTTTCTTCTTTGCTGGCTCATTTAAAAAAAATAATACATATTAATGTAAGCACTCTAATCCTCTGGTGGGGGAGGGGTGGATGGTGTCTCTGGCTTCACTTCAACTCTCTCCTCTGATCGAGAACCCCATACCAAACACTTCACTCCCCAGCAAGGGGTAGCCCAAGGTATTTACACTTCACATGGGTTAATCCTACCCTGGCCCTGGGTTTTTCTTCAGATCTTCTCAGGTTGTTATCAGGAGAACCACTGCTCTACCCCAAGTCTTCTTGATTTTTCACAAGTCTATGTTCACCTTGAGGTGAAAATTAGTTCCATTTGTAGAAGTAGGGAGACCTTGAAATTTATCAACCTATTCAGTCATCTCAGAATTCTCTCCCTCCTTGACCATTTATTAATTAGTGAACTTATATTCTTATAAATTTAACTCAGTTCTTTATATATTTGAGAAATGAGATCTTTATCAGAGAAACTTGATATTAAAATCCACTCTGCCCCATTTCCTGTTTTCTTTCTCATCATGGCTGCATTGGTTTGATTGTTAAAAAAAAAAAAAAAAAAAAAAAAAAGCTTTTTAATCTAATGTAATCAGAATTATCCACTTTAAATCCCATAATTCTGTCTATCTCTTGTTTTGTCATAAATTTTTCCTATCCATAAATCTGACTGATAGAACATTCCATTCTCCCCTAGTTTGCTTGTGATATTACCTGTTGTCAAACTCACACATCCATTTTGACCTGATCTTGATATGCAGTGTAAGATATTAGTCTATACATAGTTTCAGCTAAAGTGTTTTCTAGTTTTTCCAACAATTTTTATCAAATAGTGATTATGGATCTTTGGGTTTGTCAAACACTAGATAATTTAGTATAATCACAATATTATGTATTATGTACCTAATCAATTCTGTTGATCCATGATTCTATTTCTTAGCCAATGTCAGATGATTTTATGATTATCTCTTTGCAATACAATTTGAGATCTTCTACTCCTAAATCACTTTTCTTCATATTTCATTTTCATCTCCTTGATGTTCTTGACCTTTTGTTCTTCCTGGTGAATTGTTATTTTTTTCTAGTTCCATAAATAAATAAATTAATTTAGATATAATTTTATTTTATTATATAGGCATGTACTACCTTTAATCAATTAATATTTCTTCAATTGTTTAGATGTGATTTTATTTGAGAGAAAAAGTCTTTTGTAATTGTGTTTATATAGTTCCTGGAATCGTCTTGACAGGTAGTCTCCCAAGTATTTTATACCGTTTACAGTTATTTTAAATGGAATTCCTCTTTCTTTTCCTTGCTGGTGGGTTTTGTTGTAGTATATAGAAATGCTAATGATTTATATGGGTTTATTTTTATAATCCTACAACCCAGGTGAAGTTGTTAATTATTTCAACTAGTTTTTTTAGTTGATTCTCTAAACCATCATATCATCTGCAAAGAATGACAGTTTTTGTTTCTTTGTTGAATATTTTAACTCCTTCAATTTCTCTTTCTTCTCTCATTACTATAGTTAGCATTTCCAGAATAATACTGAATAATAATGATTATACTGGTTATCCTTGCTACATCCATAATCTAATTAGAAAGGTTTCACATTTATGTCCATTACACATAATGCTTGCTGATACTTTTATATAAATAATACTTAGCATTTTAAGGAAAGTTCCATTTATTCCTATGTTCTCTACTATTTTTATAGGAATGAGTGTTGTATTTTGTCAAAAGGTTTTTTTCTTTATTGAATCATATGAATTTTATTGGTTTTGTGTTGATATGTTCAATTATATTAATAGTTTTCCTAATATTGAACCAGTCCTGTATTGCTGGTATAAATCCTATTTGATCATAGTATGTGATCTTTGTGATAAATTGCTGTAATCTCCTTGTCAGTACTGACAAAATTTTTGAGCCAATATTCATTAGGGAAATTGGTTTATAACTTTCTTTTTCTGTTTTTGCTCTTCTTGGCTTAAGTATCAGCATTATATTTGTGTCAAAAAGGGTATCTGATAGAACCTTTTCTTTGCCTACTACTATGCCTAGAATTCTCTCCCTCCTTATTTTTGGCTTCTATTAATTCCCAGCTAATATTTCATCTTCTTGAGGAACCTTTCCCAATCCCCTTGATGTGAGTTCCTTCCCTTTGTTTATTATGTTGGATTATGTCCAATTTATCCTGTGTATATATTATTTATACATAATTTTATTATGTTTCCCAAATTTGACATTTTCAATCTTTCCTCCTATCCTGAGAGTTTAGCACAATCTCTAGTACTTTGGTGCTTACGTCAACCTGCATGTTGACTACATGGCATATTGAATGAATATTCTGTATTCTGCATTTAGTAATGTTTGCCAGAAATAATTTTATATAATATTTCTTCATTAAAAAAGATGTTCAAATGAACATAATTCCCCCACATGCTTCAATATGTCTCTAATTTGAGGTAACATTTATAGGAATCCTGAATAAGAAAAAAATGATAAAATGTCAAAATATAGTTTAGGGTTAACTTCCAGAATAGTCACAATTGAGTTTCTTCCTAGATCATTCACGACAAGGGTTGAAAAAGATCTCTTCCCTGAATTTCATATCAGTCTCCTCCTTTCAGAATAGAGAAAGGTGGATCATGGCACCAATAAGTTCAACAGATAGACAAAATGAAGATTGTGTAGATGGGTTTATAGATTATTTACTTCAAGGAGTGGAAAAGAAAATGGTCTAGAGCAATGATTTCAAACTCAAATAAAAACAGTTGAGGGGGTACCAATCAACTGTACAGTTGGGAACAGGTTAGCTAAGAAAACCATATATTAACATGATCTACGTTTTATTGTATTATTATTTATTTTGTTAAATATATATGAATTCCATTTTCATCATTCATTGCTTCCAGAATGCCTGTTCAAACTCATGGAATCACATTTGATACCTCTTTTCTAAAAGTATTTTTTGTCCTAGGTTTTGGTAACCATTCTTAACTCATTTTCCTAGCTTAATCAACTTCCAAAGAAGACATTTTCAAAGGGTTTTTAGAACAAAGAAATAGGATTTTAAAATATTTTCAATTTTAATAAAAAGGAAGCTTTTTCATGTTTCCCCAACTCTTCAGAGGAATATTTTAAATATATAAAATGAAATATAATAGATTTTTAAAAATTAGTTATAAAAATATTTTCAAAACATATCCCAGGGTAAGAATCATCTCCCTTTCCAATATATGATTTTCCCTCTGTATGCAGTAATAAAGCTTACCATTGAATCCAGTCAGAGGTTGTACAATAACATTCAGAAGATAAAAATTAAGTAGTGACTTTATCTTCATGATTTCTATAGAACATATTTGTTAAGAACCTGAAGAAACAAAGCAAAATAAATTTGTGTGTGTGTGTGTGTGTGTGTGTGAGGCATTTGGGGTTAAATGATTTGTCTGAGGAAACACAGCTATTAAGTGTTAAGTTTATAAGTCAGGAGGACCTGACTTCAGGATTGGTGCTCTATCATTATACCATCTTGCTGCCCCCAAATTATTATCTTTTAGGAAAAAAAATGAATCACTTGGAATCATTTCATACAATCTACTCCAACCACTTAATCAGCATTCATAAGGAACTTATTATATGCCAGGGACTATACTAGCATTAATTTATGTAATTCCTTTATTCATGTAAAGAACCAAAAAGAGTTCTTCCAGATTTGAAGTATTTTTTGGGTCTGCATTCCTCAAGAACCTTAGTTCTGCTGGGAGAACTTGGAAAACAGTAAGGTAGAAATGAGGCAGCATGAGAACAAAAAGTAAATGAAGAAACAAAAGTCATTATACCTAGCCCACATTTTGCCTTTATTCTGTATGTCTGTAGGGAACAAAACTGTAGTTTTGATTTTATTTGTTTTTTGAAGTCATGTCTGATACTTCATGACCCCATTTTGTTTTTGTTGTTGCTGTTATTATTGTTTGGCAAAGATACTGGAGTATTTGGCCATTTCCTTCTCTAGCTCATTTTACAAATGAGGAAATTGAGGCAAACAGGATTATGTGATTTGCCCAGGTCATACAGCTAGGATGTGTCTGAAACCAGATTTGAACTCAGAGGTCTTCTGTCTCTGGGCTTGGCGCCATATTTGCTGAAACACTTAGCTGCCCTCATCTAAGCAATGATACCTAAACTTACATCTGGAGTGTATGAAGATTCTTTGTGCCTGCTTCTCAGTGGTTCAAACTGCAAGTGCTATCTACAGATTTTTATTGGGGTGTTCTGGAGTCAGTTTATACCACCTTTATGAACTTGGAAATCAATAAGTACTAGATTACTTTGTTGAGTGTCTTTAGATTTAAGAAAATCAATAGAAAAAATCTTAATAATGCAGATTTTTTGGTAATTATTTTAAACTTAAATACAAAATGAGAAAAGGGAAAAAACACGTTGCCATATACAAAGCAGACCATGAGAGGATAAAATTTAAAACAATAAATCTTCATTTCATGAAAACCTATATAATAAATACCACACAAGCTACAAAAGCTCCTACCCAGCTTTTCTTTACTTCCTTGTAGATTTTCTTTTGTTTTCTGCTGTGTTCTTTTTACTTTATTTTTCCCTCTCTCTCCTCATGCCCCTGCCTTAAAGAAGGTTACAATTAATCATGGATATACATATCCATATACATAAATATCTATAAATATACACACATGTACACGTACTTACCTCTATATATGCATACATATATACTCATCTCTAATTGTACATATATGTATATATGTGTGTATTTATGTGTGTTTCTGTGTTTGTATACATACTTTTAAAGTGCATGTCTTTCCATTTTTTCTAAGCCAACCAATCCTTCACTTCCTACACCAGAGCAATATTTCAATCCAATCTCATCCTAGCTGAAAGACTGTCTCCCCAAATTCTGCCTTCCTTCTATTCTTGGCTGCATAGGTTTTATTTATGCAAAAATTTTTCATTTAAAATAATCAAAATTATCCATTTTATACTTGAATAATATGCTTACCTTCTAATATGAGTTTAAAATCTGATACTACTGAATCTGTTTTCTTTAAATAATGCAAATTAAACATAAAAATTATATTCTGCATACATTTTAATAACATCACCTTTTCCCCTCCAAGAATTGTTGTCAAACACTGACCAGCACATGATCTAGAAACCAGAGTATATTCTAGTAGATTCCAGAGTATAGTGCTGGAGTTACAGGAATTAAATATGCTTGTAAGGTCTTTATCATCACTTCATATCTTGATTACTGCAATAGCTTGCTTGCTGGTGGTTCTGCCTTCCCCAGGTCCTTATCTACTCCTAGACATTCTCTTGATTACTTGAGCCAAAGAGTTCTTACCTGCTTACTAAAGACAACCCAGTGTATGAGCTACTCTTAGCACCTGTAAAGTCCTAAGAAGGGGGAGAAGTGTCTGTTCCAGACTGTCTAAGAAATTCAAGCCAACCCTTGTTGTTCAGACATTTCAGTCATGTCTGACTCTTTGTGATCTCATTCAGAGGTTTCTTGACAAAGATATTGGAGTAGTTTGCCTTTCTCCTGTTCTGTTACAGATCTGTTACAAATGAAGAAATTGAGGCAAATAAGGTGAATTGACTTGCCCAAAGTCACATAGCTAATCAATGTTGAGACCAGATTTGAATTTAGGAAGATGTCTTCCTGACTCCAAACCTAGTCCTCTGTACCACCTACCTGCCCTAAAACAAACTGAGATCATTATAAATAAGCAAATAAAAAAAGACATGAATAGAATGATAGATAAATAGAAAATAAATTGATAGAAGTCAGAAAAATAAATGCTTGTCCTAAAAAACTGTTAATTGTCTGGCCTAGATTCACAAATTCAGCATAGTGAGTTAATTCACAGCCTAGGAGCTACCCCTGAAATGTAGATGTTCTGTTCCTTACTCGTCTGCTGAGTGGAATCAGCTCATTTAACCCAATCCAATTCAATTCAGCATTTACTAAATGCCTATCCTCTGCAAGGAACTGTGACAGGAAAGAGACTTGACATTCAACTCAAGAAATTGACATTCAACTTAGAGGCAGCTAGTGGCCTAGAGATAGAGTCTGAGTCATAATGAGGAAGCTCTGACCTCAAATTTGACCGCGGACACTAGCTTTGTAATTTTTGGCAAATTGATCAATGTTTGCCTCAGTTTCCTTAAGAGTAAGAAAAAGCCAATAGCAGTACCTACCTTGTAGTGCTGTTGTGAGGATCAAATGAAGTAATTTTTATAAAATCCTTAGTATCATGCCTGGCATAATATAGACATTATATTCCTGCTTGTTCCCTCCCTTTTCCCCCTTCCTTATCTGTGAAATGAGGATTTTTGAGTAAATAACATCTGAGGTCTTAGCAACTTGGTATGAAAGAGAGAAGGTGAGGGAGAGGAAGAGGAGAAAGATTCAGAGGGGAGAGAGACAGATAGAGACAGAGGTAGAGACGAGACAGACTCAGAGAGAAAGACACACAGAGAAATAGGGACAGAGAGAGAAAGAAACACACAGAGAGGCAGAGACAAAGAGACACACAGAAAGAGAGAGAAACAAAAAGAGAGACAAGACAGAAGAGAGGGAGGGAAAGGGAGAAGGAGAGAGGGAGGGAAGGAGGGAGGGAGAGACAGAGAGACAGATAGAGAGAGACAGACAGAGAGAGAGAGAGAGAAAGAGAGAGATATATATAAAAAGAGAGACAGAAAGAGAGAGACCAAGAGACAGAAAGAGAGAAACAGAGACAGAGAGAAAAAGAGACAGAGATAGAGAGAGAAAAGAGAGAAAGAAAAGAAGAAGGAGGAGGAGGAAGAAGAGGAGGAGGAGGAGGAGGAGGAGGAGGAGGAGGAGGAGGAGGAGGAGAGAGAGAGAGAGAGAGAGAGAGAGAGAGAGAGAGAGAGAGAGAGAGAGAGAGAGAGAGAGAGAAATTGTGTCTCTTGAGAGTTCAGAGCAATGAGTGGAAAAATGAATGAACCACAAGGAAGGGAATAACATATCATGGGTGCTCTTTTGTTAGCAAAATCATCAAAACTCTTTGTTTAGCTTACATGTTATTTTCCTCTTCACTCCAAGCTTTCCCTTTCCTCTGTGATTTTTAATTGACATTCAGTAACTATAACTAAAAATTTAAGCTCTCTTCTTATTTAAGATTGGTAAATTTTCCAAAGTGACTTTTTTAGCTAGTCAAAAGTATGCAATGCTGTGATCAATAAATGGTTCTATCTAGCAGTCAGACCTTGGGCATATAGTATACCTTCTACCATTGTCTATCACTTTCCTTGGTTCTTCTGTAACTAGTCAAGAATGTTCATAGTTTTAAATTTATTTTTAAAAATTAATCAATTAATAGCTTTTAATTTAATTTTTTGAGGAGTAGAACAACTATGTGGCACACTGAAAAGATCTGAAGTCAGGAAGACTCATTGTAAATTCAAATCTAGCCTCAAACTAGATCTCAGTTCTTCTTGCCTCAGTTTCTCACCTGTAAAATAAACTAAAGAAAAAAATGGCAAATCGTTCTAGTACCTTTGCCAAGGAAACCTAAAATGGGGTCATAAAGAATCAGACATAACTTAAAAACAACTGAACAACAAACAGAATTTATTTTTTAATTCATTTAAAATTTTTGATTCCAAATTATCTTCGTCTTTCTAACTCCTCCTCTACCCAGTGAGAAAACAAGTACTGTCATTCTCTTTATGTATGTTAAGTGCAAAACCTATTTCCATATTAGCCATGTTGACAGAAAGTGAGAGGAGAGGGGGAAACGTATTTCAATCTGCACACAGATTTCGCCAGTTCTCTTGGAGTGTGATTTAATCAATTTCCCTAGACTTCCTATGAAGATCAGGTCACTTTTTCTGATCAATCAATTAGTCAACAAGCATTTATTAAATTCCTAATATGTGCTAGCTCCTAAGGTAGGTAACAGGGATTAAAAAAAAAAAAGTGAGAAAGTCCCTGCTCTAAAGAGACTTACATTCTATTAGTCAAGATAATATAGACATAAAAAGTTAAATCCAAAATGGGAGCATCTGGAGGTAGGAGTTGGGGTAGAAATGAGTACTAGTAGAGGAGTGGAGCAGAAAGGACTTCATATAGAAGGCATTCCTTGAGTTTAGTCTGGAAGGAAATTAGGAATTCTAAAAGGGAAAAGAAAGAAGGGAGTGCATTCTAGGCTTGTGGAAGGTTTAGAATAATAGCATAGATGGGAAATAGAGTGTTCTTTAGAGGGAGTAGTTACAGGAAACATAGTTATTTTTAAGAAGATACTTCAAGTAAGTTGATACATTGACATCAACATTGCTATGATTCTGGGGCAACTAGGAAATGGATTGAGTATCGGCCCTAGAGTCAGCACCTGGGTTCAAATTGGAACTTGGGCAAGTAGCTTAATCCCAATTGTTTTACATAAACAAACAAACAAAAAACCATTACTATGGTCCTGCTTGGTAAATCAAAAATATGTGTATCTGTTTTACTTTGTGGTAATATTTCATTTTTTGTTTCATTATTATAAAATATGTGTTGGACATTGCTTGGGTCAAAGAGTATTCTTATAAGAACCTTGAGTTATTCAAGTTGAAATGCTCTTATATTAATGAATTGATCCTGGTAAATTCTGACTAAAATGCAAAATATAAATTGTTTTCTTCCATCCACTGCAGCAAAGGAGAGAGCTTAGGGGTGGATATATATGTAATTGTGCCAGATTTCTTATGGGTTGGTCATAAATCAAGAGTGCTGATAAAGTCATTATGCGAGGGAGTATTCAGAAAAAAGAGGATGGGCTCAATCCAGAGCCTAAGAGAACCCCATAATTTGGGTGATTGAAATGAATTATAAAGTAGCAGAGGAGAATGGGGAGGTCAGATAAAAAAGGAGGAAAATTAAGAAAGCACATGTTATGAAAATCTAGCAGAAGGCAGGGGAGGGGGAAGGGGAAGATGGATTTAGCAGTGCCAGTAGCTGCAGAGAGGTCAAGAAAATTGTAGACTGAAAAAAAAGATCATAAGATTTAGCAAGTAGTAGATCACTGCTGACTTTTGAGAGAAAGGCTTCAGTTGAATGATGAGGTCAAATGTAAGACAGCAAAGGATTGAGAAGTCAATAAAAGGAGAGAAGCTGGAAATAATAAATTTTGATGTTTTTTTCTAGTTTTATTAATAATGGAATGAAATATGAGATGATGGGTTGGGGACCTAGTGGGGTTAGTGAACTTTTTTTTTTTAAGGATCAGGGACATAGATATATTTGTAGATAGCTGGAAAGGATCCAGTAGATATAGAAAGATTAAAGATAAAAGAAAGGAGGTAATAATAGGTAGTAATTTCTTGGAAAACATAGGAGGGGGTGGAATGGGATAAATGTAAAGGGGATAGTTTTCAACAATAGAAAGGCCAATTCTTCATCACAAACTGGAAGTTGATGTAGAAAAGGGAAAAGGGGAGGGGTGATGATGAATAGCCTCTATTTTCTCAGTGAAGGGAAACAAAATCCTTGGCTGAGAGTACTGGAAGAGGAGGAGTATACAAACACTTAAAGACAGGAAGTTTGGAATAATTTTAGTGGAATCAGACAGGAAAAATTTAGTTGGGGGAAAAACCCTACCTTGTCATATTGATAGGTCATTGAAGTCAGAATTGAGGTCAGATAACATGAATTTTTAGGAGATCTTACAATTGGAGTAACTTCTTTTTGCTTCATTCAATGGAATATGAGGAAGCTGATGGTGAGGGTTCAAATTTAGCAAAGTATGAGTGGTACTGGGATAAGGAAAAATGAAGCTGATATCTGAGCTAATGAAGGAACTCTGGATCCCTCATGTGCTATACCCTATTCTCTCCTAGCTCTTATTTTTCCTTATGTTGTGTGTGTGTGTGTGTGTGTGGTGTGTGGAGAGAGAGAGAGAGAGAGAGAGAGAGAGAGAGAGAGAGAGAGAGAGAGAGAGAGAGAGAGAGAGAGAGGAGAGAGAGAGTTTTGATAGAAAGTAAACTCCTTGAGGCAGGAATTTTTTGATTTTCATCACTGTACCTCCTTACAAAGCCATAATGCTTCCTAGGTGCTTGTTTGATAGATTGGTTGATAGTTCAGTCTGTATTATAGGAAAATTTCTTAAGCAGTTGTGTGGAGGAGAAATTGGAATGGGGAGAGACTTGAGGTATGAGATCAAGTAGGAAGCTATTGCAATGGTTCAGGCAAGAGATTGTGAGGATAATGCCTGTATGAGAAGAGAGAAAGGGATAAATATAAGACAAGTTGTGGAGGTAGACAGGACATGATATACTAATTGAGCCTGGGGCCAAGTTAACACCAAAATTGTCACCTTTGAAGATAGTTGGACCTCAACAGAGATAAGGAAGTTGGGAAGAGGGGTGTGTTTAAGGGGAAATGTAATGATTTCTATCTTGGACGCAGAGAGTTTGAAGTGCCTGTAGAGCATCCACTTTGAATATCCAATAGGCAGCATGGGATATAAGACTGAAGCTCAGGAAAGAAGCTAAGGCTAGATACAAGTATCTGAGTTATATTTATAGACATGATAAATCCATAGGAGCTGATGATAACACCTTATAAATAAGTGAAGAGAAAAAAAATAAAGAAAGGCCTTAGGACAGAGCCCAATAGCCCTATGCTTACAACTAAGAGAACCTTTCTTATGTTGTTCTCAAGGGAGGATGTCTTGGGTAACTACTTGAGGTTCGGTATCTGGGTAAGTGAATTTCCTTCCAGTGAGGAAGGAAAGGTAAGGTTCCAGTGGCCTTAAGATTGCTATCTAAAGCTGAGGAAGCAGGAAGGGGTAGAGATATTCTTTAACAATACATATGACTTAACTAATGACTAAACCTCCTTCCCATTGGATTTAAATCTCTCAAGACGGTTCAGAAGAAAGTGAAACTGGTGACTTTGCAGCAGCTCTCCCTTACTTAAATCCAATTCATTTGCAAGTCATGGCATCACCACCCTGATGGCATGGGACAAACAACAACAAAAACAAGTCTCTTCCCCAACTTTACGGAATAATGAATGAATTAATAATTCACATATTATTTAAAACATTTTTTATTACTAAAGAAGAATGAAAATAAATAAAACATTGCTTTTAAAATACTTCCAAAAAAGTGGAACTACACTGAACTCCCCTTTTCTACCCTCTTAGCAAAATCTCAGTATCTTCTCCCTCAAAAAGAATTTCATGGAGAGTTAGGGAAAGAAGTGCTTTGGAAGCATATCAAAGTCACAAGAGTTCAGGAAAAACTGTCTTCTCAATCCCTACTCCTGGTCAGCAATCCAGACAAAGCTTTTTATATCTCCTCATCAGTCAGGGTGGGAATACTTTGATGCTCACCCACTGCCCAATGCCTCCTTCATTTGCTGGCCTCCAGGTTTTCTGGTCCTCCTTTTCTAGTGATTCTCTGCTCAAAAATTATTCTCTGAGAGAAATTAGGATAATATTAGGCAACTCCACTAATATTACATTCCCAGAGGCTTTCTCATAGCATTTCCCCCAATTTTTTCTGTTACTAAAAGATTCAGGAAATTGTAGGTGAAAAACAACAGCTAACAGACAAAGCAGAAGGGACATCAGAGAGAGTTTGGATGCATATGAAGAAATCAAAGCTCTGAGAAATAAAATGCTTTGCTTTTGTTCACATAGCTGAAAACTATCAGAGCCCATGTCACCATTACTCCACTCTTTTTACTACATCATAATGCTCAGCTGTTACAACTAAACTCCTCCTGCCTCCAATCTCTGGGCACATTCATCCTTGCATAGGGCCAAAGGAAGCCATCTTAACTTTTCTCATTGGATGATTTCCAAATAATGAAGATTTTACTTCTTCAAGAAACCAAATGATGTTATTTACCTAACTATAGTGATTCTACATGGCAGCATAAGCACTTACTATGTGTCAGGCAGTGTGCTATATAGAATGAATGAGGAATCATTTTGAGGGATAAACATAGTAACATTACATGCATCTTCTTTAAAAATGATACTAAATAAAGTAAGTAGAACCAAGAAAACATTGTACACAGCAGCAACAAAAGTATGTGATGATCAACTCTGATGGACTTGACTCTTTTCAGCAAGGTGGTTAAGTCAAGCCAATTCCAAGGGACTTAGGATGGAGAGAGCTAGAAAAATGAATACTGGGACTGAGTGTGGATCACAGAATAGTATCTGCATCTTTTATGATGTTCTTTGATTGCTTTTTCTCCTCTTCTTTTTTTTTCTTTTTGATCTGATTTTTCAGCATAAGTATGGAAATGTACAAAAGAATTGCACATGTTTAACATATATTGGATTACTTGCTGGCTAGGGGAGAAGGATGTAGAGAAAGGAAGGAGAAAAACTTGGAACATAAAGTTTTGCAAAGGTGAATGCTGAAAATTATCTTTTCCTGTATTTTTAAAATAAAAAAGCTATTATTTAAAAAAAAATAAAAATACAATTCAGAGGAAGTAACTGAAGAGAGAGAAAAGATATACAGAAAATTATATCTTTTGACAATCTCAGGAGAAAATGGAGAACTGAGTTTCCAGAGTAAGTAGTAAAGAGTTGGCAAATAATTAGTTCTCATATCTCAATCAGTAAATAGTGGCTCTGCTAACTAAGTAGAAAGATGTTGCAACAAAGGACAATTCTTGTGGAATATTAGGAAGATGAATGGCATAAAATTATATTTCAGTGTACCCCTAAAACAGTGAAAACTACTGAATAGGAAAAATAAGTCTATAAAAAGCTTGTTGTGAGCTCTAAATCTGATAATCCCAAAATCATTCATAGATGAGATTGGAAAAATGACAACAACTTAATGGAATTGAAAAGATTTGCCAGCTTTTCTATAATGACTTATTTTTACCACCAGTGACAATGAAATGGCCACATTTAGACTCCAAAATTTTATGTAGGGAAACATCAGAGTTTTATACTGATCAAAATCATAGTAGCAGAGTTTAGCTGTTGATTTATTTTCTTCAGTTAGCTCTTGTATTTCACTTTCTACTTAGCTAATACTACTTTTTTAAGGAATTGTTTTCTTCAGTGAATTTTTTTGTTATTTGGTCAACTGTATTTTTTAAGGAAATGTTTTCTTCAGTCAATTTTTGTCCTTCCTATTCCAACCTATTGACACTCTCTCACATAATCCTTACCTTAAAATGGGTGTTGACTCAAACAAACTGAGACCTGGGAAAGACCTTATATTAAAAAGGGCAAGAGGATAGTGGAGCTAACATGGTGAAGAAAAGTCAGGAAGTTCCCTTATTCTCTCCCCAGTTTCCGTTGAAGTCAACATTAAAATCATTAAAATATTAAACTAAAAAATTAAATTAAACAGATTCTGAAGAGACAGAACCTACAAAAAAAACTGTGAAACAATTTCTCATCTTAAGATAACTTAAAGAGAGTTCAGGAAACATTTATAAAGAGCTGATAAGCCAGCAGGAGGTTATTAGCCACAGAACAAATCAACAGTCGAGATCCTTCTGTCCTAGCTCAGCCAGACAGTGGCATAGCAGGCCAGCTCTGAGGTGTCCAGCCCTAGTACAGAAGGGAAATTGCCAATTCCAGAATCCAGGGCACAATCGGTACAATGCCACATCACAAGCAACTGAAGCCCCAACTCCAGAAACAATGCCCTTCATCCTAGAACAAAAAGTTTAGGACAATGCTCCCTGTACCCCAGAGCAGAGCTCAACTTTAAAAGTCATAAAATAGATTTAAAATGAGAAAAAAAAACCTAGAAAAGAGTCCTGACCATAGAAAGAAAACAAGGAAGATAAAAACACAAACTCATAAGAGGAAAATAATGTCAAATTGTCTATAAGTAAAACCTCAAAGAAGGATATGAAATGGTCTCAAGTTCAAAAAACTTTCTTGAAAGAGCTCAAAAATGATTTAAAAATAAAGTAAGAGAGATAGAAGAAAAATAGGAAAAAGTAATGAGTTATGTGAGAGAATGTCAATAGCTTATAATAGGAAGAACAAAGATTGACTGAAGAAAACAATTCCTTAAAAAAAATACAATTGGCCAAATGGGAAGAAAAATCTACTGAAAAAAACAACTCCTTAAAAAGGAAAATGAAATATAAGAGCTAAATGAAGAAAATAATTCCTTAAGAATTAGAATTGGGCAAATAGAAACTGATGATTCTATGGGATAAAAAATCAAACAAAATTAAAAGGATGAAAAAATAGGAAACAATGTAAAATACCTCATTGGAAAAACAAGTGACATGGAAAATAGATCCAGGAGAGATAATTTAAGAATTTGTTTCACCTGAAACTTATGATTAAAAGAGGAACCTGAATAGAATCTTTCAAAAAAAATTATCAAGGAAAACTGCCCTGATATCCTAGAAATAGAGGATAAAATAATATTGAAAGAACCTACCAATCACCTTCTGAAAGAGATATGAAAACTCCAAGGAATATTGTAGCCAAATTCCAGAAATGTCACTTCAAGGAGAAAAACTGGCTGCTTGCAGCCAGGAAGAAATAATTCAAATAGCATGGAACCACAGTCAGGATTACACAGGAGTTAGCATTGTCTACATTAAAGGACTGGAGGATATGGAATATCTGGAATATTCCAGAAGGCAAAGGAAGTTGGATTACAATGAAAAATCCACTACCTAAATTGAGCAAAAATTTTTAGGGCATAAGATAGACATTCAGTGAAATAGAGTGACTTTCAAACTTTCCTGATGAAAAGACCAGAACTGAACAGAAAATTTAATTTTCAAATACAAGACTCAAGAGAAACATAAAAAGTAAAATATGAAAGGAAAAAAAAACTAAAAACATGGTATTCAATAAAGTTAAAGTGTTTACATCCCTTGCAAAATTGATATTTGCAACTCTTAACTACTGTATCAGGGCAATAAGAAGGAATATACTTATCAGAGGGTGGGGGGGGTATAAGTTGATGTAATGATTAAAAATATTATTAAGGGAGGAAAATAAGGATTTGCGGGTAGAAGAGGAAAGGGAGAGGCAGAATGGGTAAATTATATCATATGAAGAAACATGAAAGACCTATTATAGGAGAGGGAAAGAAGAGAAAAGGTGAGGACTGTTTGAACCTTACTCTCATCAGATTTGGTTTAAAGAGGCAATAGCAAAAACATTCATTTGGGTGAAAGTATTTATCCCAACTTATAGTGAAACAGGGGGGAGGGGGAAGAGAAAAGAAAAGGGAGGTGTTGAGTAGAAGTAAGGGCATACTGAAAGATATAGTGGTCAGAGGCAAAACATTGGTGAAGAGGGATGGAGTGAAAGGAGAGAGGGAAAGAAAAATATAAACAATGGGGTTAATAGGATGGAAAGAAATACACACTAATCATAACTAAGAGTGTGATGGATGGACTCTCCCATAAAACAGAAGTGGATAGCAGAGTGGATTAAAAAACAGAATCCTGAAGTATGTTTGCAAGAAACATATTTGAAGCAGAGAGATACACGTGGAGGAAAGGTAAATGTTGGAGAAAAATATATTATGCTTCAGCTGAAGTAAAGAAAACAAGGGTCTTTAATACATTTTGGTAGAACAATTCTCAGATATTTATATATTTTACAATTATCTTGAATGGAATTTTTTTCCTGTCTCTTATTAGGTTTTACAAGTAACATAAAAATTGATGGTTTTTGAAATTTTATTTTGTGATCTGCTATTCTATTTAAGTTATTTATTCTTTTAGTTTTTAGCTGAATTTTTTAAGGGTCTCTAAGAAAATTATAAAATCTGTGAATAGTGAGAATTTTTTCCTTTTTTGCCCATATTTATTTTTTATTATATTTGTAGAACCATTTCAAATTATAGTGATAACAACAGGCATCCTGACTTTACTTCTGACCTTATTGGAAAGATCTCTATTGTTTCTGTATAACTCATATTTCCAGCTCTTGGTTTTAGGTAAACCATTGTTTAACACATGTAAGAAGGTACATTTATTCCTATGCTTTTTCTAAATTTTAACATAAATTCATAAAATTTGATGAAAAACTTTCTCTGCATCTGCTAATATAATCATGTGATTATTATATTTTTGTTATTAAATCAGTCTTACATATTTATAGTTTTCTAAATGCTAAACCAACGCTGGATTTGTGATATAAATACAAGCTAGCCAGAGTGACTGCTTTTTGTTAAGATTTTATTCAAGATTTTTGCATTAGGGATATTATTCTGTATTTGTCTCTCAATTATTTGTCTCCATATATTTTTGATATAGGACTACTTTTGTCTCATAGGAAGAACTTGATGAGATGCTTTGATTTTCTATTTTTTGTAAATAATTCATGTAATATTGGAATCTATTAGTTTTCCCTTAATATTTAGATTCCAGGCCACTTGATCTATATATTTAATACTGCTGATGTCTTATATGTAGTGTTTTTAATCATAATGTATTTACTTATTTAAGATCATGATGCTGCCTCTGCTTTTTTTTTTTTTGCATTCTTTTGAAATGTACCTCAAAGTTTATGAGGGATTAGAATTAAAATCTGAATACTTAAGTATATGTCTTGCAAGCAACATATTGTTAGATTCTGCTTTCTAATTCATTATGCTACCTTCCCCCATTTTTAGGTGAATTCATCCCAGTTACATTCATACAACTTTAATTGCTAAGTGTGTTTTTCCCTCCAAGAAATTTTGTTATTAATGTTTGCCTTTTTTCCCTCCACTTCCCTCTTTATAAAGAAAAAGATGGTGGGAAAAGAAAGACAATGAGATCAATGAATCAATCAGCTTTACAATTTGTGCAATCCAATCTTGCTACTTGCTACTTAATCTTTTTCCCTAACCCAGGCTCAGAAAACTAGGATTTACTCAGGATAATATTGGTAAAATTCAAAAACCAGATCTCCAGGAAAATAAATGGAGGCATGATACCCTTTTAGGTTTAATTTGCCCTATAAACATCTACTCTATCACCTTCTTAAGTCTATGTAATCAAGAAATGATAAATCGCTCTGATTTTCAAAGTATAAATGTCCACTCTAAAAATTTAACAATTGGCTCTCTTGAGTTATTTCAAACTTTTGCTTTCTAATTTTAATGCCCCCTTTATTTTTCTATAGTTGGCTTGTTTTGCTTGTGATTCTTTCTCCCCCAGTCCTTGATTATTTCTGTTTTCAATTGAGTATTTCTAATGTTGTATGAATTGGACTTCTTTTGTCAAATTCATGTGAGTTTCATGAGGTACAACCCATCCCTGTACTTATAGACTTTTTTCTGACATACTAATAATTAATAATCAATTCTTCTGAGTTTCTTGTTTCCCTTGTACATTCTTCTTCTTCTCCCTTTTATTTTAAAAAATACAATAAAATCACATCTATGTTCTAAGACAGCCATTTAAAAAAATGAATTGTAATTGATGTTTTCAATATTATATTTGCCACTATATTACTCCTTCTGTGCTTTACCAAAAAGCCATCTTGTATAAGAAAGGTTTTCTTTTAAAAAAGAAAATAAGTTAAACAAAACGATGAAAGATATTGAAAATGTTTGACATAACATGCAGTGTCCCACATTCATGGTTCCCTACTTTTATAAAGAAGTAGAGTTCAATTTTATATCTTTCTTTTGGAGACAAACTTGGTTAATTTTGTTATGCAAGATTCAGTTTTGTTTGTTTTCTGTTGTTCTTTACATATATATGTACAAATATGTATGTATAAAACATATATACTTATATATATGTTCTATACATTGTGTGTGTGTGTATATATATATATATATATATATACACACAACAGGATTTGCCTAGATATACCCTCATCCCCTAATATGGAGGCTCTCTAGATCCTACCAATTTGTAGAAGATCCAGATAGGCTCCATGCTGGGTGATCTGAACATTCCCTGGCAAGTCCTGTTATACATAGTTGTAATAATCAGATATAATTTTTCTTCTTTTACTTACTTCATTTTGCATTAATTCATTTAAGTCTTTCCATGCTTTCCAAATTTATCATATTCATAATTTTAGAATTATGTATTCTATATCTTCCATTACATTTCTTACAATTTTTTTGTTACTTTACAAACTCTTGCACTAAATATTTTGGTATATGGACATTTCTTGCTGTCATTGGCCTCATTCAGGTTTGTGTCTAACAGAGGAATCTCTGTCTAAGGATATGACATTTTAGGCATTGTCTTTGAAAAGGACATCTTTTTAACACCAATATTCTTCTGTTGACTTTGAATGATGTAACACTGCAATCACTGAAAAAATAACATTGTGAATGACCCAAAGGTCATGCATAGACAACAGTATATTACTTATAATAACTTGCACACAAAATAGAAATAATAGATAGACAAAAAAGTTAAAATACACAAAGAAAGACCTGTAGCATCATGAATCTGTCCTTTGTGGAGGACTCCTGAGAGGACAAGGACACAAAATGAACAGCAAGAGAAGATATATATATTCCAATATGCACATTTGGAAGAAATCCCTTTATGACCATGATCCTGAAGTCACACAAGTAATAGTTTGATGTAAATTAGGATAGGATCAGAGACTATGGAAATACCACATGACAATCCAGCTGAGAAATGGTAAACAATTAGTAATTTGGGAAAGAATATTTACTATTACAAATTAGAATAAAAGAAAAATCTTAGTAAATAAAAAGTATGGACTATTTTGTGGTTTAAAATAGAAAATAGGGTGAATTCATGTACTTTTTTATTTTTTGGTAAGGGAATTGGGCTTAAATGACTTGCTCAGGGTCACACAGCTAAGATATGTTAAATGTCTGAGGTCATATTTAAACTCAGATCCCTCCGACTGAATGATCAGTGCCCCATTCACTGCACCATTGAGCTGCCCCTCATGTACTATTTTCAATAACTAAAAAAAAATTAAAAGCATTCACTTCACAAAATCATTGGTTAATTCTATCCTAGGAGTCATTTGAGACAAATTTATAGTTGCCTGCCTATGAGGAGCTTCAAATCTAGCTCTTATTTTCCTATCCCTGGAAAAAGCTTAGCAATTCTGTCTGTACTATATTAATCAAAAACAACTGATGAAGTGGATATAGTACTTGAAAGGAGTTTGAAAAGGCAGAAATTGAAAAGCCTCTAGGATTTTCCCTACATCCTCAAAGCTTTTTTATTTTCAGGAAATGGAAAAGTCCATCAAACCCTAAATACATCCTCTCATGTTAGAATTCTCAATTTCAAAAGGTATATAATGTCATTCAAGAAATTAAAGAAAAGGATTCTTCTTCTAAGAGACTGTATATTATGTTTTATTCCATGCAGATTGTCTAAGAGTAGGTAAGCAATATAAGACTAGTTATAGAGTTTATGATATAGCACAGTAATCTGTGAAACTTTCATTACATTACTGATTAACTATTTGTTTCTTTCTTTTGCATGCTGTATTGTAGCAATAAAAAGTTTATATAACACGTAGATATGCACACAGCCTTCTATAGTTAGTTTTTGTGATTCACTCTCTCATTGCATGTGTATATGTATATGTGCTTTCTGGTATGGCTTAATGACTGGTAGATGTTAATTAGAAGAAAGAGAAAGAAGCTTACCTTTCTAGTTGGTTTAAATATTTTTACATACAACATTTAGAGAAGTAATATGGAATTAGTAGAAGAGAATGCAACTCAGGATTGGGATAAGAAGTCATGGAAGTGCTGGGGGGAGATTTAAACTGACCAAGAATCCATTTAAATAAGTGTCTGGGCTTGCTACTCTTTCTGTTATGGACATTTGTTCTTTTAGCTGGGCCCTTAACCATTTTGTGTGTGTCATGGACTTCTCTGGCAATCTGCTATGGTCTACTTCTCAAAAATATAGTTATCAAAATGTCTTTAAAAAAAAAAACTTCATGGATTCTAGGTTAAGAATCCCTGTTCTATTGAGACTTTGAAAAAAGTGGTAATCAAAGGGGTCAGATTATCTTAATCCTGATTTTGACCTCAAAAAAGTATTAGATCAGTTTCCTTAAACAAGATTTTTCTATAATTTAGAACTGGGAATCCTCAGCTCCAGCAGATTGTTACATTTGAATAGGCCTTGAATACCAGATTCTTCTTTTTCTACTATCCCCATTAAGTAAGCCAACCTTTATGTTATGCTTACCAACTTTTTTCCCCAGACTCTGAAGGACCTTAGTCTACTGGACTTCATATTTAATGGTTCTTCTCCCATTTGAAGAAAGAGCAAATCAATTTATTTACAGTCATCTCTGGAAAGATGCCAAATATTAGTGTACATATTTTATAGATGGGAAATTTAAAGACAAGAATACAAATGAGCAGCATAGGAAAGGTTCACCAGGAACTAGCAGATGCACTTTTGCAAAACAAACTTTATGGCATCCAGGGCATTGGAGGACACGTGAAATAAGGTGGCTATCACACTATAGTCGGTCACCACCAAATAATATTCTCTCATCTCCTCAGATTGAGCCATCCTATCTTGACCAGAATGCAGATACTGAGGATACTCATGGCCCAATAGTACTACAAATCATCACAGGGCCTTTGACCTGCTCTGTTTTGGACCTGGGCTTATTTGCCCCTTCAAAAGAGTGTAGTGACCTATAACCCTTGAAGTCTTAACATATTGGTGCCTGACAGATTTAGTGTAGTCCCTCTGCAGCTTGGAATTCCTAAAATCAAGAAATCCAGCTTCAGCCTTCCTAGGAACAAGTGTTACAAGCCTGCATCACTCTACCCAGCATTATGTTTTCAAGTATTAATTCCTAAAAGAATAAGTTGTCCTGGAAAATTAAAGCAGCTCCAACAACTTCAAACTTAAAAAGTATTGCTTTTTATAATACAGATTGGGGTCAAAACTGAAAAAGTAACTTTTCCTATTCTATATTCCTATATTCTATATAGGAATAGGAACCCCAGAGACTCTTTTAATTGCTCCACACAGATAGAGATAGATTAAAAAATGTTTATAAAGGGGATAGTTATGAAAAGAAGATATACCTGATTAGCCAGTAAGAGTATGTCCTTGCCATCTACAAGATGTTTCATGGAAGTTTGAAGGGACAGAATCAGATCCAAAGATCAGCTTGCAAACCAGCTGAAAATTAAGCCCTTCGAACCTATTTGATTCATGCCTATTGAACGAAACAGCAAATTACAGTAACACATTTCTCTGCTTCAAGATAAAGGATGATGCATAAAAATATACTCAATCCTTTTGTACAAAGACCTGATATAGAAATAGCCCTATTGAAATTTCAGTGTTCAGCCAAGTAAGGCGGTTAATGAGTATCTGGCACTATTTTTATGTTCTCAACCATATTTTTAGAAATTATTTTCTGTCAGAAAAGAAGCATAAGGAAGGATAAAACAACTTCCACCTGGGATTAAAAGGATGCTACTCAAATTGGAATCAAAGTGCCATCTTACAAGGACTCAAATGTCAGTACTGTTTCAGAGACTAAATCTGTGCCTGGCATCCAGAAAACATAAGAGAAGGTGGCAAGAAGAAACTCGGGTGCAGGGAAGGTTTATATGCTTTGTGTAGGTATTGCTTTTAGTTATCAATGTAAATGCTAGTTTTTCCCAATAGAATAAAAGCTCCTTGAGAGTAGGAACTCTTTTGTTTCTATTTGTGTGTTCAAACTGCTTAGCATAATTGCTGTAATGTAGTTGGTGTTTAATAAAGTCTTTTTGAATGGAATTATTTCTAGTGTAAGTTCAATGCTACATACACTCCTTTAAGATTTCAGGAATTGGACTTTCATTGATATTGATGCTGTTTCTATTAGATCAGATCTAAATTCCATTCTTGGAGCATACATACACACACAAACACACACACACACACACACACACACACACTGATTAAGATATTTTAGGAATTTCTGCATTTGGGTCAATAGATGAGAGAGAGGGTCAATGGGTAAGAAAGAGGGTTTCACTTAATATACAGCTACAAGATCTGAAAAATCATGGATTTTTATGCAAATAAAAGACCAAAGTCAGGAGTTTTTGAGTCAGGAGTTTCAAGTAGAGATGGAACTATGATCGTAGAATAAAGCTATCACCAGGGGAATAAGTGTGTCTGGGGGCAATGACTTTTGGTAATGAGCATCATCCAGCACAATGTTGTTCTCTCAGTATCACTGAGCAAAGTCCTTGTCATTCTACTCTAACTATAGCTCTGGGAAAAGTGACAAAGTAGAACAAAGCAATAGATGTAACATGAAGTGGGCAACTAGGTGATACAATGTACAGGACAGACTTGCAGTCAGGAAGATCTGAGTTCAAATCAAGCCTCAGATACTTACTAGCTATATGACACTGAGAAGTTACTTAGTTTCCTGTTAACCTCAGTTTCTTCATCCATAAAATGAGTTGGAGAAGGAAATGGAAAACTATTCCAATATCTTACTAAGAAAACCCCAAAGAGGGTCACAAAGTCAGACACAACTTAAAAGACTAAACAACAACATTAGCTTACCAAACTGGCTTCACTTCATTCCTGAAGCCAGTAGCTAGATTAACCAATGGAAATCACTCATGATACTGAAGGTCTAGTGGGGGAGAGGGTCCATGGAGAAATGAAGAAAAATAAGTAGGAAAAAAAACGATATACAAATACACAGAGACACAGAGAGGAGTATATTTGGTAAAATTTCATCAAAATTGTCTTAGGCACTTTCACTAGCCCCTATGGTAAAGCTTGCCTTCCTTAGGTCTAGGCTTGTTACAATTCTCAGAACTGTATTGGATTATTCTCCCATACATAAGGATGCTTACAGGTTGCATTTTGACTTAGACTATGTATTAACATTATCTGTATTTTATTATATATTTTTAAATTTTGTTAAATTTTTCTCAATTACATTTTGATCTAGTCCCTGGGTACTTGGGACTGAGTAGTCATTTGTATGTTTGATACCTCTGCTCTGGACTTCTGATCCTTGAATAAACACAGAATTATTGTGAGGTGCTCATGCCATCATATGATTCATGATAATAAATCGACTATCCTTATATAGACCTGAAGAACTTTTTGGGCTGAAGAAGGGAAATGTCCTGGAATTGGGTATATAACAGTCATTCATATTCAGTTTACTGGGAAATTTCAGGAAAAGAAACTGTATCTTAACAATGCTTTTCAAAGGAACATCCTTTGTCAGACAGTATCCTGATTTGGGGTTTAGAAAACATGGAAGACATATCTATAGTCTGTTTGCTGTCTGAATTCTGCCAAGTGACATTTGCCATTTTCTAGTATCACAGATACAGTACTACCTTCACATCCACAACCTGGCCATGTTTCTATATTTAATAAATACAGCAGAAGAGAAAAAGAAATAGGAAATTTGCATTGGTGGTATAAGTCAACTCTTTTAACGTCTTCATTTTACAAAAGAAGAAAGACCTAGAGAGACATTGTGACTTGTTCAGTGTCAAAAGAAAGGAGAGCTGGAATTTCAACCCTAATTCTCTGATTCCAGATCTAGTATTCTTTGCATTGTACCATGCTGGAGGAATAAGAAAACAAAGAAGGCCATGAGATTATAGATTCAGAGTTGCATTGGACTTTAGGATAGTGACAATCTGTAACTGAGAGGGATAGGGGGCCATAGAAAAGCTGTGAGAAATTGGAAGGATTTCAAATTCACTTATCAACTCCTCATTCCCTTGCCTCACAAGCAATACTCAATCAATAAACATTTGTCAATTGTCTACTTCAGGTACTGTACTAAACTCTTGGATTATAAAAAGAGGCAAAAGACAATACTCATCCTCAAGGAGGATTTCACAATTTTGTGGAATTTTAGAGCTGAGAAGGAACTCAGAAATTATCTAGTCCAAATCCTTCCTGGTACAAAGAAAACTGAGATTTAAAGAAGGATTATTTATCTACAGTTCAGGGTATGCTGAAGTCAGCTCTTACTGGCTCAGTAGAGGCATTGTAAAATTTTCATTGTGAGAATTTCCACCTCAAAAATGGACAACTACAAATAAGGACTTGAATAGTTGAGCATCAATAGTAATAGAGAAATTAGGAAAAGGGAACCACTATTCCCTTAGTCATCACACTCATAATCTAGTCATTTTCATTACTAAGGCCTATTGATTTTTACCTTTGTAACATATCTCTTATATGCCCCCTTCTCCTCCCTGAGACTGCCATCACCCCAATGCAGGCTCTCATCACCACATGTGTGGACTATTGTAGTAGCTTTATGGTTGATCTCCCTGCTACAAGTCTTCCTCCACTCTGATCCATCTTCCACTCAGATGTCAAAGGCCCTTCTCCCTTTCACTCACTCAATAAACCACAATAATTCCTTATCATTTTTAGCATTAAAGAAATCCTCTGTTTCATATGCTTAATACTCTTAATACTCTCCACTCCCTCTCCCCCAATCTTTCCAGTCTTTTTAAACCTATACTGTCCTCCTTAGTATTTCTCAAACAAGACACTCTTATTTTTTGACTTTTGGAATTGGTGTCCCTCATACTTGGAATGTTTATCCTAGCTTATAGCTTCCTTTAATTCCCATTTAAAATTGAGGGGAAAAGATACCAAAACAGAGAGGCAGAGACAGAGAAAAAGAGAAAGACAGAGACAGAGACAGAGACAGACTGAGACTGAAATCAGAGAAGTGGGGAGCGAGAAGGGAAAAGAGAGAGGTAGAAAGAGAAAGTACTTAGCTTTGGCGCCTTAGGCACTTGGACACATGAATTTGATTGACTAAGCTGATTAGTAGCTGGGGAAAATTCCTTTCAAAAACAATGTTTCAACATGACTATGGAAATAAGTTTTGCATGATTATACTCGTAGAACCTATATCAATTGCTTACCATCTCAGGAAGGGAGAGGGAGAAGAAGTGGCACTCAAATTTATTTTAAATGAGTGTTAAAAGTTGCCTTTATATATATAATTGAGGAGAAATTAAATTATTTTAAAAAATAAACAGAAAAAAAAAAACCACAGTGCTCCAGGAAAGCAACAGTGGATGGAAAGGACAAAGTGAAAGAATTATTGGACCAATCAAAACAGTTTCTGGATCAAGCAACAGTCAGAGCAGAAAAACATCAAGGGATAGAGTCTTAAGATGGAAAAGAAAGCCTGAACAATAAGTTATGTGAACTGTGCAGTTTCTGGTGAAGGAGGCTGACTCTAGTTACCCTGCGAATTTATTTATTTATAACTCTAAAGGACTGCAAAGGTCCCTGAGAGATAAGGATCATTAGAGGGATGGTCTTGTTGACCATGATTTTTCTCTTGGATTTTGAGTGTGCAGACTGTACCCCATAATAGGACTACAAACCTGGAAAACTGCTTACATTCTTTGATAGATGGTGCTCACTGGAGAAGGAAGAAAAGTGTTCTTGATTTTGTGTGTGTTTGAGTGCCAATTCTTTGCATTCATTTTCAAGTTAAAGTCTTTCTATATTTAAAGTTGTATTATCCTGAGCACTTGCGTGGGAGCTCAGGGTCTTCTAATTTTTAGTGTATAGAATAAGACACAAATTTTAATTCTAATGGTATCAAGGGAAACTTTAATTGGAAAAAAATAAGTTGAAGAGATATTATGAGAATTCCCCATTCCTTCCCATCCTTCCTCGATTGAATAGGGTCTGTGTCAACTTAAAATTTCTTGATTCTGGGTATAATTATATAGTGTAGTCATTTTAAAGCTTTTAAAGTCTGCCTTTCACCATTTCACAGTATCACAGAATCTAATCCAGAGGCACCTTAGAAGTATTTATTCTGATCAATACTTGATCAAGAATCCCTTTTACAATAGGTTATTTTTCAGTTGGATGATAAGTACTCCTTCAACTTTAGATAAGGTTGTCAAGGACATTTACAAACTATTTCTATCTTAACTATGTCCCAAAGGTTCAGGTTATTGTATATCATGCAAAGTTGATTTATGGAGGAGTTTTAAGATCTTTTGTGGCTTAATATTTAATTCACATTCACCTTTGGTCAACTCACATTCTGCTAATCATTGTTATTGCTGTACATTGCCCTACCTGTAAGTGAACAAAAGTGCATTCTTTAGTCTTGCCAATTAAACTTCCATCAGTTATACTTCTTTTGAACTCTTTAGTCCATCTGTACCTACAGACATTACAATGACCCTTCTCTTTTGATGGATATGCTTATTGATAGTGGATGGATGCTTTTTATTTTGGCTTTGTTTAATGGTTAGAGGGTGTCCCAGGCAGTCCTGATTTTAGAATCACATACTCTCCTGGGTTCACATTCAGAAAGTAGATAGCACTAGCTTCACTGGCTTCTCCTGGTTGAGGTCAAATTCACTGCCACCATCATAGCTTTCTGGGAGCAAATCAAATAATCTTTAGAGATTAACATACAGAGGGAGATAGTGTCCTTTTCTTCTTTTCTTTCTAAGAGGTTAGAAAATCCTTAACAGTGAAGGCAGGATTAGTCTGTCATCCTCCCTCAATATATATGTATGTGCATACATACACATATTTAATATATGTATGTATATGCCATTATATATATATATATATATATATGTAAACACACATATACATATACAAATTTCTGATTCTAACTTTGCCAAATATCTTGCTTATAGTCATGGCCTATAGGGTGCTTAGTCTCTGGTTCCTTTCCTTTACCTTTTTACTCACTAATCCTAGTGCTAGTCTAGAGAACGAAAAAAAATTGCCTTTACTTTTGGTATGAGCCATATTCCCTTCCTGTAGCTATTTCCCTGGCTAACTGAAGAGTTTCTTTTGGGCTGTCCAGATCAGCTTTTATGGTTTCAAGTTATATTTCCCCTCTATTATTATTTTTGGTTCCTGTGAGTCCCATCTGGTCCTTGGCCCAAAGAGGAAGACTCTTTTGAGAACTAATGTAGAAGCATTCCTTATTTAGGTAGATTTTGATTTTACACCTGTTCTGAAGGTTGCTAGGTACACTGAATTCCTATTCTCAGTCTCTAATTCAGATGGATATGTCTTGGGCACTTTGCCTAAGACATCCACTAGTCACTTGCTAAGGTTGGCTGTGGAACAGCTAGGTGGTACAGAGAATAGGGTGCCAGGTCTGTTCCAGGAAGACTCATCTTCCTGAATTCCAGTCTGAACTCAGACTCTTACTAGCTGCATGACCCTGAGCATATCACTTAACTGTTTATCTGAATTTCCATATCTGTTAAATGAGAAGGAGAAGAAAATGGCAAGCTGCTCCAAGTATTGCTGCCAGGAAAAGCCCATATGGGGTCATAAAGAGTCACTCTTGGCTTCCTTTCCTCCCTTCTTCCCTCCCTCCCCCTCCCTTCCTTTTTTCTTTCTTTCTTTCTTTCTTTCTTTCTTTCTTTCTTTCTTTCTTTCTTTCTTTCTTTCTTTCTTTCTTTCTTTTTTCCTTCTTTCTTTCCTTCTTTCTTTCTTTCTTTCTTTCTTTCTTTTTCTTTCTTTCTTTCTGTCTGTTTCTCTGTGTGTCTGTCTCTCCCTCCCTCCCTCCCTCCCTCCCTTCCTTCCTTCCTTTTTTCCTTCCTTCCTTTCTGCCCCCTTTTTGCTCTAAGGTAATCTTAGTTCGCTTTGCAAAGTCAGGTGCCTAGTGTTATCCTTTAAGCAGTACCTTTCAGAGCACCTGGGAAAACAAAAATTCTGCTGCTTATGTTCCTTCAAAAAGCTACTATGGCATTTTCTCCAAGGAAAATAGCAGCATACTGGAAGAATACCAATTTAGCTCTATGGATTACAATTTACAAGGAAAAAATTACTTTCTATTCTAACCTAAGACATGACCTCTCACCTACTAATTCAGCAAATCAAACATGCCTTAGGTAGTCATCATGTATAGAGGGAAATAGTTGTGCTTTTAATGACAAAGTTTCTCCCAACTCCTACCCTAGTCTGCACATTAAGTATATACAATAGAGCTACCTAGATTGGCTATTTAAGTACTACTGACTAGAGATTATTGTGTTTTGCTTTTTTTTTTTTCCAAAAAGAGGGTCACTTATTACCCAGAAATTTTAGTTCTATATTATAAAATCTATAGTGGAAATAATGGATAGGAAGAATTGGTAATGTTAAGGGAGATATCACCCAGATAGTAGGCACTCTGCCATGTTTGAAAACAAGAGGAATAATCATCTTATAATGGCTAAGAAGTAAGAGTCCTGTGTATTAGTTCTAGTTTTGCCTCTGATGAACTGTGTGACCCTGGGCAAATAATTTGATCTAATTGCTTCTGTTTCTTCATTGACTTTTAAGCTGTATAAGAGACCAATAAATTCTCTGTGGTAAACAGACAACAACAACTTTGAAAGACTTTAGAATTTTGACAATTGCCAAGATAAACTGAAAACCTAAAAGAATGAAGAGAAAAGATATTACTCACCTCCTCACAGGAGTGAACAACTTAAAATGCATAAAGAAGCATATATTTTTAGTCATAGCTGATGTGGGGATTTGGGGTTTTTCAGACTATGTAAATATGTATTGGTTTTTGAGGTCTTAAAAAATTTGTCTAATGGGAGGAGAAGGTAGTAAATGAACAAATTAAGAAATGTTTTTACCTGAAAAATAAAAATTACATTTAAAAATCATCCATGGCATAATCACTAAAACAGTATATGTATGACATATCATTTTGGTAAGCAGATTTTGAAATTTTGAATTTTTTAATTATTTCTTTTATCATTGAAAAATAGAAATCCATAATAAGAATTTAAATTTAAACACAGGTACATAAGGTTAGATTAAATTTATAATAATAAAGATTATAGAAATTGAAATTAATCAATATGCATGATATTATTACTTGGTAAATTTCATATTCTTGGAGTTAAGAGTATAACTGCAAAGCACTATAGTGCTAACAATGGATTTTGGGGGTTTTGGAATATCTGTGATGGTTTCCTATTGATGGTAATTTAAAAAACCAAAAGTATGAAAACTTCACAAGTCATTTCAACTAAGAAACACTTTAAAAAATTACTCCTTTGGCATTTTGTTTCAAGATATTCTCATTTTAAAAATCAATTGACTAATTTTCCAATTCTAAATGTTTAGTCTTCAAATGCCAAGAAAGCTTTGTACTTTGATTTGACAAGACATTTACATGGATGACATACCATAGACACAAATAGAAAGCTCTAGAGAAGAAATGATCTTATTTAGGTCTCCCCCCTCTTTCCACTTTTTTTCCTTTGGGCAATTAAACTTTGTGTCAATTTTGTTTTCTAATTTAGTGAATATGAATTATTGGATTTACTATTATTTTTCCAAGTAAAACCATACAATGTCCCTTTTACTTTGCCCACTTACTTTTCAATCATCTTTATGTTCTATTAATATTTTATAAATAAAAACATTAATATTGTACCACAAAACCTAGTCCAGTGAAACCATAATTTCATAAATCTGGGAACTTTCTTCTTTGGTAGAGATTACAACTTAACCATCCACATCTTCTCATTCAATCCTCCCCTTGTCCATTTGTTTCTGTGAATCCTCCATGAAAGATATACCCAACAAGAGGGGAAGCCCTTTTAATATTCTAGAAATAT
The DNA here is from genome assembly GCF_902635505.1 of Sarcophilus harrisii. Lineage (NCBI taxonomy): Eukaryota > Metazoa > Chordata > Mammalia > Dasyuromorphia > Dasyuridae > Sarcophilus > Sarcophilus harrisii. The sequence goes on along the minus strand of NC_045428.1, from coordinate 287,243,605 downwards.
CACTGCAATATCCAATTATTTCATTAATTATCTTTCATTTTTGCTACAGCTGGCCTCCTTTCTTTTCTAATCATATATATTCTAACTTCTTAAGACCTATTGAATTAAGACCTGAATAAGCTTCCTCAGCAATAAAATGATGGCCTCTCAAGTCACCAATGATCTTTCTATGGCATTATATATTTACAAGAATGCAAAATATAGCCAATGATATGCTGACATGTTAATATGACTGTTTCACATATTTTTATTACTTTTTAAGGAGCTGGTAAATTTGCTTCTTCTTATATGATGATGTTCCATGATTTTTAATTAGAGAGTTATCATCAGAATGTTGGCATTAAAAAGAAGGGAGAAATGGCTAAACAAATTAGGGTGCTTGAATGTGATGGAATATTACTATGCTATAAGAAAGATGATTATGAGGAATACACAAAACTATGAGAAAACTTATATGAATTAATACAAAGTGAAATAAGCAGAACCAGGAAAATAATTTATACAATGGAAATTATGTAAATGGAAAGACCAATAACAAACAAATCAAAAAAGAATGTTAATTAATTTATAATAACTAAGGTTGCCCCCCACCCCCACCAAAGAAATAGAACCAGCTGGGTTGCACAGTAGATAGAATACTGGACCAGGAATCAGGAATATCTCAGTTCAATCTAACCTTAGACCCTTAATAACTGTGGGACCCTGGATGAGACAGATAAGTGTCAGTTTTTTTTCATTTGCAAATTAGAGATAATAATAGAGCCTCCCTCCCAAGTTGTTGTGAGGATCTAATGAGATAATATTTATAAAGAACTGTGTAAACTTTAAAGACCTATAGAAATATTAGTTATTATTTATTTATTTGACATATAAGAAGATATCACCTCTTACTTCTTTTACAAGAATAGGGAACCATGGGTGTGGAATATTGAATATAACATTGCATTTTCTTTATATGTTGTTTAGTTTTGTTGAATTGTTTTTCCCCTTCTTTAAAATTTTTGTATTATAAAAGAAGGCTCTCTGAAAATGGAGTGAAGGTGGGGAAGAAATACAACAAAAATGAAAGTTGCTTTCAAAAGAAAAAAATATATCAACAATTTTTTAAAAGATGGAGTTGTGTTGTTAGGGACTAGTTCAAAAGCATTACATTTACAGTACAGCAGCATTTCAAATGCAATTTTGCCTACTCTCTATTCAGTTATGGGACTAGTTCATTATCCATTGGCTGAAATGATCCAAAATGTCTATGTCATAATGCACTGATTCAATAGATTAACCATATGAATATAATACTATCATTACATGGAATGGCACTAAAATATGAACTCCCACATTGTAAAAGTGGTGCTTGGTTGTGTCTATACCGCCATCCACAAAAGGGACAATAGGACTTCCTACCCAAGAAACAGATTGAGGATTAGGAACTATTCTTATTCGATCATCTGGAGTGAGCAATATATAATTCACTTTGTCCATCGAGTCTTTTTTTATATGTAATATTTCAGTTTTAAGAAATAAGAACTCATGGTCAGGTTTAAGAGATATAGATCCGTGATGCAAATTGGCAGCAATTGGATAGAAGGTAAAGAAAGATGTCTTACAGCTAAGTAAACCAGTGATATTTCCACAAATGCTGTCCCCAAACCAAGGTCACAGTATCATGTATGACTATTAGATTAAATGCTTACTAATTAGTAATCCAGTAATGAAAACAGGATGATAGGGACAGGATAAAGATTCAATCAAAAATTCAATCAGGGGTCATATCTACATTGAAAACCTTTTCCCTCAGTATGTGCTATATGTATACAGTGACTTCTCTACTTACATTTGCTTATATCAGATTCTACACCAGATTTAAATTCATCATATTCTTAAAATTCTGAATTAAGATTTTTCATTTAAATATACCTTCAAATATTTATATAGTCACCTTACTATTTTCTTTTCAACTAGAAGGATAGCAAGGGCAGCTAGGTGGTATAGTAGATACAGTTCTGGGTCTAGAGTCAAGAAGACTTATGTTCCTAAGTTCAAATCTGATCCCATATACTTAGTAGCTATATGACTCTGTGCAAGTCAGTCAATCTTATTTGCCTTAGTTTCCTCTTCTGTAAAAGGAGCCAGAGAAGGAAATGGCAAACCATTCCAGTATCTCTGCCAACAAAATCCCAAATGGAATCATGAGGAGTTAGACAAGACTGAAAAAAAATTGAACAACAGAGGGATAAACAGGTTGTGGGATGTGTTTGCAGGTTTCACTTTAATTTGTTCAGACTCTGGAATGTGTGCAGCAAATTAATGTTCCAAATTACAGCAGAATTCAACCAGTATAGATTTGTGGAGCTGTTTTAAGATTACTTTGCAAAAAGTCAAATAAGGGCACATTTTCTTAATGTGAAAGAAAGGGCAGAATGCAGGAAAAAATGCTCGATTTGGAGTCAGAAATTGCTACTTGGTCACTGACAGCGTAGTCAGTTGTGTACCCATTAGCCAATTTGAGCCTCAGAACAACTGGTTTGAATCTCATCATTGATACTGTGTGGTCTGAGCAAGGCAACTCTAACTTTTGTTAATGTTTCTAGCCTACATTAGCAGAGGGAATTTCCTCAACTGTGAATTCTAAATTGCAATGAAATCAAGATCAAATGCCCATCTTTTAAAATTGATGTCTTTAAATAGATGATTTGAGATATGTTTCTAATTTGAACCTGACATTAATTTTTTTTGCTCAATTTAACAAGTGTTTGCTAAATGTAAAGCTTAGGCTAGGTACTGACCTGTCCTCAAGTAGCTCACAATCTAATTTAGGGGATACATGATGTTATTGTTGTTAAGTTGTGTCTAGCTCTTCATGACTCCATTTGGGTTTTCTTGGCAAAGCTATTAGAGTGATGTACCATTTCCTTCTCCAGTTCATTTTACAGATGAGGGAACCAAGGCAAATGGGATTAAGTGACTTGCCCAAGGTCACATAGCTAGTAATTTCTGAGGCCAGATTTGAACTCAGGAAAACGAGTCTTCTTCACTTATGGCCTGGCAGTCTATATTTACAAAAAAACTATAATACAAAATAGACTATAATAAATGCAAGGGAACAGGATTTAATAAGTACTGTCTTTGGGCTAAGTAATGCTAAGTAATTTACAAATATTATCTCATTTGATGCTTATAACAACCATGCAAGGTAGGTATTATTAGTATCCCCATTTTATAGTTCAGGAAACTTGGGAGAAAGAATTTAAGTGATTTGCCCAGAGTCAGAAAGTTAGTAAGTATCTCAGGCTGTATTTGAACTCAGGTCTTCCCTAAATCAAGTACCATTTAATTGCCTCTAATGTGGGATTAAAAAATATGTGTCATCATACTTGGTTTTTTTAAAGGAAATCACAACAGAGACAACTATCTATATTTTAAGCTATTAATTATTCATGTTTGCATATCTCTTTCCTTCCCCATGCTGCATAAGAGTTTTGGACATTGATTCATAGGAAATTGAACATAGCCCTGGTTATAAAACTCATTGGATTGGGGGAAGGAAGCACAATATGTGGGGAGAAAGGTAAGCCATATTCTCTCATTTCACCATGTACTTCCATGAAAAGGCTAAAAAGTATCAAGACATAATATGGAAAAAAAGGATGAAAGGAATAATCAGAAACTTTGGATATTCTTCAAAAATGGTAATTTAAGACTAAAAAATTACAAACTTCTTAGCTTGCAAGCCCTATTTGGAAGCTCCTGTAATTCTAGAGCATTTGGATCTAAGTGCCTCTAAATCCTTGACTAATTTACTCAAAATACTGAGTCTTTCTAAAGGCATTAAGGTGTAGGTTATACACAAGAGACTTTTAATTGCTGTCCAGATGCTTTGGTTAAATTTTTTCCTCTATGAATATTTTAATCTTGTTAAATAGGATTTCCTATACATTAAAAAGATAAGTAATTTCAGCAATATGGGTTCTCTCTAAAATGATACAGAACAAACCATCTTCATATCCTGTAGACAATCTTCACAAATTTCTGTGACTCTTCTCAATTTGTCATCTCCTTTCCATCCTCTAGTTATGAATCTATGAAAATTTAGTTAGTCTGTACTTCCTGTTACAGATACATAGGTCCATAGTTAAAACCTTGTCAGTTTCTAGATTGTGCTTTGATGGTATAGAATCTTCAGTAGCTACCATGTTGTGATGAAGTTTTTGTGAAATATTTAACAAGCAAGCTTTTAATAAATGAATGCCCAAATCCAAAAACATGTTAGCCATCATGAAACCAGAGGCAATGAGCTTGTCTATACCATAATAATTTTGTAAAATTTGGCAAGCACTGACTGAATGCATTTTCATTAATTCACTGATTCATTGAATATTACATTGTATGAAAAAAAAGAATATTACATTGTATGGAGAACCTCAGCATCTATGTAACTGTGCTCAAAGTCTAACAAAGAAGTTAAAAAATACTTATGGGTTTTATACATATTATAAGCATTCTAGTCTAATCAAATTTGGATGTCCTGATCTAACAGTATTCTTTTGATGCTTCCTACTTACCATCCCTTTAATTTAAGATAACTGTTGTGATACCTAAAAGAAAAATCCTATCTAAGTTGTAATGGAATCACAAAATCTTTAGAAAGAACCTTAGAGATCATCTATTCTAATGCCCTATATATTTTACAATATTTGGACCAGTAGTCACCCATTTTCTACTTGAAGATTCCAACAGTCCCTTCCATTTATATTGTTGAAATGTTCTTTCTGACATTAAACTAACAGTCTGCCTTTTTATAACCCATTGGGGCTAATTCTATACCCTTATCCTATACATAGAAAATGCAGCCAGTGATTGTTTAGAATGTTGTGAATACATGATACAATAGGACATCTGTTCCTGAAATAAAATGCTGACACATTTTAGATGATAAAAGTTTTATCTTACAAAGGGTTAGATGATTAAATATACTTTACTGTTAACTCACAGATTATTCAAATAAATGTGAGCCACATGCACAAACTATACAAGAGGATCAGATTTCTGAATAAGAGTGGTTAAGATGACTAGATATTTGAAACTCAAAAAAATGCAAGATATAGCAGTCAACTTAGGGAAAGAAAAGCTGCATCGTGCACTCTGTCATTCATGCTCATTATATCCTCTTTAAAATATCACGAAAAGCCAGCTGTCAGCTGAGGTACTTTCTAAAAGATTTTGAAGAATCCTGGAATCTTTTTTTATCAAAGCAAGCTTGTGTCGGGCCTGCCCTTTCAAAGTGTATTTGAATGGCTTAGATAGCAACACATCTCCAACTTCGTAAACAGTATTTAAAACGAGGCCAAATATCAATTAAACCTCAAGTTCTGCCATTATTTCCAAATAAAAGAGCACGTAACTCAAAATACACATGGACTAATGAGCGCAAATTAATTTAGTAACAAGATTTAAGGCATGATTTTACAAGCTTGATGGTGGAATTGATAAAATTTTTGTTGGAGGTTCTCAAGACACCTCAAAGGTAATAAGACTCTTGAGACTCCAAATGGAGCACTGCTTTAATCAGACAAGGGTTATTTCCTTCCTCTAGGATCATAGAGTAAGTCAAAGTCCAGTTGCCTAGAATTTATTAAGAACATAATGTATGCCATAAACTATACTAAGAAAATGTTAGAGGTAAATGAGTCCCCAGTGAAATTACATAGAAATCTTCATATTTAAAAACAAGAAATATGAGGTCAAAAAAGCTTAAGGGACAGGAAAAAACTAGGACTAGAGCTCAGGTCTTTTGGCCCCTAGGCCAATAATACTCTTTCCACTATAAAAGAGACTTCCTGATTATATGCTCAGAAAGAGGGAAAACTAGACATTTTCTCTGACTTTTCAAAATTCTCCAAAAGGAATTATGCATCAGAAATAAACCAATTTCAACTATCTTTATGGCCTACCAAAACAAAGTAAAAACTCAAAGAAGAGTAGATAAGGTTAAGCACCTAAAAAGTCCACTCAAAATTTTATTATCCATCATCCTCCTAGTACCAGAACTGCACAACCATGTGCTTATATTAGAACTTAATGTTATTCCTTTGCCCTGATATTGTAGACTTTCAAAAGACAGAATTGCCACTGAGAATCTGCCATACAGAGGATGTGACAGCAAGGAGTGAGATAGCAATGAAAAGAGATAGCACTCTGTATAAAAATTGGTCAGAGAAATTGGCAACAGAAGGAACTGGAGACAAGACACATAGATGAAAAACTGGGGTTGGCATCCATGAAGGGCCTATTCTGTCCCCCAAGAAATCTCTTGAAGTAAAGATTTAACCTGGTGAACCATGAATTTCCCAGAATGAGAGGAGGCTAAGGAACTTTGAGACTCAGCCTGCAAAGAAGACATGATCAAAAGAGAGAGAGTCAGAAAAGGAATAATAAGGGAAAATAAGGGGAAAAGATTGAAATTTTCAAAGTTCTCAGGAGTAAGAAAACTCAACTAAAGACCCTGCACATAAGCAACCAACAAGGAAAATTAATTCTAAATCAGAAGAAGAGTTCAAGCACTATAAATAAGTATTATAAGGCAAAGGAAAATAAATCACCTCATGAAGCACAGGATCCTGTGAATTTTTTAAAAGTATAGAATCAAAGCAAGGTATTCTTGGATATCTTAAAAGAGAAATAAGAATTGTGAGAGCATAATTTATGACACACATGATAGAAATAAATGGCAGAATAAAAAATGTTAAATCCACAGTGGCAAGTCTTACCCAAGATATAAAAGAGAGGATAACTGTTTGGGAATGCAAATAACAGAAATGAAGGGAAATCTGAAAGAAGAAATACAAAAATGCAGTAACAATAAAAGAAATAATGGTTTATATTTAAACAAAATAGATTGATCTTGAAGAAATGATTCAAAGAAACAAATTGTCCATCAAGTCAATCCATAAACATTCATTACAGGCTTACTATATGCGAGCGATTGTGTTAAGTGCTATAATAATAGATCTCCCAGAAGAACTTCATAATGCTTGAAAAGATACAAAAAACTCTAAGAACGTCTGAAAAACAGATGACAAAATGCTAATCAAAAGAATCACTTCTGGGGGACACAAATCAACAACAATAAAAAAAAAAAAAAACTTAAGCTGGAAATTCAATGACACATAATAGTTTATTTCCAGTAACAAAAAACAAATTTTGCAAATGACTAAGAGAAAAACCTTCAAACATAAAGGAAAGAAAATCTGAATAACATACCCGTTAGAAACTGCAGAAGGTAATGGAATAATATGTCCCATGCATTATCATACACATATTGAGAAAAGGAGGTCAAGATGAATTCCAAGGTGACTTATACTACAAATTTGAGCTAAAGTATAAATGATAAATTATGACTGCTCAATATTTATATTGTTCTGGGTCCTCTATTCTTTTTATACTGTCTTCATTGATGATATCACCAGCTTCCTGTGATTTCATTATCAGTGCTATGCATATGAATACTATGTAGCCCTAATCTCTCTTCTGAGTTCCAGTTCTATATCACTAGCTGTCTTCTAGACATTCTATATTGATCTTGAATTCAGCATTGGCAAAAAGAGAACTTTTTCAAAATACTCAGTTTTTTTGCCAGTACCACCATTTTTTCTAGTCATTCTGATTTTTAACCTTGAAGCTATTGTCTTTTTTTTCTCTTTTAGGTCCTTTGTTAAATCATTTGCCAAGTCACTTTGATTCTATTCCTACACCATCTTTTTAATTTGTCCCTTTCTCTCCAGCTAGCTTTTACCCTAGTTTAGGACTTGCCACCTCTGATATGGCTGTATTTTTATATTTGTATATATGCATGTATATACACATACATATATGTGGCTCTGGCTATCTTTTGGCTTCTCACCTCCAATATGGACTATTGTTATGGCTTCTTAGCTTCTCTTAATCCAATCTCTCATCTTTCCAACTCATCCTCCACTCAGATGCTATTTGATGTTTTCAACTGAGAATATCAACCAAGATCTGTTAAAGATTTTAGCTTAAAAAGGCCAACGTCTCCCTCTGCATCCAGGGCCATCTCCAGTCATCCTGATCTATATCTTGCTACTGGATCCAGATGACTGGAGAACAAAATGAAGATGGTGATTTTGCACAGCCCTCCCTCGCTTAAACCCAGCTTACTTTTATATCATGTTATCACCTTCAAGATCAAAGGATAAATAAAACAATCACAATAACAATAGTCCTAAAACATACATCTGATAGCACCATCCTCTAGCTTTAGTGCCTCCCTATTGAGTATAGAATGAAATACAAAGTCTTTATCTTAGCATTTAAAGCCCACAGTTTGACACTCATCTATCTTAAGAATGTTATTTGATAATATGTGCCCATTATGCCATCTGTGCTCTAGTTAAACTGTCCTGCTAGCTGACCCCATACATGACCATCTATCTACTGCCTTTGTGTCTTTACATAAATTGTTCCTCTATTTGGAATGTACTCTCTTTTCTCTTACATCTTAGCATCCTTAGCTTCATTCTAGGTTCAGCTCAAATTGTTCCACTTAATGTCTTTCTTGATCCCTCTCAGTTTTTTTTTAACTATCATATAAACATTCATACATATATGTACATATTTTTCATATATCTACATGTGTATATATGTGTATAATTTACTTAGCTATATATAATTAGCATGCTGCTTCTTCCTCTTCCTTATTTTTGTTACCATTAATTGGTTTTTCATACCTGTCCAACTCTCTGTGACCCCATTTGAAATTTGCTTCACAGAGTTACTGAGGTATCTTGTCATTTCCTTCTCTAGCTAATTTTACAAAATAGGAAAGAGAGGCAGATAGGGTTAATTGACTTGCCCAGGATCACAAAACTAGTGTCTAAGATCAGATATCAATTCATGAAGATTAATCTTGCTGACTCCAGGCTGTCCATTGTATCACCTAGCTGCCTCCTATACCTGATAGAATGTAAACTCCATGAAGGTAAGGACTGGATCTCCTTTGTGTGGGCATCCAAGTGTCTAGCACTGGGCTTTGTGTGTAGAGGCAATTAATAATTATTTGTTAAATTAAATTGATAAGGATACTCCTGGAAGGTCAGAGTGACAACAGAGTCGGCCCCTGTCAAATGCCTTATAAAGTGAACTTAATCTAGTTTTACAGAATAAGAGTTTCTGGTGGAAAAGGCATAGCATGAGTAACCAAATACCATTTTTATCATGCTAAGGAGAATCATAATTCATTCTTTAAAGGGCTAAAAACTGGCTTTGGCTCTAAGGCTAACATCTTGCTTATAAAGCATTGTATTCTTTGTACCACAGAAAGATGAGGGAATTAGAAATCCAACACCACCACAAAACAAACAAAAAAATGAATCATCACATTTGCTTATTGTCCTCATCAGAAAATGAGTTCCATTTAACAGCAGAGAAAGACTGATCCTTGACGTCAGCAGCAAAAGAATAACAGCTGCTTAGCAACAGACAGCTTGAAATATCCTGACTTTTTCTCCTCCAAGTTTTTCTTCTGTTTTTCCTCCAAGTTAACTCGAGGTATTTCATAAACCTTTTATCATTTTTCCTCTAGAAAGAAGATATATCAATGGTAGAGATAGGAGTATCCCAATAGTCACATGAGGAAAGAACAAATAACAATGAATGCCCCTCTCCAATGCTATTTTGAACAAGTCTAAAAAAGTCAGTCAATAAGCATTTATTAAGCACCACTTTGTACCAATCATTATGCTAAATGGTGGAGTTACTAAAGCAAAACTTCCTTCAGGAAGCTTACATTTTAATGGGAAAGAACCTTAAAAAATTAAATATATATATGTACAGAGAAGATGTAATTTTAAAGTAGTTTTAAAGTAATTTTAAAGAAGTTATTAGCAATTTAGAGACTAGGAAATGTCTCGTATAGAATAAAGTGTTTGAGATGAATCTTAAAGAGCATCAAATCATTAACTTGAAGAAGAGTCTTGAATAATAAATGTTCTCCCCCAAATTATGTGTTTCTGTGATATATGTGAGTAGGGGGAAAGCCTTCCAATCTTTTGCTTTGATTCTACAGTTTTTGTCTTTTTTCTTAAATTCAGAAGGATTCTGGGAAGATGGAAGAGTAGGTTGGTAAATTTCAAGCTCTCCATATTGCCCTCACAAATAAACAAAATTTTACCTCAGAGTGAACACAAACTAGTGAAAAATCAAGAAGACTTGGGGCAGAACAGGGGTCCTCCAGGTACAACCCAAGAAGATCTGAAGAAAGACCCCCGGGCCAAGGATTAACCCATGTGAAAGGCAAACACTTTGGGCTAGCTCCCCAGAAACTACCAGTGGGGAGCTAGGACTGAGTTGGCTATAGCTGGAGCCTCAGCAGGAACCACAGAGACTTTCACCTCCCAGACCCAAGGGTCTGAGTCCGGAAAGCAGAGGGAATTTCAGTTGTTTGACAATGCCAGGTCTGGTTGTGCTGTAGAGTTCTGTCCCTAGGCAAGAAGTAATCAGTATACCCCTGAGTGTAGAGGCAATGAGCAGAGACACTGGCTGTGGATACTTGTAGGAGGAGAAGGAACTTTTGATTTGGGGTTCCAAGTCATTTATATATTTACACATAAATATATGATCATGCATAAATATGTTTATATACCTAATATCATTTATATATACATATTTGTAGCATTTATATATTTACATATAAGTATGTTTATGTATAAATGTTTGCTTACCTAAATATCATTCACACATACATATATTTATATATGTCTATATTAGTCTCTCTTTATCTTTAGAACAATTGTCTAAAATCTATAGTCTTGGCAACAAATTAGAAAATTTAAACCCAGAAAGTCTTGCCCAAAGTCACATGAAATGGCTTTGCCATTAAGTTCAGTGATCTTTCTCCCATACTGCATTGCTTCTGAATCTTTAATAGCATCATTTGTTAAAGTTCCTACCTTTATCTCCAGGGATCCTCCTCCACCAGACCACATTCCTAATTCACTGAGACTTTAAGGGGAAAGAGTGCTATTAGTAGATTACTCACTAAGAACCAAGGGTAGACATGAAGTAAATTATTATTGCACAGCACCTGTTTGGAGGGTATACGTGTGATATAGACCAAAACTACAGTAAAGTATTAAATAGGTATTTAGCAATGTAATAAGATTAGAAAAACAGACCTGCTTTAACCTTCCCTTTGCCTGAAGATTCTTCTCTTTCTTCCAATTATTTTTTCTTCCCACTAAAAGTTTATCTGTCTTCAAGATGCTGTCAAAATGTTACCTCCTCCATATCTTCCTTATTTTCCATTGTCAAAACTTATATTTCCTTGCTCAACCTTCATATATGCAGTTATTAACTACTTCTACTTCAAAATAGGAAATATGTACTATTACCTCTGATTAGAATACATAATCAACAAAGGCAGGGAATATACCTTACTGACCTATCAGTGCTTGGAACATTTTTGGTGGGGATGAAGTTGTTTTCAAGGGCATAAGGAACTTCTTTGCTTCATGCAAAAGATCCTAAGTGCAGAAGATTCTTAAAATGATGCTCAGCAAGAAACTCATAGGGAAAAATGTTGAGTTTAGTTCTGGTACATAACATAGATTCTTCATAAGAATTCCAGCAGAGAATATCAGAGTTCTCAACAGGACAGCAAAACACAAGGCTTGAATCAATCACTCTAGGTCCAAGTACCCTTGAGATGAGTATGGGTATAGTTAGTGATCTCAATTCCCAATGAAGGAAAGGGGGAAAGGGCAATAAAAGAGTCCTCAATAGAGAAAATTGAGTAATCACTTTTATGAACTAGAGTACAACCTCATTTATCTCATACTCTCCTTTGTTCAGCTATTCCTTTGTTCATGTCTATTTAGAATTTCACATGGAGTTACTGTGAAGCTTTTTACTGTATAGAGATGTTATGCTGTTTGGAAAGAAAAAAATCCAGAGACTTCATTTTTAGTACTACTTGAATTTTCACATGTTCAGACAGCATTTAATCCCAATCAATACACAAATCAAGTTGCCCTATACTTTGAAACTCTAGTTCCCTCCTTGGAGACCACCAAAAATTTTTTTTGAAGAACAGTTTCAAAGGCTGTTTTTTCTCCCACCATGGAAGTAGGTGGTCAAGGTTGGTCTTCCATTTCCCTCTTGACTCTTGAACAGATCCACTGATCTTAAAAGGCGCAGTTTTCTCTTCCCAGCATCTTCCTTTTCTCCTTTGGTAATTCAAGGAGAATAATGATTGCTGCTACAATAATTAGCTTCCCATTTTCAAAGCCTTGGCCACTACTTGTGCTCTTCAGTGCTAAACAAGGTAATTAGACATTTAACTCTTCTTCCCAATTTAGTTGGCACATTTACAGGTGTAATTAATTGTTATTATTTGTCAGAGCCCTGACAGAGTGCTTCGGACCACTGCAAAAACAAAAACTATGACTGCTCTAGAGGTTTACCATCAAAGTGATTATGAACTAATTATGATGTACTAGCAACAAGTATCTCATGTTTTATTCCTATATCTTGCAAATCAAATCACTGAAGAAAATATTTGAGTTTACTATAAGCAAGAGGGTCTTCAAAACAAAGTTAAAAAAAAATCAACCTTAGCAGCTCTCATATGATGGAACAATAAAGGGAACTGTGGTCAAAGAACTGAATGAGAAGTCATATTCAATAGCATTTTCCAGCCCTGAATTGCTTTAGAAAATCATTGGCTTTGTATGTGCATGTAAAGTCAAAAGCACTCACTCTTTCTCAGGCTTATCACTCCACAGAGCTGTGCTGACTTTTGTAAAATGGGAAACACTATTTAAACGTAAGGTGTTTTGGTGTTATTATTGTGTCTGTTCTTGAACAGTCTGAAAGAACAAAGCAATAAAGGAAGAAATGAGAATAAGAGAAATAAAGGAATGAATAAATAAAGAGAAGTGAAGGAAGAAGGGAAGGAAAATGAATAAGAAGGAAGAAAGGAGGGGGAATAATAAGGAAAGGGGGAAGGAGGGAAAAGACAGAAGAAGGAAGGGAAGAGAAAAGAAGGGAAGGAAGAAAAAGATAGAAAGGAAGACAAAGAGGGAGAAGGGAGGGAGAAATAAATGATGGAAGGAAGGAAGCAAGCAAGCAAGGAAGGAAGGAAGTGAAAGAGAGAGGAAGGGAGGGGAAAAGGAGGGAGGGAGGGAAAAAAGGAAAAAGGGAGGGAGAGAGGGAGGAAGGAAGGAAGGAAGGAAGAAAGGAATGAACAAATTCTCAGATTTGCAAATCACTGTCTCTGTAAACTTGTCTGGTACTCTTAATGTAAAGGATTCAAAGAATTTCCCATTTGACAGTATAGCATTCTTTCAGTTCATTTCTGGCCCTTCTAACAAAATTAAATATTACACTAGGACTATAATGAGATGGCTCTTCTCTTTGACAAGGTTAACCTCTGTGTCTCTGTGTGTATCTCTCTATCTCTGATTAGATAGATAGATAGATAGATAGATAAATGTCCTTGATCTCATCTTGACAGTTTGCTCCCACAGACTGACCCTTCAATCAGTCCCTCAGTCTCACCTTCAACCTGTCCCTATCTACTTTGCTCCTTATCATTGCCTTCAGATATGGCCAAGTTTACCCATCCACAAACAACTTTCAGTAAACAATATCAAGCTTTTATCCTGTATTTCCTCCCTTTGGGTGGGGAGAAGGAAACACCAAAAGACTGTCTGAAACCAGCCTTCACTTCATCTCAACCACTCCTGAAAACTTGGCAATCAGCATTCCAAATTTATTACACAATTAAAATTGTTCTTTGCAAAGTTATTAAGGATCTTTTAATTAAAAAATTAATGGTCTCTTCTCTGTCTTCTTCATTCTTGACCTCTCTGATGCATTTGACATTGTTGACTTCTCTCTCTTCTTGGATACTTTCTCCCTTCTAGGTTTTCACAACATATTCTACTCATTCCTGGATTCTCTCCTGCCTATCTGACTATTCATTCTCTTCTAAGGGTCTCATTTCTCTCTACATGCTCATTTAGTGACCTCATCAGTACTCAGGATAAGATGTTAATCCTTATTTCTAGTTGGAAGACAAATTACCAACTGCCTTTTGGACACTTCAAATGGAATGTTTCAAACACACCTCAAGTTCCCATGTTCAAAACAGAATTCATTATCTTTCTATAGGTGCCACTGCAAATCATTCAGGTTCATAACCTCAAATTTAATTTCAACTCTTCACATTTCTGCCCCCTCCCCCCCACTACACCCAATTGGTCGCCAAATATTGCTTTTTCTACTTCTATATTCCTTGCATACATATCCCTTGCACTCACATAGCAACTACCTTATTTCAAGGCAGTTCTTTTTTCTTCTTTTTCCTGGACCACTGCAATAGCCATAGAATTGATTTCTCTGCCTCAAGTCTTTCCCTACTCTACTCTATCTTCCACACTGTTACATAAGTGATTTTCCTTAAGTGTAGATCCAACCATGTCACTTTTCCTACTCAATACACTCCAATAGCTCCCTCTTGCCTCTAGGATAAGATATAAATTTTTTCTAGCTTTAAAAGCCATTTCAAACTTAGTTACAGTCTTACAGCTTCACTGTATATTCTTCCCTCACTCCAACTCTGTAGCCTGACCTAATTGGCTTTCAGTCTGTCTCATCTACTGTCTTCATGTTTTTACATGCCTGTTCCCCATGCCAGAAATGCTTTCCCTCTTTACCTTTTTCCTGTCATTTCCTTTTATTTATTTATTTTATATTCATTACATATATGTGTATATATACATATATATGGTTTGCATGTGTGTAGATACAGATGTATATATACAAACTGATATATATATATATATATATATATATATATATATCATACCTTTTAAGTCTTAGAGCTCACATATTTCTGAAGTGAGAAACTTGCCTTTTTTTGTTTATTCCAACACATCTGCATCAATTTGTTTCCTCAGCCAAGGAGTGTGACAAATATACATTGCTTTTCTCCTCCCTCTTTTCAGTAAAATGAGAAAAGTTTCTCTGTGAATCAAATATGTCTAATATTTTATCTTCCAAATCTGATGAGAGTAAGATTCACACAACATTCACTCCCCTCCCTTTTTTCCCTCAAAGGTTTCTTTTGCCTCTTCATGAGATGTAATTTCCTTCATTTTATCGTCACTTTTTCCTTTTTCTGGTACAATTCCCTTTCTAATTCTAGTTCCTTTTTAATATTATAACAGTAAAATAAATTATACATGCACTCTCTATGTATACCTATAACAGAAATACAGTTCTCAAGAGTTCTTTTTACCTTTTTAATGCTTCTCTTGAGTCCTATATTTGGAGGTCAAATTTTTGTTTAGCTCTGGTCTTTTCATCAGAAATAAATGGAATTCACCTGTTTCACTGAATGCCCACTTTCTTCCCTGCAAGAAAATGCTCAATTTAGCAGGGTAGTTTATTCTTGGCTCCATTCCAAGTTCCTTTGCCTTTCAGAATATCAGATTTCAAGTCCTTTGATTTTTTAAGGTGGAAGCTGCTAGATCCTTATTGTGGCTACTCAGTATTTCAATTGTTTTTTTCTGGCACTTGTAATATGTTTTCCTTGGTATGATAGTTCTGAAATTTAGCCACAATAGTCCTTGGAGTTTTAATTTCGGGGTCTCTTTCAGGAGGTGTTCAGTGAATTCTTTCAATGGCTATTTTACCTTCTGATTCTGGTTTTCAGAGCCCAATAATCCTTACATTGCCTCTCCTAGAACTATTTTCAGGTCAGTTGTTTCCCTAAATAGGTATTTTATATTTTTTCCTATTTTTTCATTTTTTGGTTTTGTTTGACTGATTCTTGATGTCTCATCAAGTCATTTATTTCCATTTGTTCAATTCTGATCTTTAGTGAATTATTTTCTTTATTTACTTTTTTTTTTTTTTTTTTTTTTTTTTTTTTTTTTTTTTTTACTTCTTTTTGTAATTGTCCAATTGAGTTTTTAAATGGGTTGTTTGGTTTATGGAATTTTTTTTTCCATTTCACAAATTCTGTTTTTTATGGAGTTATTTTCTTTTTCCACTTTACAAATTCTGTTTTCCTGGGAGTTATTGACCTTTTCCAATCCACAAATTCTGCTTTCCTGGGAGTTATCTTTTCTATTTCACAAATTCTGCTTTTCAGAGAGTTGTTTTTTTTCCCCACTTTATCAAATTTATTTTTTATGAAATATTTTATGCCTTTTATGCCTTTTCCAGACCCTCTTGCAGAGTTTTCCTTTCCTTTCCCTATTTTTCTTCTAGCTCTCTTCTGAGATCCTTTTTAATTTCTTTTAAAAGAGCCTTGTGTGATGGAGACTAGGTTATATCACCCTTTGGGGCTTCATCTGGAGACAATCTGCTTTTAGTCTCCTCAGGGTTTGAAAACTGTTCTTCTCTTTCACCATAGAACCTATCTATAGTTAAGAGTTCTCTTTGCCTTTTTACCCATTAAAAAAAAAAAAAAAGTTGAGATCTGCTTTTAGGGCAAGGAAGGTTTTCCATGATTCCTCTACAGGCAACAGCAAAGCAGCAGCAACTGTGCTGGAATCATGCTGACTCACTCCTGGTGCTGGGTGGGCATGGCCAGGTCCCATGAGACTCTGGTGGTTAGGGGTTCACTATTTACCTTTGTGTTTGTGTTGGGGGTTTTATAAATTCTCTGCTGATCTACTGGCTTGTAGCCAGTGCAGAATGGCCAACACTGCTGTAGATTCCTCCCCATAGATTCTCCATCACATGGAATCTGCAATGCCCCACAGAGACTGCATTGTCTTGGTCTGCACAGCTTGTGCTGACTTCCATGTTCTGCCTGCCTGCCTGCGCCTGGCCACCTCCCATGCCCAGTGAAAAAGATCTTTTCTGGTGATCTTCAAAATTATCTTCTGCAGGTAATTTACTGCACTCCCAATATTTGTGGATTCTGCCAGTCTAGAACTAATTCAGTGGGTGAATTTGGTAATTAGTTGAGGGTCTGAGGAGAAGATCAGAAAGAAGCATGTGTCCTCTCTGCCATCTTGGCTCCACCCCTCCTAAAGCTGGTGATTTTTGCACAGCCCTGTCTTACTTAAATCCAATTCCTTTGAATCTCATGGTATCACCTTCCTGAGTCATAGTCCTTTTTGAGAACAAAAGACAAACTGCAAGAGTAATATTTCTGTCTTGTCACTAATCATGCCAGACCATGCCTATCTCTCACTCTTCCAAGCCAGTGGCCCAAACTGTTATTTCTTTTTCCTCTCCTATCCTGTCCCTTTTCATCCAAATATTTAGAGATCATAGGTTTAGAGAAATGCAGATTTAGAGAACAGTAGCATCAATTGAATCAAACAAGTTGTGGTAAATGTGGTTCATAGAGATTAAGTGATTTGCCCAGGGATAGCTAGTAAGTGTTAGAGTCAGAGAAATCTAGTTGAAATTCTGGCTCAAAGTCTTTCTATACCATCTCCACTATATCTTGCTGCTTCTTGGCTCAAAGCTGGCCACATGACCTCATTTTAAGTAAACCCAACAGAAACAAGAAGAGATACTGATTTATAATCTAATTGCACTCTCTTTGGAGGAACAGCTGTTTCTTTAGCTTTGGAATTGTGGAAAATTACATTCTCACTGTACTGAAATCATTTAAAATGAATTTACATGTTTGTATGGAATTAGAAATCCCCCTGCTTCTGATAGTTACTGATCATGGATAAATTATTTAATCTCTAAGATTCTAAAGTATTGTTGGGTTTCAGCCTTCCTCCAAGGAAGAAGTTGTCCCACACCAGTGGGATCACAAGACCCTGAGGCATTTACATCATGAGACAGAAACCACTTACAAAATGATTACTCATGGGCCTCTTAAATGTATCCTTTAACTTTACTAACCCTATATTTAGCATTCTCTGTGACTTGATATTCCTGAACTTGACTATTAATGAGTAGAAGAGAAAAATTTGCACTAAATCTCCTCCTTTCCAGTCTCCACATGATCATATAACAGACTTTCCTTCTCCCCTATGAAAATCTACTCATCTTTTAATTATACTCTGCTCCTATGTTAACTGCTGAAGCACACCAATCTAAAAAGACAGAGCCGTGGGCTAGCAACCTTTTATTTCAACTGACATCAATCAGTTAACTGTTCTACTGTTTGTTGTACTCCGAGGCAAGAAAGGAAAGAAAAGGTAATATTTCCCAATCTCCTTTAGGCAGAGGTTTCTGAGACTTCATTACTGGAAATTGTTTCTCTACTTTGATGACCCTTTGTTTTTTCAAAGACAAAACAAAAGACTGAGTCAGAAAATTGAAGCTTCAATTAATCCAAAAACTAGGAGATCAAATCTTTTTTCTACATTTAGAACATCTTTCATATCTAACCTCTTCTCTCCACTAAATAGCTGAGTTACTTCCTTACTTCTAGCCTAAATTATTCCAATAGTCTCCTAGTTGAGCTTCCCGCCTCACATTTCTCTCTTCTCCAATTTATTCTTCTCCACAGTTGCAAAAGTAATTTTTCTTAAGATGTTACTTCTCATCTCAGATTCCAGTGGCTTTCTACTACCTCTAGGTGAAAATGCTTCTTCCCCTGAGAGACTGAATCACTTTATGAGGCAGGAAAAGGAATATACAATATGGCTTCTGATGAAAAAAAAAAAAAAAAAGGTTCAAAAGATGTAATTTATGGGTAATTAATAATTTTATTACTTATAGCCAGCAAATAATAAAAGGATAGTCATTTGATCCCCTCTCTTGTGCCAAAAATGGATCCTGGTGGCTTCTTGATACTATATGCCCTTGGAAAGTGAGTGTTCCAACAAGTGGCAATCAATTCTTGATGTAATAGGATTCTGTGTTCCCCCTAATCTTTGTAGAGGGTAGGCCTAGGTTGGAAAATCCCTGAATCTCAACCCCTGCCAGCCTCTGGGAGTATCCCCATCCTCCTTCCTGGTTTCTAAGGAAAACTCCCACAATAATCCTCACCTTCAATTCATTTGGAGATCTTGGTCTGGGGAATAATCACCACCCATTATTGACCTGGAAATTAGTCCTTCAATTCATCTGGAGATCTCTTCTTAGTTCCGGGTCATAGAAAGCTAAATAAAATCGGGACTCTGTATCTCAATCTTTGCTACTTCCTAACCAGGAACTAGCCCACTGAGACTGCCCAGTGAAAATAAACCCATTTCTGCCAAACCTCGCTTGGAGACTAGGACTGTGAGAATTCTTTCCCAAAACCTGCAACACCAGCCTGGGGATCCTCATTGCTGTTAGGGTATCTTACCCTTCAACATTCTGATAATGAACAGCTGATGTTTTCAACAATGAGGCAATTCAAAAATTCAAGACAATTCCAATAGACTTGTGATGGAAAGAGCCATCCACATCCAGAGAGAAGACTAAGGAAACTGAATGTGGATCACAGTATAGAATTTTTACCTTTTTGTTGTTTGTTTGATTGTTGTTATTGTTTGTTTGCCTTTTTTTTTTTCCTTTGTCATTTATTCCTTTTTGATCTGATTTTTCTTGTGCAACATGATAAATGTGGGCTATCTAGGGGATCGGAGAGGAATGGAGACAGGGAGAAAAATCTGGAATACAAGGTTTTGCAAAGACAAATGTTGAAAACTATCTTTGCATGTTATTTTGAAAAATAAAAAAGTTATTATTTTTTTTTTAAATGAGAAGCTGGGGGACCATTGACTTTGATTAAGTCTCTTTTACTCCCAAACCACCTCCAGCCCCAGGCAATCTAGACAAAGGATCTACACCATATCCAAACTTGAGTAGAACACCATGGCCTTTCCTACTTGGGTGGGATCTAAACAAGAATGAGGAGAAAGTTAATCCATTCCTATTATCTGCAGTGTACTTCAGATGCAGATTTGACCTAGTGGAAAATGAGGAAATAGGAAGGGAAAAAAATCTCTGAATTTCCCAAATAATTAGCTATTTAATAATCAGCTTTCTCACTACAATGCTAAGAGTGGAGCTAAGATAGGAAGGCATTAAAATTTAACTGACCTGTCTTTTTCCTACCTTACTCCATCTCCCATCTTTATTTCCGTACTTTTTCACTGGTTTTCCACCATGCCCAGAAAGCCTTCTCCCTTTAATGTCCACCTTTCTTCATTTAAGATTCAATTAAAGCACCAACTTCTATATGAAGCCATTTCTGATACCTCCAACTATTTCAATTTATTCTCTTATATACATACTCTTATATTCACATTTGTTTCCTCCATCAGAACATAAACAACTTACTGGTAGTGATGTAATAGAACTGTGTCTCCCTGATCTTTCTGGAAATAGCCTGGGGAAATTCCTAAAAATGATCTCACCTACCTGAATCTCTTTTGGGAAAACTACCTGGTTTCCCAGAAGAATCTCCCACTTCCAACTAATCTGGGAATCACACTGGTCTTGGAAACAATCATTACCCTTATTCATTTGAAAATTAGCCTTTAATCATTCCTGAACCCCAAACCAGGCTAATAAAAAACGACTCTGTAAACCAAACCTTTGCTAATTCCTATCTGGAACTGATCCTTTGAGAAGTTATTTCCTCAGTGTAATAAATCCATTTTTTGGCCAAAACCTCACCTGCAGATCAGGACTGTGAATTCTTTTGCAGGTTGCAACATAGAAGTATCTAAAATATTTAAAAATATTGCCTAGAATTAAAAAGTATCTTTGAGATCATGTCTTCCATTTTACAGATAGTGTAACTGAGATACAGAGAAACTCAAAGACTTGCTTCATATTATACAAGATGAAAAAAGCAGAGGCAGATTCTTACTGTCCTTTCCATTGTACCACAAATCTGTTTCTATCTTTACTCAAAACTTTCAGTGTATATTATAGGCAACTTAAATTCAATATGTTTAAAATGTAACTAATTTTTCTTCCTCATAGGCCCTCCATTCTTCCCAACTTTTCATTACTATTTTTTTAATATTTATTTTCAGTTTGAAACTCTCTCCCATCCTTTACTCCCCCCACACACATTGAGTAAGAAAGAAATGTGATAGCTATATACATATGAAGTCATGCAAAGCATTTTCATATTAACCATATTGCCCTCCCAAAAAAGAAAGAGAAAATGAAAAAAATATTCTTCAATCTGCTTTCAGAGTTCATCAGTTCTCTCTCTAAAAGTGATTACCATTTTTCATCATGAGACCTTTGAAACTGTCATCTTTCCCATTACTATTGAAAGCACCACCATCCTCCCAGTCACCCAAGCTAAGTATCTAGATGTTGTCTTCTCACTCACCCAATATATCCAATCTGTTGTCAAGACTTGTCATTTTTTCCTTCACATCTCTTTAATATATACACTGCTTTCTCCTCATACAGCTACCACCCTGGTATAGGCTCTTATCTTCTTATGACTGTGTAATTTCAATCATCTTCTGAAGATGATCTCTCTACCTCAAATCCCCAGGCCAATCCACCCTATAATCAGCAGCCAAAGTGAAGTTCCTAAAAAAACATTTCTGATTGTGTCCACCCTTACTTATTAAATTCCACTTTATCACCATCCAGGATAAAATATAAAATGTGCGGCTTGACATTTAAAAGCCTTCACAACCTTGCCTCTTCCTACCTTACTCTTTACTCTCCTCTGAATACTCTATTATCCAACTAAAAAAAGCCCACTTGTTCCTGAAAAGGAACACTGGATTTCTTGACTGCTTTTTTCATAAACTGTCTCACATGCTTTACCATGCTCTTCCTCTTCATCTGGTTCCCCTGGCCTCCTTCAAGATTCAATTCAAATCTTGCCACCTGCATTAGAATGTGAAATCCTTGGGAACATAAATTGTATTTTTTTTTGTTTGTTTCTTTGTATCCCTAGAACTTATCATAGTGCTTGACATATAGTATTTAATAAATGCTTTTTAAATGACTAAGTATTCAAATCTGCTTCTGTATTCACCTGACTTTTGCCATTAGGATTTTGTTTTTCATAAATGAACTTCGTAATAAGGCTTTGAGAATGAAATGAACTCAACTCATGAATGAGGCTGTACTGAGAAGTCGATATGGTCATTGAGGATGACAAAGAAGACAATGAAATATTGCAATAATTTACACAATCCAAACAAAGAAGGATAGTTACAGTAAACCATATAGAACTTGGTGTACAAAACCACACAGTTACAGAATTATCAATTTGTATATGTAGAAGGTATGGCAAGAAAAATATGGTCAATTTGATACAATTAAATGGGGAGGTTTTTGCAGTCAGAGATTCTAGTATCACATACCAACTTGACAAGTTATTAGACAAGTCACTTATATTTTCTGGTCACAATTTCTTCATTTATACAGTGAGAGAGTTTGAATTAAATGAAATCCCTTCTATACTACTATCCTAAGATCCTTGATGAGGATAGAACATCATTGGGGTGAAATGAGTACTCATTAATCCATTAATTCAATCTTTTATTGAGAATGAATAATGGTGCCCTATCATTGAATTAGGGGAATGATTTGATTGACTACTCCATACATTCTAATCTCTTGATCTTTAAAAATCTCAGGAACTTATTACTATTCTACTTTCACATGAAACATGATGACAATCTGAGTTCTCAAAGGCTATGCAAATGGAATACAAGTTTTGGCAGTTTCTATCATGCTGCAAAAACTTCAAGTTTGGTCCCAAGTAATTTGCTGTTTTTGGATTCCAGCCCAGTTACTTATGGAGGGCATATTACAAGTACATTAGTACCTAGTGATTAAATTTTGTTGGACATAATAATCCATGGTAAAGCTTACAGTCTAATGAGGGACACTACATGCAAACCAATACATATAAACAAGATATGTAAAAGTTGGAAATCATCAACAGAAGAAAGGCACTAAAATTAAAGGCATCTTGAATAAGGTAAAATTTTAACTGACATTTAAAAGAAGCTAGGAGATCAGAATTAGAGATAAAGAGGGAGAGTATTCTAAACAAAGAATGCTGTGAAAATACAAAGTTGGAGGATGAAGTATCTTTGAGGAACAGGAAGTCACTTTCCCTTGACTGCAGAATATAAATGGAGAATAAGTATAAAACTACAAAGTTATGAGGGGGTAAGATTGTGAAGGCCTTTGAATGCCAAAAAGTGTTTTTTTTTTTTTAATTTGTTCTGAGGGTTATAGGAAACCACTGGAATTTTTTGAATAATGTGGGTAACATGCTCAGACCTTTCTTTTAGGAAGAAGAATTTGACAGATGAATGAGTAATGGACTGGAGTAGAGATATCATACCAGAGAAAATAGCCAGCAGGTTATATTTGGTAATAGTCTAGGCATGGACCAGGGTGATTGTGATGTCAGAGAAGAGAAGAGAATGTGTGCTAGAGATGTTCTGAAGGCAAAATTGATGATAGATTGGAGTGGGGATTAGGAGTTGAGAATGACATGTAGATTGCAAGACTGGATGACTGAGAGAATGGGAATGCTCTCCACCATAATAGAAAAGAAAGGAAGAGGAGACGGCTTGAGGAAGAAAGATAATGAATTAAATTTTGGACATGCCAAGTTTAAAATGTCTATGGGACATCCCATTCAGAATGTCAAAATTATCAGCGTAGAGAAAATAATTGAATACATGGGAGCTAATTTCTCCATTGGAATGTTTTATTCTTGAGGGCAAGGATTGCATTTTTGTGTTTGTATCCTTAGAATTTAGCTTAGAGCTTGACACATAGTACTTAATAAACATTTGCTAACTCATACACTGCATCCATTCAAAACTGAAGGGATGATCAAATAAAATGGTAGACAGGAAGAAAAAAAGAGGAGTCAAGACAGAGCCTTAGGGGAACACTCATGTTTAGCAGATATTATCTGGATAAAGATACAGCAATGGAAGCTGAGAAAAAATGATCATACATTGAAGAGGACAACTAGCATGAGTAATGTTATGGAAAACTAGAGAGAAAAAAGTATCAGAGAGAAATGGGTGATCTACTATATCAAAGATTACAGAGAAGTCAAGAAGAACGAAGACTAAGAAAAGTCCATTAGATATGGCAGTTGAGAGATCACTGGTAACTTTAGAGAGGGAAATTTCAGTTGAATGATGAGGCTAGAAACGTAATAAAATTTAATTGGTTTTGCTATATGGGACAATGACCTCAAAAAACCCCTAAAAGTAAGGTTACACAGAGGGCAATGGAGAAGGATGGTAGATATAACCACCATATATGGAATGACCCACAAAGAAATTTGAAAAACAAAAATAGAGATCAAAGTGTAATGTTCTTGTTTGGTTTTCTTGAGGTCTTGGAGCAGCTTCATTTCAGCCAAGTAATCACCACAAGAATAGCCAGGTGTTAAAGTCCAAATCCTTTATTATCTCCTTCACAATCTAGTTTCCTTGCAGGGGCCGGGCTAGTTTTCTTAGAGGCCTTCTGGAGTCTTGGTTTCAGTGGAAAAGTGTAGGCCAGCCACCATGGTGCTGTGAGATGAAGTGAATGAATCTGGCTCTGAGTCGCCTTCCAAGTCTGTGCCTGGCCCTTCTGAGTCTCTCTCTGAGCCCTTCTGAGTCTGTGTCTGGCTCTCCCTCTGGCTGAGTTTGTCCCAGCTTATATGCTCTGTTATA
The DNA here is from genome assembly GCF_902635505.1 of Sarcophilus harrisii. Lineage (NCBI taxonomy): Eukaryota > Metazoa > Chordata > Mammalia > Dasyuromorphia > Dasyuridae > Sarcophilus > Sarcophilus harrisii. The sequence goes on along the minus strand of NC_045428.1, from coordinate 287,218,988 downwards.
ATTACATCATCATAGGTGTGAATCTTGTGGAACTATATTAAGTACTAAGTACATGTACTGAACTAAAGAACTGTTAATCACCATGCTAAACTAGATAACCATTGTCTTTATCAATTCCACTGACTTAACACCTTGTAAGAATTCTTGTTTCAAGTTCAGAGTTCCGGCCCATAACATCAAAGGAAGAGGGAAAGGCCATCTGTGTAGAAAAATACCTATGAGTAACTCTTTTTGGAATAGCAAAGAACCAAAAACTAAGGTGGTGCACATTGATTGGGGAATGGCTAAACAAATCATGGTATAGGAATGGGATTACTGTTTTTCCTTCATTCTAGAAGAAGACCAATGACATCAGCAGGGTAATGTCTTGACTTGCAAGTGAAATGGATTTAAGTGAGGCAGGGCTATGCAGCTTCAGTCTCTTCTCTAAGGCCATCTAAGTCCACTGGCAAGTGGTCAGGATGACTGGAGATGGCCCCAGATGTAAGAGATCTTTTTAAACGAAGGTCTTTCCCAGATTTAAGTTTGTTTGAGGAAACACTCATTCAGTGATTTAAGGCTAGGTAAGAAACAAGTTAGGAATAGGATAGTGTTGTAAAAACCAAAGAGATTGTTTTATACAGAATGAAATGAGCAGACAGGAGAACAATTTATATTGTAACATCAATTCTATAAGACATGTCAACTCTTGATCAACACAGTGATCCATAATAACTTCAAAGGTCACAGGTGATAGATTACTATGCAAAATGAGATGCTTATTTTTTGTCTATGGTCCATGTGGGAATTTGGTTTGATTATGCTTATTTCTTACAAAGGTTTTATATTTCTTTTTGTTTCTGTTTGTCCCCTTTGTTTTCCCCCAGTATCCATACTGGATAATACTATGGAAGGACATAAACTGCACCTAATACTCAGAAAAAGGCTAAATTTCTACAGTCTAGCTGAAGAATTCTGATGTAGTACTTAGAATAATTAGGTTCTAATCCCTGCTGTGACACTAACTATGGATCTCAGCTTCCTCCATTATAAAATAAATAGGGTAGGCAAGATGATCTTTAAGGTCCCTTTCTCTTCTGATAGTCTATAACATTTCATTATACACTTATCTTTGCTTCTGCTCAGTCTCAATCTTGCTATGAGAGAAATTAATATTCCTCTGGGACCTTTAGGAAGTCACTTCTCTTCTCTGGAAATTAAAATCAAAATTTTAAGATCAGGAAATTCAAGCAGTTGGATCCTATAATGTTTCAAGTCTCTCGGTCCTAATATGATATTTCTGAAGAATTTTTTTGGCTCTGGATAGAGTACTGGACTCAGAATCAATAAGATATGAGTCCAAATCAGACCAGATCTATACTATCTGTGTGACTGAACAAATAACCTAATCACTGTTTCCCTCAGGATTTTCATCTATAAAATGGGTTAATGATAGCACATATGTCCTGTGGCTGCTATGGGGATTAAATGAAATAATAATTGCAAAGCACTTAGCACAGTGCCTGGCACATAGTAAGTAACAGATAAATGTTGCAGTTTTAGAGCAGATGTAAAATTCCTCCATTCTACTTCCCCAAAGCATTTATTTGTAATCAAATTCTCTGCTTTTGCCCCACTCCCTCATAATCAATGTTTCTTAGATAACAAGTGTCAAGAAACAACTTATTACTCATGATAATTTTGTACAAAGTTCTATTTTATTCCATAAAAAATGTTACCTAATTGGTAGGTGGGCAGCCTCTAGAGCAGTAGCTTTCTAATGAGTAACCTGGGGGTCTCTGCTTCTTTCCTCCATGGTAATATCAGAATGATGTTTCCCCTAGTGATCACTCCCTACTGGTTCAAAAAATTCTCAGTGAGGGCCTTGATTTTGCAGCAAAAAATAAAATATAAAGAAGTAGGTAGAACAATAGAAGGAACATGGAATTTGGAATTAGGAAGACCTGAGTTCAAATTCTGCCTGAGACACTTATTAGTGATAAGTATATGTGATCTTGGGCAAGTTACTTAATTTCTATTTACCTCCATTTCCTCATCTATAAAATAAAGCCATCTCACAGGGTTGTTATAAAGATCATATGAATTTATATATAAAATGCTTTGCAAACATTTAAGTTTTATATGTCAGCTATTAATAGCAATGTGCATCAATATATTATTCAAATAAATTACTCAAGAGAAATTGTGGAACACACCAATGAAGGGAGGGAGTTGGGAAGATTATTAAGGAAAAAAGAAAATCATTATATATCCAAGACAAAGCTAAAACTATGCCAGGAGGCAGTGTGCTGGGAACTGTTAAAATATGAGGAAATTCCCTACTTGATTCTAAACTCTTGTCAGCAAGGATTGTGTTTTATTCATTTTTGGATTCCCCTACCCATAGACCCTACCAAAGTATTACATGCATGGTAGATGTTCAATAATTATTTTTTGAATCCTGATTGAATCCCCAAGCTCATTAGGTAAATGCAGAAAAAAAATTAGTGTTGAGGGATGAGGTAAGCATGTTACTTACTAAAAATGCAGAATTTCTTATTAAAAAACATTGTTTCAAATTAGAATAAATAAAATAATAACAGAATTTTTAAAAACACCACAAAAGGACAGCAAAATAGGTTGTTACTGCTTATGTAGCTGACATCACTGGTGATAAAACAGGAAAGAGCAGGTATTTAAGATACATAAAAATATACCAAATAGAGGCAACAAATATGATAAAGCATCACACAGGAGAAAGTGCTTCTGGATTTATTGTCAGAGGCTCTGGGTTCAAATCCTGCAGCTGATATCATTATGACCCTGGTCAAATCATTCTCTGAATTTTAATTTCCCTATTTGTAAAGTGAGGAAATTGTAGTAAATATTCTCTAAAGGACCCTTCAGCTCTAAATCTGCGATTTTAATAAAAAAAATTTTTTAAAGATACGAAGATGGGAGAAAAGAAAATAATAGCACTGAATAGTGAGAATTATACACACTTTGTAGAAGCACTTTAATGCTTTTTAAAGGCACATTTATTTTCCTTTGTAACATTTAGGGGCAGATCTGATTCCTGCCCTCAAGGAACTTCCAATTCAACAGTGGGAGACTTTTCTTTCTCTTTCCCACAAGGAATTAGTTTTATACCATGAAACAAAACTGATTCCTTTGACAAGGGAGTCAGCTTTCCTTGAAAATGAAATCATTATTTCTAACCAACTGCACCAGACCCATTTAGCACAGCATATATACAACGACAGAGTCTGGACCTGTGAGTTCAAAGTTATGTGGCTAAACTTCTTCCCCTAATCCAAGTCAGAACTTTGCAATTAATTATCTCAGATTGCCCAGGACACAAGGAAGTTAAATGTTTTTTTCAGTGTCATAGTATCAGTAAGAGATAGGACTTTGAAACCATTTCTTCTAGGTGTCTTTCAGTCAACCGTGAACATTTTTTAGGCATACTACTATTTAGGCACTATTCTGAGCACTGGAAATACAAAATAAAACAAAAGACTGTCTTTGTCCTCAGGGAGCTTTTAATTTAATGGTGGAGACAACATACAAACAAATATATATAAGACAAGCTATAGACAAGATAAATAGAAAATGCTTAAGAGTGGAGAAGCACTGGAATTAAGAGGGGTTAGAGAAGGTTTTCTGTAAGGGCAGGGGATTTTAAATGAACCAAAAGGAGCAAGAGAGCTCAGTGGGCAGAGTAGAGTGAGTATTTCAGGCATGAGCCACAGCCAGAAAAATGCCTGGAATCAAGAGATATAGTGTCTTGTTCATGGGAATAATAAGAATAGACCAAAAAGTGCATGTTGGGGAGTAAAGTGTATCAAATATGAAAAAGGGCTAGGTTACAAAGGGCTTTGAAAGTCAGAAAGAACATTTTAAATTTGCTGCTGGAGGCAATAGGAAAGCTCTTGAGTTTACTGAGTAAGGTGGTGAGATTCAGGAAAATCACTTTGGTGACTGAATGTAGGATGAATTGATGGGAGAAACAGCGGCCCATTGCAATAATCCAATCGAAGTGATAAGGGTCTCTGCTACAGTTGTGGCAGTCAGAGACACTGGTCTAAAACAGCTCTTTATCCACAAATCCAAGAATGCCTCTTACGTGGAAAATAAGCCTAAAATTCAAATTACCTTCACACTTATGAAAAACAGATGACAGAAAACTAAAGATATCATAATGTTTGCCCTTTTTTTCTTAAAGTTGAAGCAGTTAGGTGGTACAATGGTTTGGAGTATTGCATCTGGAATCAGAATGCCTGGAGTTCAAATATGGTTCCAGATATTTACTAGTTCAATAAGCCGGTTATTTAACTTTTGTTTGCCTCTGCTTCCTCATTTGTTTAAAAAAAAAAAAAAAAAAGGAATTTGTGCTTATTTGAGGAGCTCTGTATGTTGTGATAAGAAGATATGACAATTTTTAAGGAATTTTGTTTTCATTTTCAGTGAAAGCTGTTTCCCTTGCTATTTTCAGAACCATTTCCAAAGAGGATAATAAAACACCTACCTTCCAGGGTTCTGATGAGCATAAAATAAAATAATATTTTAAAGCATCTTGGAAACCTGATCACCAAAGGTGGAGGCACCTATATGGGATATTGTTATGGGTCAGAACTTGAAACAAGGTGCTAATTCACGGGAATTGATAGAAAAAATGCTTATGTATTTAAGTTTACACCTTTGAGAATTCACACTTTAGCTCACACATTACAATTCACAAGTCCGGCAGATTCACAAATTACACCTCCCACAATCCCACTCTTGGAGGAGGAGTCAACCTTTGAGTTCACACTTCTAAAAGAGCATAAAAGGATGAGCTTCAGTCAGGAGTCAGTAGAACCAAGATTGAGAGAGAGCTGGAGGCTGAAGCTGGCAGAGGCAAAGGCAAAGGCAAAGGATAAGCTGCAAGGGCTCTTGGAACCAAGCAGACTCTAAGAAAGCTAATCAGGCTATTTTGAAAGGAGACAATAAAGGATTGAACTTTTAACAGCTGGCTGCATTTGAGGTGATTATTACTTCTGAACTGAAATTAAGGCTGCCTCCAGAAGTCCCTGAGAAATCTGTTCCCAGAGAAGGAACATTATATTTTAGAAAAGAACACTACAGGATATGCTTTGGGGAGAAGATGTCATGCATCCCCTTACCACATAGGTGAGAGCAGTCTCTATTGACTGAGTAGTTCATTACAACTTTAAAACTGCTAGATAGGGTCAATCCCTATATCTCTGTCCAATAAGCTTCCAGGTAAAGAAGATTCTATTTCCCCACAGTTTGGGTGAAATACATGAAATGAAGTGGGGAAGGGTCAGTTCTCCTCTTTCCTCTTTCAGGCCCTGTGGCTCAGAAAGTCAGAATTAAGGTTTTGGTTTGTTTTGCTTTTACTTTAGCATTCTAGGTGCAGGCAATGGCATCCTCAGATCCGCGATCTGGACTTACACCCTCCTCCAGAAGCTGCTGCCATCTCAGCAGGGAAATTCTAAGAAACCAGGTTTCCAATATAAAAGTTCAGTAGATCTTTGAACTTGGAATTTAGTGGCATTACATCATAAAGAAGCTGAATTAATCTGTGAACCTAATTTCTCTCTCCTCTCCTTCCCAGAATCAGGCAAGAAACAAATATAAGGGGAAATTAATTATATCTTCCAGGTATTGGGGAGAGAGTGTGTTTTTATACTTGTTTTCACCATGCTTTTGAAGTAAATATTTTTTTTATAAAAGCTAAATTGATTGTTAAGTAGTTTCTTAGAATTAGAGTTGGAGGTGATACCCTAAAAATGGGAAGCATAATTAATGAGAACTTAAGCCAATAGCAAAGACCAGATACCCCCAAAGCCCTTTAAAGATATCAGTCAATTATAAGAATGGGGTAAAATGCAACATATCTGGCTTTCAAGAAGTGAGAACCAGAGCAGACACTGGATACACACACACACACACACACATATCCTCTAATAGCATTTATATTCTTATATATACATATGAAATATATAATGTATACACACACACACACACACACATATATATATATATATATATACATGTTGTTTTTCAGTCATGTCTGACTTTTTATGATCCCATGAACCATAACACATTATATCCTTCTATCCTCCATTATCTTCTGAAGTCTCTAAGAGTCTCATCTTCTGATGTCATCTCTTATAATTTTAATGCTGTCCATAGGGCTTTCTTGGCAATGATACTAGATTATCCTTCTCCAGCAGATCACCTTTTGTCAAAACTCTCTACTATAATCTGTTCATTTTGGGTAATTCTGTACGGAATAGCTCATAGTTTCAAGTAGCTACACAAGCCTCATTGCCATGACAAGGCAATGATCCAGGAGGGGGTATATATAGAAACACATACATGTATATATGTGTGTATACATACATGCATACATATATACATGTACATCTATATGTGCACTGGCAATTATGTAATAATATATATATATATGTCCTTATTATATATTATATATCTTTGTATATAACTCCCATGTATCAACCCACATACAACTTAGCAACTAACATTACTTTATTGTTTTATTCATTGACTTTATAGGAATTTTTTAAAATATAATTTTTAATTGTTCACAATATATCTATCAACACAAAAATGCTTGTCACCTTGGAAAATTTCAAAATGCATCTTTTCTGTTTGCAAATTCTAAAAGTTATTAGTAAAAAAAAATTATTTAGATTGAAAAAAACAATTCTCTCAGAATTTCTCCATATTTAATTATATTAACCTCACATGGAAGACATACAAGACTATACATGCAAGGAGTATTTCAGAAGGTATCTACTTTTCCCAACTCTTCCTAGGACAGAAAAGCATGCCAAATTCAGAACAAATGAAAATGGTTCTGTTCAGTTCCAACTTTCAGATTTTAAGTCTTCATTATAATAGAGATTCAGATTTCAAATAGAAATAGAAAGATTCCTTACCTTGAGTGGGAAGTAGGTTGGTACGTAAATTCCTGACAAGGAATGAAACAAGCAAGTGTTCAATCTAATCAGAATGACTTACCAGACTTTACTCTCTGACTCATAATCCTTACTCACCTTCAATGACAATTACTTTTATGGTTTTTCTTTCTCAACTTTTCAGGAGAAATAGAAAGTGTAAGTCCCTTCAAACTACTTTTGGAAAATCCAGAAAGTAAATAAAGATGGGCTCCTGCAGGAAAAAGCCTGGAAGGGTGGAGACTTCCATGAAATGAAGTAGGGTAAAAAAACGAAACCAAAAAAAAAAAACTGCAAAGCAGAAGCAATTCTGGGCAAGTTAAACTCAATTCTAAGAAAACAGGTTTCCTCAGAAGGGACAAGATAACTGAGCAGAAAATAAAAGATGTGTGGTATGATTTATATATTCTAAATCTAAATCTATATCTAACTTAAAAAAATCATAAAAAGTCAGACATGACTGAAAAACAACATGTATATATATATATACATATGTGTGTATATACATTATATATTTCATATGTATATATAAGTTCTTGGTGTCTTATTTTTATTAAAATTAAGATTTTGATTTTATATTATAAACTTGATAAACACCAACAAATACATACATTTCCACATACAAAGAACAACAAAAAAAGAGATTTGCATGTAAAATCCATGAAATCTGTATCACAAGAATCTATTTTTCATTGTAACAAATTCAACCCATTACTTCCAACAAAGTCCTTTCTGTTTTTTTCTCACTGAATTTCCTTCTATTCTCTCCTGAACATTAAAAAAATAAATAAAAAGGAGTTTCATTGATTTTTCTCTTTTTATTTGAATCATTTTCTCAAGTCTCCCTTCACTCCTCCTAACTCTTACCCCCTTACCTCCCATTCCTGAAACATATAACATATAACAAATGAACAGTATTGATCATATCTGAAACTGTCTGTCTCATTCTGAAAATCTCAACCTTGACTCCTCCAATGCGAATGTTGATGATACTAACACCATAATAATAATAAAACAACATGAAGGAGAGCAGAAATCCAGAGATAGAAGAACAAGTTACAAAATAAAATTAAAAAAAAAAAAAACTTCAAGAAGGCTCAGGATCCTGAGAAAACAAAGCAACCAATACAGAAGACGAAATTCAGCATGAGAATTATCAGTCTCCCAGAAAAAAAAGGGGGAAAAATAGGTCTGAATACCATGTAACAAGACCTTATACAAGGAATTTGCCTGAACAGTGATCAAATAGCAAATGATAGGATTCACAGAAACCTCCAAATTTTACATGTCTAAAAATATAGACATAAAAGCATGGAGTATCAATATTGAAGAGACTTACAAGTATCCAAGAAAAACAAATGACATAAGTCCTGAATTCAAATTTGATAAATGTACCATTCTACAGCTGAGGAAACTGAGGAAGGCAGAGGTTAATTGAGCTATTCAGTCACACCATAATAAGCGTTTGAGGTCAGATTTGAATTCAGGTTTTCCTGATTCCAGGTCTTGTGCTAACCACTTCCATATTGTTTTGCTGAAGGAACTGACCTAGAGGAAAGAAGGAAGTAGGGGATGGAGAGAGGAGACAGGAGTACATTTTTATATTGGTTTGAATAGCACAAATGAAAATCAAGCTACTTGAGAGGTGGAATGGTGGGGAGGAGAGTTTCATATACTATACATAGTCCTATATGAACCAAGTAGAGTTTTTTAAAAGATTTTTTCAGCAAAAATGACATTCAGATTGATGGATGGGTGGGGTTGGACAGAGAGGAAATGATCTGTGTTTGTTTAAGAGACAAGAATTGAAACAATACAAGCAAAATCACTAAAGTGTACTTTGTGCTGATTTTAGAATAAATTAGCAAGACAATCACAGGATATGGTATTTGGAAACCAAACTTCTTAGGACACTTGGGAGTCTCTAAGCAAGGGTATACCAAATTCAACCCATTCCATGGGTCTGAAACCACTTATAAATTGTCATTCATAAATTCTTAACGATGTCTTTACTACTCAGCCAGATGACTTGCTTAACACAAGTCACTGGATTTAATTGAAAGTTTATAATGAGAAAAATAGCAATAAAACATTTCACACACACACACACACACACACACACACAAAACACATGCACACACACACACACACACTCCTATCCAATCACAATATACCCAAAGCATATGATCCCAAAAATATAAACACCACCTCCTTTGCTATTCAGCAACACACTGATCTTCTTGCTGTTCCTTGAACAAGATATCCCCATCTTCAAGCTCCAGGTATTTTCGTGGGTTTTTTTTTTTTTTTGTTTGTTTTGTTTTGTTTTTGCTGAGGCAATTGAAATTAAGTGATTTGCCCAGGGTCATTTGAGGTGGACATCCCCCACCTATCAATGTGTATAAAGTCTATTGGTTACTCTCAACTTGGTTTAGTCCATCTGTTAAAAGAGGGTTTTACCAGGTTGTGGGCCACAGTGCATGTTACTTGGAGCCACAATTACTTACGGGGCACAGGTGAATATCAAAGGTAGGTGAGCAGTCCTAAAAAGAGGTGAGTGAACAGTCCTAAAAAGGGGTGGGTGAGCAGTCCTAAAAAGGGGTGTATGAGCAGTCCTAAAAAGGGCTTGACAAGCCCTCCTATCAAATATTAAGTCTTCCCTGAACACCTGGACCACATTAGGCACTTAATAAATAATTATTACTTTTTGATTGACATTATTCGCTCTTTTTCCCTCTGCAATGCAGGCAACATGGCCTTCTTAGTGTTCCTCTCACAGGACACTCCATTGCTTGTCTTCAAGTCTTTTGTTTGTTTTAGTTAGCTCATCTAGAAAATGGGAATAATGATAGCACCTACTTCCCAGAGTTGTGAGAAACAATTGAGAAAAAAATTATAAAGTGTTTAGTACAATGTCTGACACATAACAAGCATTGTATAATTGTTATTATTGTTGTATAATTCCTGTTATTATTATGTTATACATGTTATACAATTTCATTGTCCTTTATGAAACAACAAATTTGATTGTTTGCATAAAAGATTTACATGAAGTGATCAAAGTAAGAAAAACAACATACACAATAACTATAGCAATTTTGGTGGAAAGAATAACCACTACATTGCAATTTACAAAGAATATACTTGGTCTCAAAGTAAACATACAAGACACTTTCTCCTTTTTTTGCACAGGTAGGAAGTCTATTATAGGTCTATAGCATTGCATACATTGTCCAATTTTTTTCAATATATTGATTGGCTTTGTTAGTTATTTTATTTTTCCTCTTTCCTTAAAAATTCTGAGAGGGGTGGGTAGAAAGTATTCAACAAAAAATGTAGATGATATAAAAGTGTAACATATAAATAAAATTTATTTTTAAATAATTCATTTGATTCTGAAATGGAAGGAGGAGAAAGTGAAGTGTAGTGTTAACAATTTTTGAGAGAATTTAAGCAGTCAGATATTCAAGTAGAAAGACATCTACTTGCTTATATGCTCTCCTTTGACAGGTAAATTGTTCACAGCTTTCCACTTCTTTAAACTCAGTTATGCTCCTTAAATTTGGGTGTTTTTTGGTTTGTTTGTTTGTTTTAAAGGCTAGATTTTGAAACAGTACATCTAGTATTCAATATTTTTAATGCAATGTTTTAAGGTATGTATCATCTTTTATTAAATGGCAAAAGTAGCAAAACCTGAAGAATGTGGAAAAATCATCTGCTTGTTCAATTTCATTTATCAAAGTAGCTCAATAATGAATTATTAACAAACATAATTTATAAACCCACTCTATCTCCCTAGTTCCTATATCCAGGTATTTTTTCTTTAAATAATGAATCATATTCCATTATTCCTCTTAAGAACAATTTGGAACTATGTCAAAGGGGCTATAAAGTCATACATTCCCTTGACCCCACGATATCATCATTGGATCTGTATCACAAAAGAGACTTTTTTTTAGAGGGAAAGGATCTGTAGGTACAAAAATATTTATAGTAGCTCTTTTTGTAATGGCAAAGAATTGGAAATTGAAGAGATGCCCATCATTTGGGGAATGGCTAAAGAAGTTGTGTTAATGGTTGTGATAAAATGATATTATGCTATAAGAAATCTTGAACAGGATACTTTTAGAAAAAAGCTGCACTTATATGAACTAATGCAAAGTGAAGTGAGCAGAACCTGGAGAACATTGTACACAGTAAAAAGCAATTCATTTAATGATTTAACTATTCTCAACAATACAATGATTCAGGACAATTCTGAAGGATTTATGATGAAAAATGCTATTCACCTCCAGAGAAAGAATTGATAGAGCCTGAATACAAATCAAAGCATACCTTTTAAACTTTCTGTATTTTTCTTGGGGGGTGAGGGTTGTCTGTTTTCTTCCACAACATGAATAATATGAAAATTATGTTTTGCATGATTGCACATGTATAATTTATATCAAATTACTTGCCTTCTCAAAAAGAGAGAAGAGAAAAAAGAGAGGAAGGGAATTTGGAACTCAATTTTTTTTAAATGAATGTCAATTCATTAAATTGCTTTTCAAAAAATGTTTGGAAAAAATTTTTTACATATAACTGAAAAAGAGAAAAAACAAAGAGTTCATAGTCACTCAATTGGAAAAATACAAATTAAAATAATTCTGAGGTACAATTTCAAATCCATAAAATTGGCAAAGATGGTAAAAAATATAGAAAAAAATTCAATGTTAGAAGGATTGTAAGAAGACTATTTCACTGCTAATAGAGATGTGAATCAATACATCTACTCTGGAATAGAATTTGGAATTATATAAGAAATGTTTCTAAGTTATCCATACCATTTGATTCAACAAAAACACAATTGAATTTATATCTTCAGAAAGTCAAGAAGAGCAAGTTCCCCATGTGCCAAAATGTTTACATGGCTTCTTGTTGTCCAGTCATTCAGTTGTGTCCAATTCTTTGTGACCCCATGAATCATACTGTCCATAGAGTTTTCTTGGCAAAGACACTCGAGTGGTGTGCCATTTCATTTTTCAGTGTTTATATTACTAAAATTATCTAAATAGAAAACAATGGTAAATGTGAAGCAGAGGCAAGATCTTGAACTATGGTCTTCCTGACTAAAAGCCAAGCATTCTATTTACTAAGTCATCTGGTTTCATAAGGAAACAAAATTCAGATAAAATGTATAGTACAATCTAAATCCCAAATTAGTAAGCTTGAAGGCTATAATCTTCTTTTCTGTTTGGATACAAAATACAAAAATCAAACATATATAGTCAGTGTAATCACTATATTTCATGGCTTTGTTTAAGTTTTTGTTTGTTTTTAGAAAGGTATTATTGGGGCAAGAGAAGTAATTAATTGAAAAGTGACATGTCAAAACAAAATGTAAACCTCACACACAAAGAGAAAAGCTGATAAACAAAAAAAGTTAAGTATATTTAGAGGACTTTTAAATAGCTGCAGTAATTTCACCAGTCAACCAGTAAAGTGCTAAACCAGTCTAGTGGTAAAGTGTTTCAAATTTGAGAGCTAAGGAGTAATTCAAGAGTTGGAGCTCAGCCTTGAGAAAAACACTTCTTGAAATTGTCTGTTTCCTTTTCCCATGACTAGTTGTTGAAGAGATTTCTTCCATACATCCAAAATGGTACATCCAAGAGAAAAATGGATACAGAAAGAAAGTCACTAGAGGAGGCTGGCAACTTCAAGAAACACGAACCCTTCTACTGGAGAAGAATATCAGTTGTGGATTCTAGAAAGGACTTTATATCAACAAAGTGCCAGGAATTGAGTGTTAATTCATTGTCACATGCGTATCCTTCATCTTGCTTTGTTATCATTTTCCTCTTCATGTTGCTTTGTTATCACTTTCCTCTAAATCTGAGCCCACTATTCCCATGGACCTATGTATAATTTATGAGAAGTATGTTCCAGGCATTAGAAGTATTCTTACTATTTCATTTTGTAAATGTTTTTCCTAAAAGCTAATTGGATTTACTGGATGATTGCTAATAGGGAAATAAGTATGCCAGTTTGTTGTTGTTCAGTCATTTTTCAGTTGTTCCAACTCTTGATGACCTGTTTTGGGTTTTCTTGTCAAAGATACTAGAATAGTCATTTCATTCTCCAGATCATTTTACTTATGAAGAAACTGTGGCAAACAGGGCTAAGTGACTTGCCTGGGGTCACATAGCTAGTAAGTGTCTGAGGTCAGATTTAAAATCAGAAAGATGAGTCTTATTGACTTCAGGTTTACCATTCTATCCACTGTGCTACCTACTATACCACTAGGGATTCATAAACAATAGTACTGCAACCAAACACCTCAAGGTTACACTTTGAATCCTAATAATTAGTAACTGTCTGTAAGAATAAGACTTCAGATGACAAATATAACTGAAGACTGAGAAAGTGGATTTAAACTCAATAAATTATTTTCAAAAATAAATTTTCTGAGACAAGGATGGTCCTGATTCCCAAATCAGAGAAATATAAACAAACATGTTATGAATAAATATCAATGCTACAATGTTAAATAGAAGCTGGCAATTAGAAATATATATTTTTAAAATGTCCAAATTGGAATTATACCAAGAATGAAAGTAACAACTTTAAGATATAACTAGCATGATAAATCATATTAATAACAACCATATGAAAACAATATGATATCAATAGATGCAGAAAAAAACCTTTGGCAAAATTTTAGCACTTATTGATATTTTAAGATAACAAAGTGGAAAGGAACTGAAGTAATGGTATGCCCCAAAGACAACCATAATGAACAGTAATATCCAAGTCAGGTTCAAAGAAAGGAAGAAAGTACACATCAAGAAAATACAAAAATGCAAGTTTATATTAGTATAGTTTTAATAACTCATGAATTTAGTTTAATATTTTCAGGGAATATATTCTATAAGTGATCTGATGATCTGCTTAGGTTTATCTGGATGGCAAGCAAAATTTGTCAATAAAAAATAAGAAATTAAGTATTGTCAAAATGATCCAGGACTACTTTTATGATGGTGTCCACCCTTTGATCCCACAACAACTGAATGAAATTTTTCATGAATTACCAAGAGTCCTAATTTGGATTATCTTAATCTTTATATTAACCCAAAATCTCTTCCCTTGTCATCAGGATAAATACCATATGAGCCTAATTGTTCTTACCTGTGACAATTCTTCCAAATCTTTAAATAGTAATTATCACACCATCTCTTTCTCTTCCCCTCGATTCTCTTTTAAGTAAGAGTTTAGACAAAATCAAAATCACAAAATTGTTGGTCGAGAGTATTTGTAGGAAGTGTTATCTTTCAACTGTCTGCTGTTGCTCAGTAGATAGTCCTGGATTTGCTCTGCCAAGTGAGATATCAAAGGTCCTTTCATAGGAGTATAAGTAGTTTGAAAGTATACTTAAATCCTTTAGGAAAGCACAAAGATCCTCAAATGGGGCTGAAGGGTTCCCAGTTTTTAATATAGTGCTCATTGATGTTTGTATAGCCATCTACATTTTCTAGTAAGCAATAACAATGTATTTTCATTTCCCAGTGAAAGGATAGCACTTGTAGGTACAAAAATTCTCAGCCAACATATCCTTATATATAGTTAATCCTCAATATTCACATTTAATGACTTCAAACATTCTCATGATTTCATTTGTAACCTCATTTTCTCTTTTGTGTTGGCAACCATATACACTGGCTATGAGAATTAAAGAAAAGAATGGGAAGTACAATGTGTGGATTTATGGAGTGGCTGGTATTCTAGCAGGTACTTTGTTGAATTTTTTTACCCTAGCTTGTAGAGTAAGGAGCTACCTGTGCATTCATTGCATATTTTCATTATTTACCCTTAAAAACTCAAGTTTTGTGGGACAGTTATGTTCCCAAAGAGTAATGCAAATCCTCTGGACTCTAAGACCAAGTGTGTAAAGTCAGTGATGTGTCTTAGTGAGAAAATAAAGGTATTAGATAAACTTTGTACTAGAATGTCATGACTATGAGTTTGATGTTAATGAATCAACAATTCATTATACAGTACAATGCCCTCACATTGCCATCTGACACAGTGGAAAGTGAGATTCAGGTTAAAAATGTTTATTTTAGTTTTAAAATTTTTATTTTCTGCATAGTATTTGTGGTACTGCAGATTTCATGTATTACAAAAATTGACTATTATCTTAAATCAGTGTGCTCTTTTTAAAAATTGAGATCATGGAATTCTAGAGAATAACTAGTAAAAAAATTTACACTTTACCAATTTTATTTTGTATGCTGCATTTTATGGGTTATTTCATGGTTACTGTTTTAGAAAAAGCACATATTACAAGAATTAATATTTTGTTACAAAGAATTATATGCATAAAAGTGTTATTTTTTTAACAATTTCTAGCAAAAGATTATAGTTTTTGGTCGTCATGGGAAGCTAACCTGCTATTTTCCATAGGTTCAACGTATCAACATCTGTATTTTTAATTTTGTGCCATTTTTGAAGAACATTGTTGTTGTTGTTTAGTCATTTCACTCATTTCCAACTCTTTGTGATCCCATTTGGGGTTTTGTTGACAATGATAGTGGAGAGGTTCTCCAGATGAGGAAACTGAGGCAAATATGGTTAAGTGACTTGGCCAGGGTCACACAGCTAATAAATATCTAAAGCCAGATTTGAATTCAAGTTTTATGGATTTTAGGTCTGGTCCTCTTTCCACTATACCATCTAGCTGCTTGCAAAATCTGAGTACACTGTTAAAATGATCATAGCAGCCAAAAATCGGAAAACATCCAATACACTGTGGTTCTCATACATTAAAAGACACTATAGCAACTAGTCATATGTTTCTAGATCTTTTCATAGGTTCATTCTTAGTTCATATCATTACCTCTATCTGAATACTTTTGTCCTTTAACCTTAACTATCTTTGCAGATCAAATTCTATCCTTTAAGTTATAGCTCAAATGCCACATTTCATGAAGTTTTCTATTGCAGCTGGAAATTTGTTTTCCCCCCTCTGAATTCCCTCCCTCTAAATATCAAACTCAAATATAAATTGGGGCCATTGAATTGTAAATACAGATCCCTACAAGTTGCATACTGATATAGAAAACCACATATTAACATTACCTATGTCCAATTATGTTTTTTTTATTTTGCTAAAATTTCTAAATTATATTTTAATCTGCTTCAGGCAGCATTAGCCATATTGCAGCTTGTGAACCATGTCCAACTCTGATCTATACCACTCATATGATATTTGTCACATATTATAATATATTATAGTTGTATATATGCCTAGCTGTTACAGATTTAGACATATGTGTCTAAATTAGGTTTAAGACATGTGATGGCTAATTCATAAAGGCAATAAGATTAACTTCAGAATCTATATTTACCAGCTGAAAAAATACACAAGGCGTCTTCTTCACAAATAAAGTAGAAAAACCAAAAGTGAAGTAATAGACAAGATCTCTGAAACCAATGAGTGAGTTAAATCAATTGCTTGTTAAAATGAAGTAGCAATTCTTATAGTGTGATCCAAATACTCCTTAGGGACCCTCATCATGGGGTTACCACAATATTTAGACATTTTGATTTTTAATACAGGAAATATTTAGATATAAAAAAAAGATTTTGGGGAGAAAGATCCTCATTTTTTTTACAAGAATGTAAAAAGGTCCTGAGTTCATATAGCTTGAGAACTAATGAAATGTAGGAATATTTCTTCTAAAGTGTAGCAAGATAACTTATTCTAAGGAGAATGAGTGATATATTGACAAAGTCTGCATGGAAAGTGAAAATAATGAAACTCTCCTTGCCTCCTGGTCACTGGTGATTTCCAAACCTTGTGATCTTCCTGCCTTTTTTTTTAACCCCAAAATGTTCTTCCCACATTTTTCATAAGACAATAAATAAAATTAATCCTAGCCTGTATCTTACTCAAATAAAATTACATATTTATTACAATACTCAAAAATCTAAAACATAAAGTAGAATATCAATTGATATTTATTTACTAAAATATTCATTACAGTTCTCATATTCATGAAAAAAATCTTATAATAATATTCAATTAGCAAAAAATGTCTCATAATAGGAATAAGTCTTATACCTATTATTTCATTAGTAAAAAGGATAAATACCAAGACAAGGAAACTCTTTATACTAATTCAGGTAGCAACCTTTCTTTGTGGCTTAGAGTCTTAGAGTGTTACCTAGAATACCCCAAGGGAAAATAATTTGTTCAAAATATTATAATCAGTATGTGGTAAAAGCATCTAAATACCTTACCCTGGCAGCAATTTATTCATTATAACACACTGCCTCTCATAACCATAATAGCATTAGTATTAAGGCTATGGGTACATTTATTAATAATAATAGCTAACATTTATATAAGTTTCACAAATCTCTTTAGAAAAATAATCTCATTTGATGCTCAGAACATCCTGGGAGGTAGGTGCTATGATCATCCCTATTTTACCCATGAAGAAACTGAGGCACAGTGGGGTTAAGTAACTTACCCAAGACCATATATGTGGTATCCTTGACTGAATTTGAACTCGAGGCTTCTTGACTCCAAGTCTAGTATTCTATCCACTGTTATCAAGCAGCACAAATTTTCTCAAAGCAGGATGTCAATGTTATTTGTTATTGCTATTTGTCATTTTTATGCACCCACATTAGTGAGATGATAATTTTATCTTTGCTTCTTTTCTGGGAGGAGCTTCATACAGCAACTTACTCGAAAAAAACCAGATACAGTACTACCCCTTCTTTTTTGTCTCCTTCCATCTCTTTTCCCAGCTGTCCTTGCCTAGACACTGGTATAACCCCTCTACAATGGAGGATTTTGTGTATTACAATAGCATGCTCTGCCTCAAGTGAGCAAATACCAAGGTGAAAAAGGTCAATGGGTGTAATGACCCAATATAGCATTATAAATATTTATGCACATAGTATACACAGTGTAATGCCTCCCTTTTCTAATAACACCACCTCTATGAAATATGAAGGATAATTTCCTCAAAGAGCCAATTTTATCCAACAAAAGAATTTCTCTTCCCAAAAGGCACAGCCACATAAACCCAAAACCTCTGTGTTGAGAATTAATTTTAATTTTTGGACACCCCAGAAATCATTCTATGCCAAATCACCTTTTCATCAGCAATGGCAACATGGGACATGAAAAGCAATATCTCATTTTTTGTGATCTGATTCTAACAAATTCAACTCACTGCTAATTTGATGCTAACAGTTCATTCCAACATCAGAGTAATATAGTAGATGTAGAGATTCTTCCTTCTCCTCCTCCTCCTCCTCCTCTTCTTCTTCATCTTCTTCTTCTTCTGCTGCTGCTGCGGCGGCGGTGGCGGCAGCAGTTGGGGTTAAGTGACTTACCCAGGGTCACACAGCCAGGAAGTGTTATGTGTCTGAGGCCAGATTTGAACTCAGGTCCTCCTGACTTCAGAGCTGGTGATCTATCCACTGTACCACTTAGCTGCCCCCAGAGTAATACAGAAGAAAGATCATTGGTTCTGGAGCCAAAGGCACTGGGTTCAAATATAATAGTTATTGTGTAGGCAAGTCATTTAAACTTCCTGGACTTCTATTTTCTCAGCTGTAAAAATGAGATTGAACCTGGCAATCTTTAAGGGCTTTTTAAATTATAAACCTAAGACCTTGGAGTGCTTTTTAAACAATAGAATGGTTGGTCTTCATTAGATTCCAGCTGATCCCAGTGGTTGATGCTAAATAAAAAATATTTTGGTACAATATTTAAGCCATGACCTACTACATTCCCAATTTTCAAAGTATTATGAGAATATCCTTCAACTCTAGTCTACTTGCCAGCTAAA
Source organism: Sarcophilus harrisii (assembly GCF_902635505.1). NCBI lineage: Eukaryota > Metazoa > Chordata > Mammalia > Dasyuromorphia > Dasyuridae > Sarcophilus > Sarcophilus harrisii. The sequence goes on along the minus strand of NC_045428.1, from coordinate 287,200,177 downwards.
CAACAGAGAAGATCACCATATGGAGACTCCTTACAGTTGCAGAGAGTGCTTAGAACATAGAAATGATGAGTATTAACATGTTGATACTACCTTTGATGACCAATTCCCTTATCCAATGTTGAATTACACCCAGCAGACATCACCCAAGACATTTTGGGTTTTGCCATCTTGTATTTCCTGGATCGTGACAGTTGTTCAGGAGAATCTGGTCCTTTGTGGGATATCTGAGCCCCTTGTAAGCTCAGTGTTCAAGAACTCTCTTTAAGCCATGAGAAATGGGAAAAATTTTGAACAAGCAAAAAGAAATTCCAATTATGCTCAAACTACTACAGATGGAAGAAACACTCTTGTGGTTTCAAGGCTTCGAAAGGTAACTGCTCTTTTCCTCTCTAATTAAAAAATTATTTTCTTCAGCCTCTCTTATTAAGTAATTATGTAATATAAATATGTAATTATGTTTAATGCAATTAAAATAAACATGTAATTATGTAAAAATATAATACAAGATAAATATCATTTTCATAACACTTTAAGGCTTGTAAAATACTTGACATTTGATCTTCCCAATAATTTTATGAGTAGGTGCTCTTGTTATTTCTATTTTACAGATAAGGAAACTAAAACTGAGAAAAAATAAAGGACTTGCCAACGGTCACACAACTAATAAATATCTGAGGCAGGATTTGAACTTCATTCTAACTGACTCCAATATAGCACTCTATCCACTAATCAGCCTAACTGCCTAGAGGAAGGTAAACCAGAGTTGTTTCTATAATCCCTCACATTCCTATAATCAAGGATCTCACTAGTCAGCCTTCTTGGGAAGTCAAAGCCCACTGACCTCAATAACTATTGCATAGGACCTCCTCAAAGGATTTTACAAAGTCATTTGGAAAACATGAAACCAAGGCCCTAGGGCTAGGAAGACAGGCAAGGTCTTCTTTTAAGTGTGTTAGTGGAAAGAAGTAAGAAGAGATAGGTAAGCAGTCAATTATCATTTATGAGGCACCTAGTATAAACCCAGAATTATTCTAGATACTGAGAATACAAAAATAAACAAGACTCAGTCACTACCCTCAAGGTATTTACTTTTTACTGAGGAAATAAAATTACATGTGTGTGTGTATGTGTGTGTGTGTGTGTGTGTGGTGTGTGTGTATGTTTGTATGTGAATGTATGTATAATTGGTTGGTTGGTTTTTGTCTTTTGCCCCTGAAGAGGACCAAAATTACAGCACTATATTAAAATCAAGGTACAATGTGTCTGACTGTGGTATGAGCTCACAATGGTCTGCTCCAAGTCTGACACAAATAGTCTCTAGGAACATTTGGAGTGCTTCTCTAACTTTGTTTATCTAATGTTTCTTCTGAACTAATTCAATTCTGCTTTACTCAGAGAGCACAGCACCTTCTTTGATGAAGGCACACCATGCTGGGCAGTCCTGTGCCAGAGTCTCCCATGTCATACAATCAATTCTAAAGTTCTTAAGAGAGACCTTGAGAATGTTTACACACACATACGTGTGTGTGTGTGTATAATTACACATACACACATATATAAACATAAAATTATATTCAAAGTAAATATCACATACTTTCTGAGAGTGAGGCACTCCAGCTAGAATGAATATCAAAGGCTTTCTATATCCTTTGATACCTTTGAGCAGAACTTTGAAGGAATCTAGGTATTCTGAGAGTTGACAAGGGAGTACATTCTAAGTATGAAAGATAATCTGTATAAAGCTATAGAGATGGCCATGGAATGATGTATATGAGGGACAGCAGGCACCATAGGTCCATTTGGCTGGATCATAGAAGACATGAAGGGAAGAGATATATAATGAAGCCAGATGGTGAAAGACTTTAGAAGCCAAAAAAATTTTGTATTTATCTTAGGGGCAATAGGGATTCACTGAAGGTTTTGAGCAGGGCAGTGACCTGACCAGACTTGGGTTTTGGCAGTTGTTCGGACAATGGATCAGAGAGGTGAGAGATGTGGGGTTCAGGTAGAAACAGATTTTCCAGCAAGCCTTTATTGAAACCTCTAATGAACGATGGCCGAGGGTAGCTACTATTTGCATGAAGAGTTGGCAGGAATTTCATAAGAGTCAACCAAAGGCAGCTGAGCAAATTAATGTCATATCATAAGAAAAGTCAAGAGGCTCACTATAAATAAAACCTCCCTCAGGAGTTCCTAGCATAGCGAACAGATGGAGCAAACAGACAGTTCACCACAAGAGTTGGCATGGAGAAAGAACAACAACAGAGAATTTAGGATCTTCCTTACAGCAAGTATGGAGGGCAAAGAGAGTTCTGCAGCAACCTGCAAAGTGCCCCCATGTTTTTGTTCCTGCAAGGCTGAGGAGCAACCGTATATGCCCAAAGTGCAGGTTCACCTTCTTCCAAATAAAGTATATGAAAGAGGAAGGAAAATGCCTCTTCACTCTTCAAGTTAGCAGGGAGTATCTTATCTTCCTGAGAGTGCTTCAAAGAGAAAACTAGGAATTCAAGTCCATTCAAAAGACATTTTTTATTCACCTATTCTGAACTAGAAACTACAGAAGAAAAAGCATGTGAGGAAATAGAAAGACATACTAACACAGGGGTCCTTGACCTTTTTTGTATCATGGACCCCTCTAGCTGTCTGATGAAGTCTACAGACTCCTGTGAAGAATAATATTTTTAAAGGCATACAAGAAAATATAACAGGTTATAAAAGTGACCAATTATATTTAAATGCAGTTATCAAACTGTTTTTTTTTAAGTTGTGATATATCTAGCGGCAAGCCTAACAACTATAATAGTTACAAAGTAGTGAAGAACATAAATGATATTTTGTGATACTTGGAACAATTGTAACACAATAAGAAAATATGTGATTTCTATTGGTAACAAAGTCACAGATAGTGCTAATACTACTACTTACAATTTTAATGCTTCCACTCACAATTGAAGGAAATGCTAAATTTCAGGTAGAGATGAATGAAAATAAAATACCATTCCCCCTGAAAACTACCAACGAGTTAAGAGCTTAGAGAGTGATAGAGTATGGCAAAAAGACAGGAGGAAAGAAAAAGGTCACTGTGAACAGGTGGAGCTATATAGCAGGCATTCTTAATGTTGTGTCCTTGAGCTTGGATGGGAAAAGTTACATCTTTATTTTCATTATTCTCAAAATGAAATTTAGTATTTCTTTCAATTTTTTTTAATATAAAAAATTACTCTAAGAAAGGGTTCCTAGGCTTCACCATACTGCCACAAACCAAAAATTAAAGGTTAAAAATTCCTAGATTAGAGCATAAAACTTGAGCCTCTGTGAATGAAGGAGCTTCCAGGGCATTAGAGAACTATGATTTCAAATTACTATGAGTTTGGGCCCTTTTTTTTTTTTTTACATATACACATTTGTTACATAGCCTTGAGTCTTATCTATGAAGCAGTTTTTAAAAATTCATTGTAATTATATATGTATATATAACACACATATATACAGATGCATATACAATAAATATCAAATATAATTATACACACATGTTTATTGTTGTTCAATCATGTTTAGTTCTTTATGATCCCATGGACCATATCATCTATGGGATTTTTCTCACAAAAATACTAGAGTAATTTGCCACTTCCTTCTCCAGTGGATTAAGGCAAACAGAAATTGGATGACTTGCCCAAGATCATACATCTATATCAGATTTGTACTCAGGTCTTCCTGACTCCAAGACCAGTATTCTATCCTCTGAACTACCTAGTTGTCCCTGTAATATACATATACATATATGTGTGTGTATCTCTACTGAAAACATCACAACTCTGATGGAATGTTCGAATGTCAAATGTACACTTGCCAATAATACTATTTTATGGAGAACTCACATAGGGCGAGTGCTTACAAGGTTGTCAGAAAATAAACAATACAAGGACATTCTCAATTCTCTCTTAAGAACTCTGAAACTGACTTTGTGATGTGGAAGACACTGGCACAGGACCATTCAGCATCATATGCCCTCATCAGAGAAAGTGCTGTGTTCTATGAGCAACACAGAACTGAAGTAGCTCACAAGAAATGAGAAATTTGTAAATTTAGAGAGCCTACCCCAAATGTTCACATGGTCTATTTGTGTCTGATCTGTGGTAGACCATTCTGAGCTCATATTGGTCTGATCAGCCACAGTTGGACAACTGTGACTTAACTAACATAGTGATGTCATTTTTTTATTCTTTGAGAACGAAGGACTACAGCCAACAGTATACATGTATATAATTACTATGAATTTGAATAGACATGATGACTCCTAGGTAGCAGATTTTTAAATAGAGTCTAAATTAATGGTTTATATATGTCAGTATATACACACACACATATATAATATGTGCTTACATATATGCATATGTGTGTATGGGAGTATATAGTGGGGTATTCTGCAGGTTGCTACAGACTTCTCTTTGCCTTCCACACTTGCTGTAAGCCAAACCTTCCATCCAATATTGCTATTGGTAGTTCTTCATACCAACTCTCATGTATGTATATATATTTATATATATTCAAATGTGTTTATATATGTGTGTATGTGAATTTCTCGAGAACTCCCACCAACCTGTCAATGAAAACCTGTCTAAGGGCTGGTTGAATATTAGTTTCCTCTCTTCCTAAACTGGAGAAAACTACAAATCCCAGGGTATTTTTGTGGCTAAGCAAGAGAGTTAATTTATACATGTGTGTACACATTTTATACAGATAAAAGCATATGGATAAGAATTAATATACATATTTTAAAATGGTATTTTGTGCACATTCATAGAATAAAACAAGAATCCCCAAGAGCCAACATGACTTTATCAAGAGCATATCATTCTGTCAAATCTCATTTCCTGCCAAACTAATCTCATTTCCTTTTTGGGAAAAAGGGAGAGGTCAAGGTTACTAGATTCATTAATTAAAGAAAATCTAAGAAAGTCTTAACCTGATATCTGTGAACTTTAAAAATACTTCAAGATTTCCTTCTTTATAATTCTATGTATTTTAATTTTATGCATTTAAGAACATTATTGTGAGAAGGGTTATAGGCTTCACTAGATTGTTTAAGGGGTCCAAAAAAGCTAAGCACCCTGCTATAGACAGTATTTTTTAATTCCAACAAGCAATTGAACAAATTTCTCATGCTAACAAAGCCTAGAAGTTTTACTAAATTGTATATAAAGTATAAGCCTAGTATATGACAATATCTGAAACAGTAAATTTGGTCATAGATGTTTTTAAAAATCACAATTCCCAAATGGGAGAAATGATGGTCCCATTTTACTATGCTCTGCTTAGGTCACATCTGTAGTATGGGCTTTAATCTGCTCACTACATCTTAGGAAACACATTTATGAGCTGAAAGGTAACCAGAATGATGAGAGGATTAGAAAATGCATCATGAGGCTTGGTTAAATTTCATCAAACAAAAATTTATTAGGCAAAATGAAGACCATACCATGTGCTAAAGAGGTAGAAATAATGATGAAAAACAGATTTTCCTGTAGAGAACTTTTAAATTTCCACTGTAGTGATGAAAAAATAAGAGATGCTTGATCTGAAAGAAGACAAAGAACAACAACAACAACAAAAAGATAGAAAGTTAAAAAATATATGACTCATTCTGCATTCAAACTCCACAAATTCTTTCTCTTGAGGTGAATAGCATTTTTTCACCATAAATCCTTTGGAATTTATGTGGCTCCCAATATTGCTGAGATTAAAAAAGCTATTCACAATTAATCATTATATAATATTGCTTTAACTGTTTATACTGTTCTCCTGATTCTACTCAATTTACTTTGCATCAGTTCATGTAGGTCTTTCCAGGTTTTCCTGAAAGCATCCTGCTCATCATTTCTTATAGCACAAAGATATTCTACCACAATCACATAACACAACTTGTTTAGCCACTCCCTAATTATGCAAAGAAAGGGGTGGTTCTTTTTTGCCACTGCTAATTCTTCTCTATGTACCCTTGATCCTATCCCTTTCCATCTCCTCCAGCAAATTTTCTCTACCATTATCAGAGGATTCCTCATTTTTACACCTGCTTTTTACCTTTAAGTCTATAAACATGCTTAAGCATTTATCATATTTTTTTAAAACTTTGCTTTTGAAGAAGCTGGTATTTATTTATTAATGTCATTTCTATAATAGTAAAAACATCTCTGGTTTGAAGCTCCCATTGTTCTGGTTATTGAGTAGAAAGGAGCCCCATAATCTTCAATAGCAAGATGAATGCTCCTCCTAATAGGATTGTGTTGACACAATCATAGTAGACACAGATCATACTGGTACTCCTTCAACCTATCTGTAGTGAATTTGGTATTCAGGCACAGTGAAATTCCTATCATTGCCTGAGTAGCTTCTGTCTGTTCCTTCAGTGTTCAAACCCCTTCATTTTATAAAGGAGAAAATGGAGACACAGAGAGGTTAAATTATTTGCCGGTGATCACACTGGTAAGAAAGGAGAAAGGCTAAGATTTCATCCAAGGTCTTTGGATAAGAAATCCAAAGTCCTTTCCATTATTTCAAGCTGTCTTATCTATAATTTGCAGTGTACTATGTTCAGAGTTTATGGGTAGGTTAGCGATAACTATAAATAGAAGTTCAAATGTTTGTTGGATGAATGAAACCTTTTACAGAAACCTTTCACAAAACTCAGTATATCTGAGCCTTTCTTGTTATTTTGGAATTTTATACATAAAAGTACAATACTCCCACTGTATATATTTAAGCTCATTTTCAATACTAAAGGCTTCCTTTTCCCTTCATTAATATGTAACCTCAACTATGTCTTTTATATCCCTGCTTGCCTGTTAGTAACATATTATAGCCTGCTTTATAACCAGAATGCAACTTTCTTCTACTTTTTGAGATCTTTGTAGTATTACTATTTTAGAGATTCCTGTTGAGTAGCTTAAGTGCACCACACTAGTGTGGAAAAGAAACTTAAAGCAGTGAGCAGAATTTTCAGATCTCTGGAAGCATTGTACCATTATTCCCATGCAATTTCTTCTTATACAATTCTGTTCCCAACTCATTCTCTATTTGTGATATTTACCTGAGATAAATAATGGTTGTCCTAAAAGACTTTGAATCATTTTAAGCTAATAAATTTTAACCATCTTTGGAATACCCTTTATGTATCTTCCATCTATAGTCTTTGGTAATCCTACTGATAGACTTAGCAGTCTGGTAAAGTCCTTAATTTTAAAAAATCTATCCTATAAGAGACAATTAGCAGGATGATTTAAGAATCTTTTCAACAATGAGGTGATTCAGGCCAATTCCAATAGACTTATGATGGAGAGAGCCATCTGTATCCAGAAAGAGGACTATGGGAACTGAATACGGATCACAACATAGGATTTTCATCTTTTTTGTTTTTGTTTTCTTGCTTTGTTTTTCTTTCTCATTTTTTTGCTTTTTGATCTGATCTTTCTTGTACAAAATATAAATGTGGAAATACATTTAGAAGAACTGCACATTTTAATTTAAATTTGATTACTTGCTCTCTAGGGGAGAAGAAGGTAGGGGAAGGGAAGGAAAATAATTTGGAACTCAAGGTTTTGAGATTGAATATAATAAAGATGACAATACTACCTAAACTAATCTATTTATTTAGTGCTACACCAATCAGACTCCCAAAAAAACTATTTTAATGACCTAGAAAAAAATAACAACAATATTCATCTGGAAGAACAAAAGGTCAAGACTTTCAAGGGAAGTAATGAAAAAAAAATCAAATGAAGGTGGCCTAGCTGTACCAGATCTAAAACTATATTTTATAAAGCAGCAGTTACCAAAACCATTTTGTATTGGCTAAGAAATAAGACTAGTTGATCAGCGGAATAGATTAGGTTCACAAGACAAAATAGTCAATAATTTTAATAATCTAGTGTTTGACAAACCCAAAGACCCCAGCTTTTGGGATAAGAATTCACTATTTAACAAAAACTGCTGGGAAAATTAGAAATTAATATGGCAGAAACTAGGAATTGACCCATACTTAACACCATACACCAAGATAAGGTTAAAATAAGTTCATGATCTAGGCATAAAGAATGAGATTATAAATAAATTAGAAGAACATAGGATAGTTTACCTCTTAGACCTGTGGAGAAGGAAGGAATTTGTGACCAAAGAAGAACTGGAGATCATTTTTTATCACAAAATAGAAAATTTTGATTATATCAAATTAAAAGGCTTTTGTACAAACAAAAGTAATGCAGACAAAATTAGAAGGGAAGCAATAAACTGGGAAAACATTTTTACAGTCAAAGGTTCTGATAAAGCCCTCATCTCCAAAATAAATAGAGAGAATTGACTCTAATTTATAAGAAATCAAGCCATTCTCCAATTGATAAAATGGTCAAAAGATATGAAGAGACAATTCTCAGATGAAGAAATTAAAACTATTTCTAGCCATATGAAAAGATGCTCCAAGTCATTATTAATGAAATGAAATAAAATAAAATGAGACTACACTGAGATACCACTATACACCTGTCAGATTGGGTAGAATGACAGGGAATTATAATGAGGAATGTTGGAAGGGATGTGAGAAAACTGGGACACTGATACATTGTTGGTGGAATTGTGAATACATCCAGCCATTCTGGAGAGCAATTTGGAACTATGCTCAAAAAGTTATCAAACTGTGCATACCCTTTGATTCAAGAACACTTAATATTTTTCCAATTGGTTAGATCTGACTTTATTTGTGTGGAAAGTATTTTATAGTTTTGCTCATATAGTTCCTGACTTTTCCTTGGCAGATAAGAGTCCCAAATATTTTATATTATCGGCAATTATTTTAAATGGAATTTCTCTTTGTATTTCTAACTGTCGGATTTTGTTAGTGATATATAAGAATGCTGATGATTTATGTGGATTTATTTTGTAGCCTGCAACTTTGCTAAAGTTGTGGATTATTTTAAATAGATTTTTAGTAAAATCTCTGGGGTTCTCTAAGTATATCATCTTATCATCTGCAAAGAGTAATACTTTGGTTTCCTCATTACCTACTCTAATTCCTTTAATCTCTTTCTCAACTCTTATATGCCCGAAGCTAGCATTTCTAATACAGTATTGAATAGTAATGGTGAAAGTGGGCAACCTTGTTTCACCCCGATATTATTGGGAATGGTTCCAGTTTATCCCCATTACATATGATGCTTACTTAAATAGATGCTACTGAGTATTTTAAGGAAAAATTCATTTATTCCTGTACTCTCAAGTGTTTGTAATAGGAATGGATGTTGGATTTTATCAAATGCTTTTTCTGCATCTATTGAGATGATGATATGGTTTTTGTTAATTTGGTTATTGATATATGTAAAGTCCGGGCTAGCTCCCTGGAGGCCTCAGTATCAGTCAGAGTTAGGATAAGTAAAAGTCCTTGGTGTTTAGGGGGAGGAGTGAAAGAAGCAGGCAAACTGCCAGGAGTTTTGCCAAAGATCTCTCCTCGATTCTGGAGTCCAGAATCTCCATCTTTCTCCTCCTCCTCCTGCTGCCAAGTCAAATCTTGCCTCTCTCACTCCAGCCTCTAATCCTTCCTTATGATTATCTTAACATCAAACATTGAGCCAGCACCAACGGTGAGAAAAGCCATTTATCCAAACATATGCTAATAGAGTCATTATCTCATATCAAATAAATAATTAGCCTTACATGCTTGGTTGCCTGATTCAAGTACATCTTTTCATAGTTTCAGCCCTTTACAAATATAGTCAGTTATGCTAATAGTTTTCCTAATATTAAACCAGCCCTACATTCCTGGTATAAATCCTAGTTGGTCATCGTGTATTATCCTGGGGATGATTTTCTGTAATCTTTTTGCTAATATTTTATTTAAGATTTTTGCATCAATATTCATTAGGGAGATTGGTCTATAATTTTCTTTCTCTGTTTTCAACCTACCTGGTTTAGGTATCAGTAACATGTCTGTGTCATAAAAGGAATGTGGTAGGAGTCCTTCATTCCCTCTTTTTTCAAATAATTTATATATCATTGGAGTTAATTATTCTTTAAATGTTTGGTAGAATTCATATGTAAATCCATCTTGTCCTGGGGATTTTTTCTTAGGGAGCTGATTAATAGCTTATTATATTTCTTTTTTCTAAAATGGGACTATTTAAGCAATTTACTTCCTCCTCTGTTAACCTGGGCAACTTATATTTTTGAATGCAGTTGTCCATTTCCCTTACATTATCAAATTTATTGGCATAAAGTTGGGCAAAATAACTCCTAATTATTGCTCTAATTTCCTTTTCATTGGTGGAAAGTTCTACCTTTTCATTTTTAAAACTAACAATCTGATTTTCCTCTTTTCTTTTTCTAATCAAATTTACCAGTGGTTTATCTATTTTGTTGGGGTTTTGATAAAACCAACTCTTAGTTTTATTTATTAATTCAATAGTTTTTTTTACTTTAAATTTTAATAATTTCTCCTTTTAATTTTAGAATTTCAAGTTTAGTATTTTATTGGGGGGTTTAATTTGCTCTTTTTCTAGATTTTTAAGTTGCAAGTTCAATTCATTGATCTTCTCTTTCTCTATTTTATTTAAGTAAACCTTTAGAGATATAAAACTTCCTCTTATTACCGCATTGGCTGTATCCCACAAATTTTGGTATGTTGAAATTATTAATTGTGTCTATGATTTGCTGTTTCACCCATTCATTCTTTAGGATGAGATTATTTAGTTTCTAATTACTTTTTGGTCTATTTACTCCTAGCTTTTTGTTGAATGTAATTTTTATTGTATTGTGATCTGAAAAGAATGAATTTACTATTTCTGTCTTTCTGCATTTAATTTTGAGGTCTTTATGTCTTAATATATGGTCAATTTTTATATAGGTTCCATGAATTGCTGAGAAGAAAGTGTACTCCTTTTTATCATACCTAACTTTTGTAATATTCTATTTACCTCTTTAACTTCTTTCTTATTTGTTTTGTGGTTTGATTCATCTAATTCTGATAGTGCAAGGTTGAGATCTCCCACTATTATAGTTTTGCTGTCTGTTTCTTCTTGCAATTCTCTTAACTTCTCCTTTAGGAATTTAGATGCTATACAACTTGGTGCATATGTGTTTAGTATTGATATTGCTTCATTGTCTATGCTACCCTTTAGCAAGATATAGTTTCCTTACTTATCTCTCTTAATTAGATCTACCTTTGTTTTTACTTGATCTGAGATCAGGATGACTACCCTTGATTTTTTTTTTACTTTACCTGAAGCATAATAGATTCTGCCCCAGCCTTTTACCTTTACTCTGTATGTATCACCCTGCTTTCAATGTGTTCCTGTAAATAACATATTGTAGAATTCTGGCTTTTGATCCAGTCTGCTATGCACCTTTGCTTTATGGGAGAGTTCATCCCATTCATATTTATGATTAAAACTACTAATTCTGTATTTCCTGCCATTTTATTAATCCAGATTATGCTTTTCTTTTTCTTTTCCCCCTTACCTCCCTCCCCAGTATTAAACTTATGGGCACCACTTGCCTCACATAGCTCTCCCTCTTTAGAATCCGTCCTTCCCCCTTTGAGTCCCTTCCCTTTTCTTATACCTTTCCCTTATTTTTCTGTATTATCTTCTATTTAACCTATTCTTTTCCTTTTCCCTTTTCCTCTTCCACTTTTTAATGAGGTAAGAGAAGTTTCTCTGTAAACCAAATATGTCTAATATTTTCTCTTTGAGCCAAATCTGATGAGAGTAAGATTCACACATTGTTCCTCCCCCTCCCTAAATTCCCTTAGATATGGTAGGTTTCCTTTGCTTCTTCGTGGGATGTAATTTCCCTCTTTCTATCTCTCCCTTTCCATTTTTCTGATACAATCCCCTTTCCACTTCTAATTCCCTTTTTTTGTATTATAACAGTAAAATCAAATTATACACATGTTATTTATATATGCCCATAACAGAAATACAGTTCTCAAGAGTTCTTTTTATCTTTTATGCTTCTCTTGAGTCCTATATTTGGAGGTCAAATTTTTTGTTTAGCTCTAGTCTTTTCATCAGAAATAAATGGAATTCACCTGTTTCACTGAATACCCATCTTCTTCCCTGGAAGAAAATGCTCAATTTAGCAGGGTAGTTTAGTGTTGGCTCCATTCCAAGTTCCTTTGCCTTTTGGAATATCAGATTCCAGGCCCTTCAATCCTTTAATGTGGAAGCTGCTAGATCCTGAGTGATCTTTATTGTGGCTCCTCAGTATTTGAATTGGTTTTTTTTCTGGCTGCTTGTAATATTTTTCCTTAGCCTGACAGTTCTGAAATTTAGCCATAATAGTCCTTGGAGTTTTTATTTTAGGGTCTCTTTCAGAAGATGTTCAATGAATTCTTTCAATGCCTATTTTACTTTCTGATTCTATTACATCTGGGCAGTTCTCTTTGATGATTTCCTGTAAAATAGTGTCGAGGCTCTTTTTTCATCATAATTTTCAGGAAGCCCAATAATCCCCAGATTATGTCTCCTAGGTCTATTTTCCAGGTCTCTTGTTTTCCCAAGTAGGTGTTTAACATTTTTTTCTATTTTTTCTTTTTTATTTGGTTTTGCTTGACTGCTTCTTGATGTCTCAATGAATCATCATTCATTTTTATTTGTTCAGTTCTGATTTTTAATGGGTTATTTTCTTCATTAGCTTTTTAAATTTCTTTTTGTATATGTCTGAGTTTTTAAATGAATTGTTTTGCTCTGTGGAATTTTTTTCCATCTCACTAATTTTTTTTAAATGAGTTATTTTCTTTTTCCAATTCACAAATCCTACTTTCCTGGGAGTTCTTTAGCTTTTCCAATTCACATTTCAGTAAGTTGTTTTCTTTTTCCACTTTATCAAATTTTTCTTTTAATGAATTATATGCCTTTTCCATACTCTCTTGCAGAGCTTCTCTTTCCTTTCCCCATTTTTCTTCTAGCTCTCTTTTAAGATATTTTATCATTTCTTCTAAGAGATCCTTGTTTGATGGGGACCAGGCTATATCCCCCTTTGGGGTTTTGTTTGGAAACTGCCCAGGTTGGAAATCTGCTCTCTTTCTGTATAGAAGCTATCTATAGTTAAAGTTCACTTTGCCTTTTTTTCTTATTTTTTTTTAAAGCCCATGGGGTCTGCTTTCAGGGCAAGGAGGTTACCGGCTTCCTCTACAGAACAAGACAGATGGACAGTAGCTGTCCTGTGAACGGGCTGCAAAGAGCAGTCTGCTGTGGAAGTGCCACTGTCCTGGGAAGAGCCCTGCCCAGTGGAAGTGCTACTGCCCTGGAAGAGTCCTGTGCAGCAGAAGTGTGACTGCCCTGGGCAGAGCACTGTACTATGGAATGTGGTGGTGCAGCTGTGCTGTGGTCCATGCTGAATCACTTCCAGTGCAGGTGGGAGTGATCAGGTGTTGTTAAATTCTGGTATTTTGGGGAACACTCTACCTTTGGTGTTTGTGTAAGAGTTCTGTGGAAGAGTTCTTCCTGCAAATTCTCTATCTGCAGAGACCACACCCCACCCCCGGTCCACTCAGCCTGTGATAGCTTCCATGTTCTGCCTCTGCCTGTGCTGGCCTCCTCCCGCCTGATCAAGACAGACCTTTTATGGCAATCTTCCAGATTATCTTTGGCTAGTAATTAGTTGTACTCCCAATATTCGTGGATTCTACCAGTCAAGCACTATTTCAGAGGCTGAATTTGGCCATCAGTAAGTGAGGCCGGAAGGGAGCTCAAAATGAAGTGTGTGTCCTCTCTGTCATCTTGGGTCTGCCCCCAAATTTTATTTTATTTTCACAAAAATCTACTTTCTCTTTCTCCCATCTTCCTTCAACCCCAGTTGAAAAAGCTAGAGACACAAAGCCTATTAAAAAAATATTAATAGTGTACTTAAAGGGGCATAAAATTGTGCATACCTTTTGATCCAGCAGTACCTCTGTGGAATGTAATAGACTGCTATTGTTCTATAAGAAATGATAAGCAGGCGTGTTTCAGAAAAGCCTGGAAAGACTTACATGAACTGATGCCGAGAAAAGTGAGCAGAACCAGAACATTGTGCACAGTAATAGCCACACTGTGCATTGGTCAACTATGACAGACCTAATTCTTCTCAGCAATATAATGATCCAAGACAATTTCAAAAAACTCATGATGGAAAATAATATTCACATTCAGAGAAAGAACTATGAAGTCTGAATACAGATCAAAGGATATTATTTTCACTCTTTTTTTTCTTTTTTCTTTTGTTTTTTCTGTTTTGTTCTGATCTTTCACAATGTAACTAATATGGACATATGTTTCACATGATTATATATGTATAACCTACAACAGATTGTTTACTGTCTTGAGGAAGGGGGGAAAAAGTGAAGAGAAAGAAAAATTTGAAACTCAAAACCTTCCAAAAATGAATACTGATAACTATTTTTACATGTAATTTGAAAAAATAAAATACTAGAAAGTTAAAAAAACTGATAGTCAAGAAAAACAAATTCTCATATTGGCTATGTTGAAAAAAATAGTATGTCCCAATTTGCACTGTCTATAACTTTCTCTATTTTAAAATAGGGAACATATTTCATTATAAATTCTCTGGAATTGTAGTTGGTCATTGGGTTAGTCAAAGTAACTAGGATTTTTTTTAAATAGTTGTCTTTACAAAAACTGAGGGGATAACTGGAAATTAGTAGGGTAGAAATTAGGCATGGACCCACACTTAACACCACATACCTTCAAAATAAGATCAAAATTGGTCCATGATTTAGGCATAAAGAATGAGATTATAAATAAATTAGAGGAACATAGGATAGTTTATCTCTCAGACTTGTGGAGGAGGAAGAAATTTGTGACCAAAGATGAACTAGAAACCATTACTGGTCACAAAATAAAAAAATTTGATTACATCAAATTAAAAAGCCTTTGTACAAACAAAATTAATGCAAACAAGATTAGAAGGGAAGCAACAAACTGGGAAAACATTTTCATAATTAAAGGTTCTGATAAAGGCCTAATTTCCAAAATATATAGAGAATTGACTCTAATTTATAAGAAATCAAGCCATTCTTCAATTGATAAATGGTCAAAGGATATGAACAGACAATTTTCAGATGATGAAATTGAAACTATTTCTAGCCATATGAAAAGATACTCCAAGTCATTATTAATCAGAGAAATGCCAATTAAGATAACTCTGAGATACCACTACACACCTGTCAGATTGGCTAAGATGACAAGAAAAAATAATGATGAATGTTGGAGGAGATGTGGGAAAACTGAGACACTGATGCATTGTTAGTGGATCTGTGAATGAATCCAACCATTCTTGAGAGCAATCTGGAATTATGCCCAAAAAGTTATCAAACTGTGCATACCCTTTGATCCATTAGTGCTACTACTGTGCTCATATTCCAAAGAGATACTAAAGAAGGGAAAGGGACCTGTATGTGCCAAAATGTTTGTGGCAGCCCTGTTTGTAGTGGCTAGAAACTGGAAAATGAATGGATGCCCCTCAACTGGAGAATGGTTGGGTAAATTGTGGTATATGAATGTTATGGAATATTATTGTTCTGTAAGAAATGACCAGCAAGATGAATACAGATAGGCTTGGGGAGACTTACATGAACTGATACTAAGTGAAATGAGCAGAATCAGGAGATCATTATATACTTCAACAATGATATTGTATGAGGATGTATTCTGATGGAAGTGGATTTCTTTGACAAATAGAAGATCTAACTCAGTTTCAATTGATCAACGAGGGACAGAAGCAGCTACACCCAAAGAAAGAATACTGGGAAATGAATATAAACTGTTTGCATTTTGGTTCTTCTTCCCGGGTTATTTTTACCTTCTGAATCTAATTCTTCCTGTGGAACAAGAGAATTGTTTGGTTCTGCACACATATATTGTATCTAGGATATACTGTGACATATTTAACATGTATAGGACTGCTTGCCATCTGGGGGAGGGGGTGGAGGGAGAGAGGGGAAAAATCGGAACAGAAGTGAGTGCAAGGGATAATGTTGTAAAAAATTACCTAGGCATGGGTTCTGTCAATAAAGAGTTATAATTATTAAAAATAAAATAAAATAAAATTACCTTGCAAAGAAAAAAGTTGTCATTAAAAATGTTGTTATTGTATCAATTATTCCATTGATTCTGCTTACCCCACTCCATCAGTTCATACCAGTCTTCCCAGAATTTTCTGAAACTACCCCCTTCATTATTTTTTTTATAACACAATAGTATTCCATTATCTTTACATACCATAATTTTTTCAGGCATTCCTCAAATGAAGGAAGCCCCCTTTTCCAGAACCATTGGACCAATTCATTTTCAGAATTTATTATTTTTCTTTTTTATCAGCTTTGCTAATCTTATTACTTCCTTCAATTTGAATAATCTTTTTTTATGGTATGATAGTTACAAAAAATAGTAAATTACTCTCTTCTCTTTATTGGGCTATTTCTTACAATATCCTTTTTTTCCTTTTTTT
The DNA here is from genome assembly GCF_902635505.1 of Sarcophilus harrisii. Classification (NCBI taxonomy): domain Eukaryota; kingdom Metazoa; phylum Chordata; class Mammalia; order Dasyuromorphia; family Dasyuridae; genus Sarcophilus; species Sarcophilus harrisii. The sequence goes on along the minus strand of NC_045428.1, from coordinate 287,183,686 downwards.
GAGGGGGGGTGGGCATCCATGTCCAGAGTTTATCTGACTCTTAGACATAGTAATTTCTTTCCTTTCCAGGAAAATATACCTGATCATCACTCAAGTTTTTCAACTTGTGTAAACTTGTTTACTTCTCCTAAGTTTGTTCAGTTAACTGTATTTTCCTTTTGAAGTCTCTGCCTAGTTCTCAACTTTGATAAGAATCATTAAAATTTATTCTAATTAAAAATTGTCTTTTCTTCCCTGTAGGAATAAATTAATCTTTACCATATAATTAGTTCTTCATTTCAAACCAATTTCCTTTGCCTTTTGTTGTATCCTAGTCTTTTCTTTAACGTCTTATAATTCATATACTTTGTTTCTGCTTGAGTGTTTCATGGTGTATTATGTGTCTTTCCCAAGCAACTTGAAAATTCTTTGTTTGATGGGAGCACTCCGGAACTTGCCAATAAGATTTATGGATGTTTGTATCTTTGTTTTCTCTGTAGTGGTGACCTGAGGTTTCAATCAACTGTACTTTGTTATCTGCATCAAAAACTTTTGAATAATTTATAATTTCTTTTAAAGTGGCATTTAGAGTTTTTTTGTTGTTATTGTTGTTTGTATGAACATGGTTCTCTGGGAGGCTAATTATTGTATGTGGTTTTATAAGACAATTGCTTGTTTTAGGAAATATCTCAACTGTTCTGTTTTTTTTTTTTTTTGTCTTTTACTTTAATATTTTTTTATATCATTGAATTTCTTTTTTCCTTGTTAACAACCTTCTTTTTCTCAGAGTATCCATTGCTATGCTGAGATATTCCAGTCTTGTTGTGTGTGTGTGTGTGTGTGTGTGTGTGTGTGTGTGCTCGCGAGGGCTTGAGTATATCTGGGCCTGTAACAGAGCCAACTCTGAAGCAGCAGGAGAGAGCTGGTTGTTAAATTTCAGTGAGAGCAGTGCATTTTGGAAACTAGTAAATGCTAAAAAAAAAAAAAAAATGCAAATTAAACTTAAAAGCGAATTGTGGGGGAAGGTAGGTGGCATAATAGAGCACTGGCTCTAAAAACAGCCAACCTGAATTCAAATCCAACCTTGAACAAACTTTCTAACTGTATGACCCTAGGTAAGCCACTTAACCCAATTACCTCCAAAAAAAAGTGACTTGCGTATAATATTGTTCCTCTGCAAAGCTGGTTGTTAAATATTTACTAGCAACAACAATATCTATTTTCATGCTTTATCTCTTCCTTTTGCAATTTTATTAGGTTTGCCAACCACTTTCAAGGTCCTTGTGATTCTTCCATATTTTATTCTGGGTTTATGGCAAAGTTTTCTCTTGTAGAGTTTTATTCTGAGATTCTCTTATCCTTATGGTATTTCTTCGTTATTTTAGAAGTTCTAGCTTGCTTAGCCATTTCTTCATTCTCTCTATTCCTTATTCCTCAGGAACTGTGGGGATTTAAATATTGAACTGACCCATTTTGGCAAGTAGAGCACAGTGGAAAAAGTGAGGAAATATTTTAGTATGTTCGATAGACTTTAATTTGTAAACAGATAAATATAAAAGTATAACAAGAATGAACTTATATAAGGACAAAAAAAAAAAGACAGGCAAGGATGGATTGCGATCTGTGGCATCATGAGAAATTCGCAAACAAATAAGAGCATAGATCCATTTGAACGAGAAGAAACTCAGTCTGATTATTTTTAAAAGTAAAATGGTAAGTGTGTGCACATACTCAATTTGTAGAAGAATTGTGCTTATACCAAAGATAAGAACAACAATAACAAGAACCAAGATGGGAGGCATAAATGGACAAATTTCCTCAGCTGAACAAAGAGTCTCTGATAATGTATTTGACCAATAACAAAATGCAAAAGTTTCAAATGAAAAGTTTATGCTTTAAATTTTCTCTTCTGTGTGTCCTTTTCTCTCGTTCTCTCTGTAGATAAATAGATAAGTAGATAGATAGATAGATAGATAGATAGATTTGAATACCTATTAAAATGGAGCATCTTCATGTAAATGGAAATCCCCAAGAAAATCTGAACCCAACTAGAAAATACAACAAATTGCACACATCAATGATAATTTGAAAGGAAAGATTACACTCTATATTAGTTATCAAGGAATGCCAGTCTGTATAATTAGAGTAGCAGAGGACACAGAAGGCTAGTAATTTAGGGACCAAGATCAGGGAAAGTAAAATTGAACTGAATTAAAATGCATATTAAATAAGGAAGAACAACTTAGGCTTAAGCCTAAAAGAGTTTCCTAATTGTCAAATGTTTTAAGATAAACATAGAATTGTAGAAATGGTCATGATGAAAGGAAAAGCAATCTTTAAAAATCAGGAAGATATTTGGAATTTGCCCCTCAGGCACTAGAGAAGTGGACTTGAGGAAAAGCAGCATGAAATTAAGATACAATGAGCTAATACAACTGTTACCATATACAATCAAGCAGAACTCTTTGAAATCAGAGGGAAAAGATACATTTGTCTAAAAAATCTTATAGGAAAGGACCTCTTTAAAAAGCAATGGAGATGATCTGAGAACAAGTCTGAATCATAGTGACAGCATTTTAGAGTTGGAGAAGAAACAGAAATTTTCTAACCCTGTCTCCTCATTTTACAGATGATAAACTAAGAGGAAAATAGAAAAGATACAAAATATTGGGATAAGTAGGTTTATGGGCAAGTTTAATGGCATAGAAAAACAATCAATTCTAAAATTAGACAATATTACATGAGGATTACTCCTTAAAACACTTACTAAGTGCCTATTTTGTGCAAAGCATTATGTTTGGTATTCACTGGGGAAGATATAACTTAAATAAGACACAGTCCCTATCCTCAAAGAACTCATCATATAAAATATACATGAATAATTGTAATATAAATTTCCAAATAGTCAAACCCCTTTTCTGAACTTTCAATTAGTATTGAGTGTGATGATAGACTTTAATGACCTCTGGAAGAGACCTCAAGGTTAATAAAGAAGCTAATGGTAAAGAATATAGCTAATGATGAAATGAGATTAAGTTTAAACAAATTTTAAAATATTTAAAATGGATATATGATTACATTATTTTCTTTTAGTTGGTATAGACAATGATAAAGTTCCCAAACAGAAAGTTTTATATAGGAATACTGGCAAGTTTTATGTTAACTAGAAGGCAGCAGAAAAGGTCAGAGATTTCATAGCTATATTAAAATGTAAGAATATGAAATGGGGCAAAAGCCAAAGCCTTCTCTGCGTCTTTGAGATTCCTGTTCTTGTCCCTAGCTTTGTTCACATGTCATTTGGGGAAGATCTTAAAAGCAACAGAGTCCTTGTTGTCTCAGATCTACTTATCTCCTGTGGAGGAGTTTTCAGCAAGGTTCCAGAAATGGATTTTAGAGCTGCAGATTCAAAGACTCAGGAATTTAGTGGGAATTAAAAGGAATTTTCTAACCCCAAATCAGATGGTAGTCTAAGAGAAGAAGAAAAGCAATCAGAAAAGACAGTGTTAGGTTGGGAAATTTTGCTGCTTTTGTTGACTACCTGTTTGGATATGGCAATTTATCATGAACCAAAAGAGCTATAAGTCTCTGTGACAATAAGAGGATACCTAAGCATTGTACCTTAGCAACTGGTAAAAAAGGATAATAACAAAAACTAAATAATTGATTCTCAGATGCGAGTAGCAAAAGGCAAGTAAGGTACAAGACCAACAGAAATACCTAAAAGAGATGAAGCATCCAACAGAGTGGAGACATGATACCCAGCAGAGAAGAGTATGAGAACATCAATCAGAGAATATTATCTGCTCTGAAGTCTCAGAGATATGAGCTTCCCTGTCCATATAAGTATGCCTCCATGTACTTCCCTTTGTCACTGGTGGTATGATAACCTGTGAGAGAGTAGATCCTTATGTACACAAAAGGAAGGTTTTTTTGTCATTTTTTTAAAAAATATGCTATTTAATTAAATATTTTTTGAGTTAAACTAAACTGTCTTCATGTTGGCTGTTAAATATAACGTTTTAAAGGAAGCTTGTAAATTGTGGTTTTGAATGATTATTGGTTAACAGAATGCCTTTAAGCTGGGATAACTTTTATGGGGACCTAAATTTTGGATTGGGAATGATGATATACTGGGCTGGGGATGGTGATGTACTCATAACAGGCTAAGAAGCAATGAACAAATTGGAAACCTACAAGTTCACTGTGGATGATACCAATGTGTTAATTATAGCATTAAATTTAAATGAGCTAAACTTCCCTGTAAAAATATGGGTCACAGACTGTAAGTGTGATGTTTTTAGTAAAATATCTTACCTTTAAGATATTTTTAAGTAAAACATGAATACATTAAAATCAGGGACTGGTCTAGAATTTTATCTTGTCTTATAAGCAAGGCCTACTACCACAGTATCAGAAATAGAAAAATTCTGAGAAATTGTTTCTTAAACACAGGATAAAAAAGGTCAAAATATAAGGGGAAAAAAAACACTGATCAAGAACCTATCTTCCTGACTTCAAATCTGGCCCCAGATACTTACTAGCTATGTGAACCTGGGTGGATAGGATGAGAGAGCTCTAATTTTAGAAGTGAAAGTCCTAGGCTCAAATATAGGCTTGATATTGACTACCTAGAAGATCTCCTATATGAAGTTGAGCAAGTTTCCAAATCTATAAAGTAAGGGGAATAAAATATAATTTTCAAGATATCTTCCCACACTTTAAATTTACAGTCCTATGTTCCTAAGACTAGCAAATCCATTAAAAAAATTGAGTCTTAACAGAATTAATAAGTTAATATAAAAATAAGATAATGACTAGTACACACTTCATTTTCAAGTTATAAAGCAAAAAAAAAAATCACAAAAGGACAATGATATATTAGTCTACAAAAGCAGTAATTACAAAAAAGACATTTCCTGTGTCAAATTCTCAGATTATAACAAAACTATAAACAAAAAATGAAATTAAAAGTTTATCTTATAAAAAAAAACCCCAACACCACAAGAATAGTCTCAAGCATCTGGGCAGGGTGGAAAGAGTAGAACAAAATGGCTTTAAAAATCACTATTTAATAAAATGGAAGGCAGTATTTTATAGTGATAGAGAACTAGTCTTACAATCAGGAAGAGCTGGTTTCAAATTTTGCATGCATTTGATAAATATAATTACACTCTACATAAGTCACAATCTTTCAATGTCCTAGTTAATTCTATTATACTGTGCATTACAGTCAAGTTGCCAATGGTGAAAATCTTCCTTATACCAGTAAAATCATGAGTCCAGAACAAAATGAATCCATGTGAAAAATATAGTTTTAAAATTCTGACCTATGACTTTAAAATAACAGATACCCATTGATTACTATCACATAAAAATGTATATGGTACTTTAGAATCTTTTGATCACTGTTAAATTCAGAGTTTAATGTTCATTAGATTCTTCTTGCACATTTGCTTAAATTCCATAAAGCACTGATCAGGGACTCAGCCAATCTCTACAGTTACATGATTGCCTCCAAGATCAGACAGGGAGGATGATAAATTCCAAAAGACTTTGCTGGAAGCCCAAGATTTAACATTTGAGAAGACAATTACACTTTTCAAGGAACATTAAAGTTAATCAGTGTGAAAGTCAAGTAATTGAAGGTACTCAAGACCAGAGATAATTAAGAATACAGGGACAATAAAAAGCCCAAATGATTGAAAACAAACAAACAAAAAAAGACAGCCAAAGAACCAGAATTTAAGAAGGTACTCATCAATTGTAGAATCACTGAACTAATTATGTTATATGGATATAAAGGAATACTACTGTGTTATAAGAAATGACTAAAAAGATGGCTTCAGAGAAGCCTAGGAAGATTAGTATGAACTGAGAAAATATGAAGTAAACAGAACAATTTAAACAGTAACAATATAGAGACAAACAATTTTAAAGATTGAAGAACTTTGACTGATGCAACAACCAACCAGGAATCTTGAGAGCTGATGCTGAATTGTGCTACTTACCTCCTGTCAAAGAGATGATAGCATCAATAGGCAGAATAAATTATAAATTTTTGGACATAGGCAATATAGAGATTTAATTAGCTTGAATAAGCATATCTGTTAGAAGGAATTTTGGTTTACTTTGAAAATGGCAAGTGGGTTTAGGAAAGAAAATATATGCTGCTCAATTGAAAAATAAAATTTAAAAATTATAAAAGAAAAAAAAATATCATGGTCACAGGGAATAGAATCAAGTCTTAATATTGGAAGGCACCTCATAGATTTTCTTTTCTAATTCCTACCCAAAGCATAAATTCTTATTAACAATGTCTCTCACAAATGAATATCTTGCTAGTAGGTTCCTCTCTTCATAGCTGACCTCACCAGTAATTAAGTTAACCAACTTTTATGGGAAGAGAAACAGAAAAGACAAAGATCAATCAAAAGCTCAGGACTCTAAAATCTATCAAATGGATAAGGAGCAAAACCCTGATTCTCATATAACACACACTTTAAGGCATTAGCTCCTCACCTAGAAAATATGGAAAGCTTATTACCTGACATTTGTTAGTGAACTATATTAGGATCATAAACCTAGAGCTGAAAGAAATCTCAGACTTCATCTAGTCCAGCTCTCTAATTTTATACAGATGAGAAACTGAATGCCATGTTGATTAAATTACATTCCTGGAGTCACACAGGTACTGAGCATCAGAGGCATGTGAAATCCAAAATTAACTCCATTTTGTTTGATGCCTCCCTGCATGTAATTATTCTCCACTTTGTAAGCTTCATGTTGCTTTGCTATAAAGTATATGATTATAGGGAAAATAAGATGTTGATATGATTCTAGGGATTTGGGTAATGTGCACCAACCACAAAATGTCCTCAACATCTTGTGGTATGTTCTTGTAAAAATACAAGTTCCCCATTCCCAGAATATTCTAATCAGAATGTTATATAAGACATTCTTCTAATATCCACACAACTTATAAAACTCTATTAACTACCAGTGAGGTCCTTTTACCTACAGAGAAGGTCTTGGACTCAATTTATTGGTAATTGCTAGCCTTACTTTAAAAAAAAATCATATGTTCAAATTTTATTGCCTGAATCTTGATTGATTTCAATTATAACAGACATGTTTGGAACCAGATCCTTTGACACCAGAGCCAATTACTCTTTTCATTAACTCCAATTCTATGTGCCTACAAACAGTTCACAGAACTCAAAGAAGTTTTATCAACAAACCAAAAAATGCAAAATGCAACTCGAAGGTACTTCCAATTAGCAACCTTCTTCTCCAGTGATGCAAATAGGGTCTCAGGAACTTGCTACAGTCATTTCCCTGTGCATGGATCCTGGTAGGCAAAAGATCTCCCAGTTCTGCAGGTGGCTTATACATATATGCAGGTGCACAGCACTCCCGGTTGGTGGTAGCAACATTACTTGTCATGCCATTCTATATGGTATAACCATGCTAATCTTTTGTCAGAAACAAGTAATTCTCCTGACAAAGCAGTGTGTAATTCTCTGGATTTCCCCTCTGGACAAAAGACACAGCTCTCTCTGTGGGTCAAATCTAGGCAAACACAACTGAACAATGATGACAACAACAACAACAAAAGAATAGATAATGGGAGATAAAGAATAATGAGAGATAAAGGTCTTGAAACAGGATATATAAAAAAGCAAAAGAGCTAGGATTGCAGCAAAAAAAAAAAAAAAAAAAAATCATACCCAGCAAAGTGAAGCATAAGTCTTATAGAAAAATTGCCAGTTTTCAGAATTTTGTTGTGAAAAAGACCCAAATTTTTATTTATTTATTTATTTAATAGCCTTTTATTTACAGGTTATACGTATGGGTAACTTTATAGCATTAACAATTGCCAAACCTCTTGTTCCAATTTTTCCCCTCTTTCCCCTCCCCTCTCCCCCAGATGGCAGGATGACCAGTAGATGTTAAATATATTAAAATATAAATTAGATACACAATAAGTATACATGACCAAACCGTTATTTTGCTGTACAAAAAGAATCAGACTCTGAAATATTGAACAATTAGCCTATGAAGGAAATCAAAAATGCAGGTGGGCAAAAATATAGGGATTGGGAATTCAATGTAATGGTTTTTAGTCATCTCCCAAAGTTTTTTTGCTGGACATAGCTGGTTCAGTTCATTACTGCTCCATTGGATATGATTTGGTTGATCTCATTGCTGAGGATGGCCAAGTCCATCAAAATTGAAAAAACCCAAATTTAAGAGAAAATTTGACAAAAAAAGATCCAAGAGAAATATAAGGTAAACATTAAAAACGAATTTCAAGGGACTCAATAAAGTCGAACTACTTATGTTTTACAAACCATTTGTCTAAAATTGTCATTAGTAATCACGTAATTCAAAAGAAAGGTTGAGATAGAGCTGAGTATGATGTGATTTTTAAAAGCAAAAACATGTAGGAAAAAATAAAAAAGTAATTATGTTATATGAACAAGGTGCAAGAGCATGAACTGACAAAGAGGAATTAAGATGGGGGAAGAGCTGGTAGTTCTTGAATCCTACGCACATCAGAAATGAGTTAAAGAGAAAAAAATAATTTATATCCAGAAAGGTATAAAATCTTTTAAATTTATAAAGAAACGAGAAGGGAAGGGAATAGGATAAAGGGGAATATAGAAGAGTGTGTAGATGAATGGGAATGAGATAGAGAGAGGGAAAAGGTGAGAGAAGAAGACAAGGAAAGGATTATTAGAGGTGGACTAAGTTGAGTAAAGGTAATGGTAATGGTTAGAGGTAAAGCAGAAGAGTTAGCAGGGGTAAAATAAGAGATATGGGGGCAGCTAGGTGGTGCAGTGGATAGAGTACTAGCCCTAAAATCAGGAGGACCTGAGTTCAAATATGGTCTCAGACACTTAACACTTCCTAGCTGTGTGACCCTGGACAAGTCACTTAACCCCAATTGCCTCAGCAAAAACCAAACCAAAACAAAACAAACAAACAAAAAGAACACCAGAAAGTATTTTGTAAGGTGACCTGATGTTTTATGGGTTCAAAACCAAACAGAATTTATGGTAGAAAATGAAAAGTTATCTGGAAAGTTCTAAACTCTCTCTAAAGATAATTTCTGGGGGTTTATTGCTATGCCTTCTGGCCCTCTGATCAGAGGGTAGAGAAAACAATTGCATGAGGGAGTTGAGAAGAAAAGCTGATTCAACGTGCATGTTAGGGGAAAAATGTAACTCTAGCAAGAATTCCCTTTATGACCTTCAAGCATGTCCCTTGAGGAGATCAGAAAGGGAGCCTGGCCATTGGCTAAGTAAAACATACAAACAAATAAACAAAAACCCTGCCACTCACTTTGAGGCTTTAACACCCTAAAACTTGGAGACAGAATAACAGGTTTAAAAAAAAGCCAAGAGTTAGGAAGAACCCTAACTCTTCACCTATTGGTGGGAAGACAGGGATTTTCCTTCCTTCATTTCCATTGGTCATAGTGTCCAGCAGTATATTTATTCACCAGATGGAGACACTATATGTAATCTTAATCAGTTTGTGAGGATTCATGTCTGTTTGGAGGATGTGTTCCTATTCCTTGAATGACACCACAAATATAGAGAAATAGTCATCAGAAGAAGGAAATGTAGCTTTAAGGAATGTACTCCCTACCAGAAAAGAAGAAAGGTCTCTGATGATTCAAGAGACACTTGTTTTAAGAATGAAGAATTGGGATACAGAGTTTCTTGGCCCTGTAGTTTGGGGGCTATGAATTTGATCTTAGCAGATGAGTTTCCTACATAAATATCTTATTATCAGCTCTATCCTGTTTTGTTTCCCAAGTCACCTTGAGAAACAAACATGAACTGGTTAGCCAAATGAAATATAGATAGATGGACAAATAGATTAAGAAATTGATAATAAAGAGATTCATAAATATCTCTTGCAAATCTTAAAGTACTATTACAAAAGATTAGCTATTGTCATTGTTGTTGCTATTGTTAACCAAAGAGTCCTAAACTCCTGAGTCACATCTTCCAGCTAAACATATAGAATCTGCAGGAGAATTTTCCATGAATGGGAAGAGTCTAGGATAAATAGCAATTAACTCCTAATCAGTGACTAGCAGCAGGAACTGAGCTCTTGGGTTTTGGATTGACTACAAAAAAAAAAAAAAAGTTAGAAGCTTTCTATTTTGAAAAAGAGTTGTGAGCTAAAAGGAAATTTACAAAGTGGTTGCTTTGATATATTTAGTTTTGCTAATTTTCAGATGCTATGATTAAAGGTCTGAATATAATATACTTTTATTCTGAATGACCTCAATGGAAACTCAGAAGGGATAGAAGGAGAAAAAGGGTTCTCCTAATTGGTTGGAGGCATTGTGAGCCAGGAAGCTAATTAAATAAATCCACACTAAACCTTTAAACTAATGAAGCAAGTGTTGCAATCTACAAAGGGATAAACTCAGGAAAGAGAGGCAAGCCATCTGTTTGTGAGCCAGAGAACATTTGTAGTTAGCCCCAGAACATCCCCTGGTGTTTATTGGGGTCTAGAGACACTGGAGAGATTTGTCTGGCAGAATTTATGCATACTATTAAATAAAATATAATATTGGTCAATGATGCCCCCAAGAAGTGACATATGATATCTACAAGTGGAATTAAATTTGATTGCCTCATAAGAATAATAAGTGTATGTGAAAATACTGTGACCTATCTACCTCATGGGTAAGTGAAAATCAGATGAAATTACAGTTGCATAGTTATCAAACATAATGATCCTTATTTTACAAATGAGTAAATGGAAAGATTAAATCATGTTTTAATGTGATTTTAGGTAAGTAAATGAGGATTAAAATACTTCAAACGCTTTCATCTATGTGATTCAAGTCCTGGTTAGGTAACTGAACATCTTGAATGGTGAGAAGAAGAAGAAGGAGGAGGAGAAGAAGGAGGAGGAGGAGAGAGAAGAAGAAAAGAAAGAAAAATAACAGGAAGAAGAAGAAGGAGGAGGAGGAGGAGGAGGAGGAGGAGGAGGAGGAGGAAGAGAAGGAGAAGGAAGAGGAGGAGGAGGAGGAGGAGGAGGAGGAGGAGGAAGAGGAGGAGGAGAGAGAAGAAGAAAAGAAAGAAAAATAACAGGAGGAGGAAGAAGAAGAAGAAGAAGAAGAAGAAGAAGAAGAAGAAGAAGAAGAAGAAGAAGAAGAAAAAGAAGAAGAAGAGAAAGAGGAATAGTAGTAGTTTATTATTGAGTATGAGAGAGGGGTGTATGTATATGTGAGTGTGTATGTGACATAGCTGTACTTTCTCTCTAAGAAAATCACTTTTAGTGGTTGAATGATAGATGGATTGGAATGGAGCAAGATCCATAAAGCAGACCCACCATCTGGATATTGCAGTAATTAAGGCATGAGGTGATAAGGTGATACTAGAGAGGTGACAAGGACAGAAAGAAGGAACTATATTCAGGAGCTTTACAAAGGTGAAATCAACAGACCTTGGCAATACCTTGGATATGGTGGGTGAGAGTTGGCAAAGAGTTCAGGATGTTTCCTGGGTTGTAAGCATGAGAGATTATGAAGATGTTATTGCCTTTTATAGTAATGGGGGAGGGGGGGATTGAGAGGAAAGATAATAAGATGCAGAAAGATCAAGAAACATGAAAATTGAGAAAATTGTCAATTAAGAGATCACTGGTCCTTTGGAGAAAAGCATTTTAATTTAATGCTAAGTTCAAAAATCAGACTTCATAGAATTTAAAAGCGATTGAGAGGAAACAAGCACAGAAAGGTTTTTGGTAGAATGCAAATCATCAAGGAGCAAGAATATTGTTTTTAATCTTTGTGTTACTGCTGCCTGGCATATACAAGATAATCAATAAATGCTTGTTATTGAATTACATGATGGTTTGCAAGGCTTTATGTCCATGAGCTTTTACAACCTAACTAATTAGTCTCAGAAATGAAAATGCATGACTTCCAAATACCTTTAGATATCTAAGCCTCCTAACAAAAACAGTATTTGATTCTCCACAAATCTGGGTACCTCAAAATAAAAGTGATAAATTGCTGCCAAATAAAATTCATTCATATCTGTGAAAAGAGTGTTGGATTTAGAGGAAGTTGCTCTGGGCTATTGGGTTAAGGGATGGGAGAGATATTAACTACTCACTCTTGTACCCACATACCTCATGTCCCTGAATGCATGGTAACTCTACTTCTTCTTTTTCTGTTATATTTTTTTTCCTGATCTTAAGGAATAATATGCATGAATAATTGGAAATGGAATGAACCAGGTAACAACTTTGTGAACTTTGAAAAATTTTAAGAGATCACCTTGGCAACAAGAGTCATGACTACAACAGCTGATAAAGGTAGCTGGCTCTGATGAGGATTGACCAAGAGATTGACCTGCTTTCTCAGTTTAACAATTGACTGACTCACAGCTGAAACAGTGGGCCCTATAACTATCTAAAACCATCAGCAAGTATTATCTGTAAAGCAGATTAGCTAGAAGCCTTCCCAATAAGATCAGGAGTGAAGTATGGATGCCATTATCACCACTATTATTCAATATAGTACTAGAAATGTTAGCTTTAGCAATAAGAAAAAATAGAAATAGAAATTATTCAAATTTCATAGAATTCATAGGCAATAAGAAAACAAAACTATCACAATTTGTACATAATATGATGTTATACTTAGAGAATCCTAGAACATCAACTAAAAATTAGTTTAAATAATTAACAACTTTAGCACAGTTCCAGGATATGGGATAACGCCTCCAAAATAATCAGCATTGCTTTATATGACTTAAAAAAGTGCAGCAACAAGAGTTTGAAAAAGAAATTCCATTTAAGATAACTATAGACAATATAAACTATTTAGGAATCAACTTGCCAAGACAAATCAGCAAATGTCTTTACGGCAAATTTCAATTATAAAGGCCTCATTTCTCACATGTATAGAGAATTAAGTCAAATATAACTATACAAGTCACTTCCCAATTGATAAATGGTTTAATGATATGGACAGGAAGTTTTCAGATAAAGAAATCAAAACGATCTATAGGCATATGAAGAAGTGCTCTAAATCACTTTTAACTAGAGAGATACAAATTAAAATAACTCTGATGTACCACTTTACACCTATCATAGAAGCCAATATGACAAAAAAGGAAGGTAATAAATGTTGGAGATGTGTGAAAATTGGGACACTAATGAACAGTTGGTAAAGTTGTGAACTAATTCAACCATTCTGGAAAACATGTGATATAATGGAATACTAAAGTACAATAAGGAATGCTGAACAGATAGATTTCATAAAAACCTGGAAAGACTTATATGAACTGATGCAAAGTGAAATGAGCAGAACCAGGAAAACATTGTACATAGTATATGAGCAACATTGCGTGATGCTCAACCAGAGTTGAGCTCAGCTGTTCTCAGAAACACAACAATCCAAGACAAGTAAAAAAGAAGTCATGAAGGAAGATGTTATCCTTAACCAGATAAAGAACTGAGGGACTAGAGCTGCTAGATGATGCTGTGGATAAAGCATGAGCCTTGGAGTCAGGAGGACCTGAGTTCAAAACCACCCTCAGACTTATAACACTCATTAGCTGTGTGACCTTTGGCAAGTCACTTAACTCCAATTACATTGTGGGGGGAAAAAAGAATTGAGGAATTCTGAATGCAGATTGAAGCATATTTTTTCACTTTATTTTTTTCACTTATTTTCCCTGTTTTTATCCGTTTCCTCTTTTACAGTTTTGACAAATATGGAAATGTTTTACATAGCACATGTATAAACTAGATCAAACTGCCCACCTTCTTTGGAAGAAGGGAGAGGAGAGAGAGAAGGAGGAGGGAGGAAGAAAACTTTAGAATTCACAATCTTGTAAATATGAATGCTAAAAAAAATTTTATGTATCTGAAGAAAAAATAAAATAGTCATATAAAATTTTTAAAAAAATAAATGAATCATTCTTAGAGCTAACCAAAAAATAAATAAATAAAAATTGAAAATTGAAAAAAAAACACTTGCTCTAATAAATTCTTTAAGAAAAGAAGAAACTCACCAATCAGCAATATCATGCCCATAAGTAAATTTGGTCAAGACACTGTGATGGGATGAAAAAGAGTTATAGGGCTGGAAGTCATGAAAAGGTATTTCATGTAGACTCAGCATTTTTTGCTGTAAGTTTGGACTCACTCTTCCCAGGAACTTTGTATTTTTACAGGAAGAAGGGTATGCTCCTAAGTTGGTAAGGAACATTTTGTACCAATTAATCACTTTAAGCCTGGAGCTCACTCTCCCAAGAGAGCATACATCCTTATTTGGGGGTTGTTTTTGTACTCCTGTCTTTGCTAAACTTACCTCTTTGTAAAATATCCCATTGCAAAAATTAATGGATATGAAATAGTTGGTTGATATTTGTGGGACCATATCAAATTGGGATTTATGAACAATCATAAGAGAAGCTGCAATGTCCTCAGGATTATCCTTAAAATTCTGAAGAAAAGTGATTGCTTTCCAGTGGGCAACTGCCAGGTAAGGGCTGGGAGAGTATCCCTATATTGGGGGTGCTATAAATTGAAAATAAACCTCACGAAGAAAAGAGCAATAACAAGTAGGATTCATGTCAGAGAAAGTAGGGTCTAAGATTATTCTTGAAAAAGGAGAAAAATTCTGAAAGGTTGCAATGTGGGGAAAATATAATCCAGATATAGGAGTGATATTCAAATGTATGGAGGCTAATGATGGAAGTCTGAGTTTGGGAAATAAATGATTTTGACTCTATGGGAATAAAGAAGAGTAATGTGAATAAAATTGGAACTAGGGTTTAACTTTCAGTTTGCAGTCTAGTCTAGGCTTTGACTTCCAGTTTTCAGGGTTTACATTTTATCCTTGAAGCAAAAAGAAGACAAAAGATATACACAAATATAAGATAATATGATGGACTAAAATTTACAATGTTTAAGCCATCTTCAGTAAACAAAACATTGCATTGAATTTAAATTAGAAAGCATTGAAAGAAAAATAAGGACATTACATCATGTTTAAAAAGGTATCATTGGCAATGAGAGAACATTAGTCTGAGTATCTGTGTATTTAATGACTTTTTCCCTCATAAATGTAATTATATCTTGACAGATGGTAAAAAGAATCAGAAAATCAGTAACAGTGGAAGATTTCAATTCTTCAGTAATGGAATATGACAAATTAAACAAAAGATAAAGGTTTGAGTAGTATGCTGAAGTACAGGCACAGAATTGAATGGGAGGAAGGGGAAATAAACAATGAAACATTAGTCATCTTCTAGGTCAAAGAAATTAGAAATTCATAAAGCCAGAAGTTTTAAACACCTCCATGTCATAATAAAACAAAAAGATGATCAAAGAGGACAAAAAAACAATGGACATTAAAAAAAAACTTTAAACAATTTAAAAAATTACATGTTTATAGTATAATGTTGTTCTAGGTTCTGCTACAGGTCTAATAATAATATGTTTAGTATTATTTGATTTGAATGTTATTATTTGTTGAATGTCTATCATTTGTTAAAGTTTAGATTTTTTTCATATAAAGAGCTTCTTTTGCTGAAAGGCAATATGGTTTAATAGATAAAGACCTGGACTTGAAGCCAAGAAGAAATGGATTCATATTCCATTTCTTATATATGATGGTATTGTAATTGGAGGCAAGTCATCTAACTTCTCATTGTAGATCTCTAAGACTTCAATTAAAAAAAATAATAGCTTTTTATGTCCAAAATACATGCAAAACTTTATGTTGCAAATTTTTTCCCTTCCCTTCCCGCTACTCAATCCCCTAGATAGCAAATAATCCAATATAGGTTAAATATGTGCAATTCTTTTATATGTATTTCCACAATTATCATGCTGCACAAGAAAAATCACATCAAAAAGAAAAAAAAATGAGAAAGGAAAAAAAAGGCAAGCAAACAATAACAAAAAAGGTGAAAAAACTATGTTGTGATTCACATTCAGTTCCTGCAATTCTCTTTGGGGATGCAGATAGCTCTCTCCCTCAAAAATCTAAGACTACAATTGCACAGAAGTTGCCAATTTCAGAATTTCCTTTCATGAGAATTCTCTACACCAATCACATCATACGTCCACTCTCTATCTCTTTACTTTGTTTTAGAAGTAGGCCACATGAAAATATCTAGAGAGAAATACAGTAAGCAAAATGAATTCTTCTACAAAAGATGCTCACATATAATGTGCAAGCATTTTTAAAAATAAATGTTACAGAATTTTTTTTGGTCAACTTTTATTATCCAAACATTTTAAGTATCATAAAACAGATTTGGAAAAAGATTTGTGAAGGCTGTTTAGGAAGAGAAAAAGATAACTGATTCAAAATCTCAGCATATATAGTAGATAAAAGGGACCACAGATGAATACTGACACTGAATTAACTATGAAAGCATGTAATAACTGTCTAGACTCCTCACTGCAAATAAATAAGCCAAGGAACTCATCCGGGGCACACCTGCTCTTTGGAACAGAGCAGATATTTCTTTATATCTTGTGGAAAGACTATATGCTTTATTTAGCTTATTTTTCACTTTCCAGAAATAGTCTTCCTGGAGATGATAATGCATATTTAATTTCTTTCTCTACTCCTTCCATCTCTCACTCTGATACTAGCTATAGCACTATCTGACAATAGTAAAGGGAAGTTAAGTCGCACAATAAATAAAGCAGTGTGCCTAGGATCAGGAAGACTCCACACCCTGAGTACAAATCTAACCTCAGACATTTATTATGTGACCCTGAGTAAGTCACTTATCCCTGTTTGCCTTAATTTCCTCATTTCCTCATTTGTAAAATGAGTTGAAGAGGAAAATGGTAAAACATTACAGTATCTTTGCCAGGAAAACCCCAACTAGGATTGTAAAGAGTAGAACACAACTGAACAGCAACCTGACCATGGCCTGCATCTAAGACAATTCTGAATACAGAAAAATCTCATTGGTGTCTGAATATAAATTGAAGTGTACTTAAAAGAAAAACTTTATTTTTCTTGAGAATTTGGGGGGGGGGAGGAGTAAGAAGGGAGGAAGGAAGAAAATCCAGAATTCAAAGTTTTTAAAACAAAGTTTTAAAACTGGGGGAAAATAAAAAAGTAAATAAAACATTGTTAAAAGAAAGAAAAAAATGAAAGGAGTAGCAAGTTGTACATAATAGATTTGCAATTTGATGTGCAAACTTTTTTATTATACTATGTTATGGAAATGCTTCTTTTAGTCTACAAATCAAAAACAAAACAAATAAATAAATAAGTAAATAAAAAAGAAAGAAAAAGGAAATCTGCAACTACTTAGTAAGTTTGAATTGTCTATTATTCTACTCTAATTCAATGGAATGACAAAGTAAAGGCAAATATGCCTTTTTTGACCATGATGCTACCAGATTGCATTTCAGAAAAAAGAACATATTTGTTCTTGTCCAGTTTAAGAGCAAACATAATTTGTTTGCTATTTGCTATTCACTATTTTTAAAAAATTAGAAAAATGGGAACAAAAAAATCTAGATTCCTGGAATCATGGCACAAAAGGAAGCAATTCAATTTAACCAAACACTTATTCAAGACTTTACATGTAAAGCAATCTGCTAGGGAATTAATCAGCAAGCTTTTTAAATCCATATTTCATGTCTGGCCTTGGTCTAGGGATAAGGATAAAAGAGAGAAATTAAATAATCCCTGACTTCAAAATTTATCTGAAATTCTTTTGTTTCTGAGGGAGACACAAAGTTTAGGTGATATAATATATTGTTCCTGCCCTCATAAAGGTACCAAATTAATAAAAATATTAGACAAAAAATGTCTAACATCAGGACACTACAGAAGTTCAAAATAAAGTATTTTTCAAATTTGGAGGGGACAATTATAACCAAAGGTGGGAGAAAGCATCATGGAAAGTTTTATAAAGGAGGTGACTTTGGTTCAGAATTTATATACAATATGGAGAAAAGATTTCTTTAATGTTGGAGGGAAATGTTTTGTAACTTAGAAAATTAATTTATCTTTATTGGTTAAATAAAAGTGGGTTACACTAATCACTGATGCTTAACACTGAAAACACATTGGGATAAAGAAGTTAAACCAATAATATTAGAAAATAAACCCAACCAGTGGTTCTCCTAAGCCCTGATGCAACTAGTCTAGCTCCAGAAACTCCGCCCATCAGTATAGATGTCAGCTAGGAGAATAAGTCCAATCTTGTTCTAGATGTGGAAAGTAAACTGGAAAGTAAAATATGAACATCAGAAAAATCTTGTAAGACAGAATCAATGAGCCAAGAAGAACTGAAATCTATGAGTAAGTCTCATAATCAAAAAATGCAGAAATGCAAAGAAATACAGTTAAGGCAAGAGGAAGAAAGGCATAGCAAAGAGGAAGAAATGATGACTTGTTAACATGAGAGAGGAGAAATAAGAGCTCAAGAAAAGAAAATTATATTCAGATGGGATACATAAATCTATGAGAGAAAGAATCAGAGAGAGGAAGACGACCAAAAATCAAAGAGAAACTTACAGAGACAGATAGACCGAGAGGCAGATAAAATAGACAGGCATACACACAACACAGACACAAGCATAGACAGACAGACAGACATAAAGAGACAGATACACATAATAGGCAGACAGAATAGAGACAGAGAAGAATGAGTGGTATGGAATAATGAATATAGAAGACTCCTGTGACCCAGGAAACCTGAAATGTCCATCTTTAGTGATAGCAAAATAGGTTATAAGGCCAGCCTGGAGTTCCACCAACAGCCTTGAGTGGTTCCATGATGGAACATGTATAGTAAAAGCTTTGGGCAGGATCCTAAAGAAATGGGACCTGGAATTTCAACAGAATGTGGTAGAGAGAAAGATTATGAAGGCTCAAATAAAAAGTCTCAGTTTTAAATGTAACAGCTAAATTTTCATTTCAATATGTTTTGTCATTTTTTCTTATTTGGATTTTGGATTCTTTTGAATTCTTGCATTTTAGCAAAAGAGCTATATTTTAGGGATGTTAGAAATTAATTGATGTAATATTTGCAAATGGCCTGTTTGGGCAAGTAAAATTATATAATTCCATATTTTAAAAAGGAAGGAAAATCCAGGGTGGGTTTTTTGTTTATTTGTTTTTTTATATATAGTCTCTAAGTTGTGACAACGAACCTTATGCTATTTGTTTCCCAAAGTGTATCATTTTACTGCTTCAAATAAATTGAAAAACCAGCTGCAGGGAAGTATTTGTTTACCTTTGTTAGACTAAAAATTCCAGGAAAAGGAAAGTAGCTATACACGGAAAGCCACTAGCTCAAATAGCTGCCACTGTATAGTCTGCATTTATATGAGACACACTGGGATACTACTATGCAAGAGACACAGCAATAGTTAGCTTATGGTGAGAGGGTGAACATGGATAAAAAACTAGTATCACAATTGAGTTGATATGGAGAACAGTAGTGATACCAAGGTTTCAGGTAGAAAATCTAGTCAGATGCAGTATTTTGAGTCTCCTCAAATTTCTGTTTGAGAATTAAGCTCCCAAGGGAGCAGAAGGAATAAATAAAGGAAGGATGATAGCTGTAGCATCTACTGTGAGGAGGCAGTAGAGAATTAAATCAAAGGAACAGACATATAAAGTAACCAAAATGAGAAAAATAAATACTGGAACTTTGAGATTAAATTCAACAAAATCAAATAAATAAATAAGTGAATAAATGAATGAGAGTAGAGAAGAGTAGAGAGTAGAATGAAGTAGAGAATTAAATCAAAGGAACAGACATATAAAGTAACCAAAATGAGAAAAAGAAATACTGGAACTTTGAGATTAAATTCAACAAAATCAAATAAATAAATAAGTGAATAAATGAATGAATGAATGAATACATGGATGGTAAATAAATAACTAAATGAAGGGGCAGCTAGATGGCATAGGGGAGCACTGATCCTTGAATCAAGACAGCCTGAATTCAAATTTCTTTTTAGACATTTAATATTTAATAGGTGTGTGAATTGCTTTACAAAGCAAACAAACACACAAAAAGAAATCAATCTAAATTATACATTAAACAGGGTAACTTGGTGGTATAGTGGTAAAGCACTGAGTAAAGCATTCTGGAGTCAGAAGGTGTCTACATCAGACACTTACTAGCTGTGTGACCTTAGGCAAGTCACTTAACCTTGTTTGCCTTAGTTTCCTCATCTGTACAATAAACTAGAGAAGGAAATGGCAAACCATTCCAGAATCTTTGCAAAGGAAACCCCAAATGGGGTCACAAAGAGTTGGATACAACTCAACAATAACAACATATAGTAAACAAAAAGTAAGATAAAGTACCTCAGAAGAATCCAGGTTTTAGATCAAATAGAAACTATTTTATTTTCACATGTTCCATACAATGCAAAAAAAAAATTAAGAATTTTATTTATTTTATTGATTGCATGGATTCAAGGGAGTCATAACCAACATAAAAAAGAGAGCCTTTTTCAAAATGTGGCCATTTTTGTGAGGAGGAGGATCACAGTTTATTTAAATCTCAAAATTCACTTTATTTTGCTCACACATAAGGCTTCCCCTGGAAATGCAAGAATTTATTGTGTGTCTCTCTAAACACCCTTATCTTGTTTGTCTAAATCCTTTTAGGGGAGCTATCAAATATAGGACAATTTAATTTAACTAGATAACATACAGAACAAGCTAATATCTGAACCTCTCAAGATGGGAAAAATGTTTTTCCCTTTCCTGAAGACACTAAGTAATCCCTTTTCCCTACCAGGTCTTCAATTTCCCTATTATCCTATCCAGTCTGTATGACTTATTCACTTGAATACAATCCACCAGCTTTTCTCTACATCTATGTACAACCATAATTTCGGTGTCGATATTTCCTTTCTCTATATTTCTTTATATTTCCTCAGGAAAACTCTTTGAAACTTCTTGGGTCTCCTTCCTCAAAATTACTTCTCTGGATATTAAATTTTCCAACCTTAAGGAGGGTCTCTATTCTCTCATTTGATGTTTCTATATCTTCTTTGTCACTGTCCTGAGTCTCCATCTCTTCTTTCAAGGCCAAGGGACATCTTAAGACTGTGAATTTGATCATCAATATGCTATTAAGTTTATAATCTTCTCTTATGTTTCAGTGAAGATTTCACCCTGATTCAGTACCTGAATAAAGGTATGTTCAGTGGAACAATGAAGACCCAAAATGAGACTAATTCACACCTTAGCCAGTAAAGAAAGGAAAAGAACGTATTCCCTGGGCACTTTTCTAGGCATACCTACTACATTCATGTTTACCAAGATGGCAGACAATGATCCACATAGCTACATACCCACAGAATCACAGGATGGTAGATTAAAGTGTGGGAAGGGATCTCTGACACCATCTAGTCTAAGTACTCATTCTACAGTTGTGGAAACTGAGGCCCACTTCAATGATTTCCCTAAAGTCATACAAGTAATATACATCAGAAATGGGATTTGAACTTGTATCCTCTGATTTATGTAAGTCAGTGAGGTCTCTTTCTGCTGTACCACAATGTCACTCAACTAAGATGCATGTAAGAGTACTGGAACCAGCAGCAAAATGGATAGAGTGCCCAGACTGGAGTAAAAAAAAAAACTTATCTTTCTGAGTTCAAATCCAGCCTTAGATACTTACTAGTTTTGTGACCCTGGGCGAATCACTTAACCCTGTTTGCCTCAATTTTTTCATCTGCAAAATGAGCTGCAGAAAGTAATAGCAAATCATCTTTACCAAGAAAATTCTAAATGGTTTGACCAAGAGTCAGACACAACTAAACAACAAAATGCTGTTTGTGACCTGTTTGTGAATTAAATTTTAGTTTGACTTTGGTAGACTTGCTCCAGCAATACAATGATCTAAGATAATTCCAAAAGAGTCATGATGGAAAATGATATTTATATTCAGAGAAAGAACTTTGGAGTCTGAACACATGTAAAAGCAAACATACTATTTTCACTTTTTTTTTCTTTCTTGTGGTTTTTCCACACAAAAAAAGAAGTGATTATTCTTTCACAACATGACTGATGCAGAAATATGTTTAATATGATTGTACATGTATAACATATATTTATATATATGAGATTGCTTATCATCTTAGGGAGGAAGTAGGGAGGGAAAGAGGGAGAAAAAATGGAAATCAAAATTTTATAAAAACAAATGTTGAAAACTAAACAAATAAAATAAAATAAAAGTTATTTAGACCTCATAAATTGGCAACCTATGCAAACCAGGGCTTGATTTATATTTTTGTTGATCCTCTAGACTTAAATGTTATTGACATAGATTAAATGTTAAAAAAATATGAGCATACTTTTTTTCTCAGAGAGACTAGTTGTTAAACTTTTACCAGAACATCTTTGAAAATATGACAAGGAATTAAAAATGCATGGTTGTTCAGTCATTTCAGATATCTCTAGATGTTAAAAATTAAATTTAAAATTGCCACTAATATAAATTAATATTTTTAAAAAGACCTTGAGGTACTCTTTCCTTGATCCTAATACATTTCATAGTTCCATAAGAAATGGTTTGTGCTATAACAACTCAAAGGTTACTTTTGTTGTCAAGTATTGATGTGACCTTGGGAAAAGAAGAAGGCATGGGCAGTGGAAAGACTACTGCTCTAGAAAGAGAAAATTTAGGTGCAAATCTCACTCTAACATACTCTCTGTATAATTTCCTGGTTTTTTCTGCCAAAAGAGAGATTTTCGTTACATGGGCTCTGCTTTCTAGATCTGGATCTGTTATGTGGGGCAGGTTGGTGGTTCCATAACGCACATAGCACTGTACTTGGAATCAGAAAGATTTTCCTGAGCTCAAATCTGACCTCAGACACTTACAACTGTGTGAATGTGGGCAAGTCACTTAATCCTGTTTGTCTCAGTTTCCTCATCTGTAAATGAGCTGGAGAAGGAAATGTTAACTCATTGCTGTATCTTTACCAAGAAAACTCCAAATGGGGTCACAAAGAATCAGCCATCACTGAAGTAACTGAACAACAAATTAAAGCCCAAACTTAGAATGCAGTCCCAGCAGAGATCAAAGATACTCAGAAGAATAGTTTATGAGCCAAGTCATGCATGCAGACAAGGAGAATGTTGTAGACACAGAGGGATGAAAGCTTTGATAAAAATGGTTCACCAAGAAACTTCTTATAGTACAAAGAAGGAGTAGGATCTGTGAGAAGAATGCCAGGTCTATGGAGCAACAGAATTGTGTGCCATAGTACCGCTGAGACAAGTTACAGATGTCTAATTTGCACATAGCTGCCCAAATTTTCTACATAATGCCATATTTGACCAAAGTCAAAATATATTTCAATTCACTTTTTCCTATTTTAGCTTTCCAATGGAGTTGGCCAATTTTTAGCAAAATATGGTACCACTGAAGTTATAGATATGCCTTAATTTTAATTTGTGAGCCTCAATTTGAAAACCAACTAGCATATGTATATTTGTACTAAATAAACACTGGCTATCTTGGTGCTGTATTGTACCTCACTGCAGATCATTTAATTATTCTACATTTACATAATAGTTATCAGAAATAGAATTCTGCCACACACTGAGTTTCTTCACATTTTACCAATTATGCATGAAAGACAAATGCCAACAAAAGAATTAATAGCAATATTTGTATTCTTGAAAGTAGATCATAGCAAAAGACATAATATATATTAAATTAGAATATAATTATTTACAATAAAATATTGTAGGGATAACATCGAAGGGTAAAAGTAGCCTTCACTATCCTAGAAATAACCATGTGAAACTGGAATTCTAGCATCTTCATTTTATATATGAGGAAGTATCCGAGGTAAGAATTCAATCCTACTGGTTTTGTGACTGGGCAAATCACTTAATTTTTTCAGTCTCAGTTTCCTTTTTTATAAAATGAGAATAAATGCCTGCCTTTCAGTGTTGTTGTAAAGATAAAAATGATTCATATATAACAATTTATAAATCTTACAGCACTATATAAATTCTATTATCATGATGATGTATAAGCCTCGGTAACTTGCTAATTTAAAATTTCACCTTTACACGGCAACTGGATGCCTCTCTCCTTGACTATCACTAACTTGTCAACTCATGAAACAGGCATCATATTGTAATTCCTAATCCTTCCTGCAGATTTCCTGTTGCTCTAGAAAGTTCATGACCCATACTCCTTAGAATCTGTTTAAGATATTCATCTTTCTATACTTGAAATCTTTCTGCTGTTTGAACCTTTGATTTATCTTATGGCTGTACTTCCTAGAATTCTCATCTAGTTTTTATTGCTTATCTCTGGATCCTTCCAGCCAAAACATTTGTATAAGACTCTGCCGTGAGGTCACATCTCAGTCAGCTTCAAAGAGAATAGGATGGTCTAGCAATCTAAAAGGAGAGATTACTTTGGAAGCAATTCAAAGTAGGATTTAGGCTCCCAAAAGAAACTTTAGGGGATGTGATGAGGAGATATAGACCTTTTTTGTCCCAGATTCATTGGTTTTTGGAACTAAAATCCTAGTATTACCACCATTACCATACTCAGACATATTCAGAGGGCTTAAATATGTTCTAGTAGGATTTTGGAGGAAGTAGAGAAGGATGAAAAGACAGTGTATATGGGATGGGACTAGTTGGCCAATACTCCTCCAACTCTAAAATTTGTGACCTTTGAGAGGCTCTTTTGTGAAACTGCACCAGAGAATTGCATGTACCTCAGAAAAGAGTGGATCAAGAGATTCTCAACACTAATCTAGAGAGAAAACCTAGCTTCAAAATCCATTACAAAACTGACATTGCCACACTTGAAAAGACTTAGACTCATAAAAGGCTCTGTACCAATGCCCGGCTCTGATAAACATTTCCAGGCCTTAAATCTCAATGGCCTTATCTGTAAAATGGCAAAAATAATATTCACACTCTGCTTTTCTGTACAAGAACATTTTAACTTGCCTTCTATAAACCTAAAATGTTTGTATAATTGTGAATTATTTCCAATACAGCTATTTTGTACTTACATCTATAGAGCTGGGAACCATTCAGTTGCTTGTATCCTTTAATATGCTGGCAGACACAGAAAAACCAAACTCCCTTCTCAAAGATTATGTTATGCTACTTTAAATACCTTAAATGATTTAGAATAAATCTTGCTGTTTGTTTTATGTACAATGCACAAAACCAAAAATCAAGACAATTGTGTTTTTTCCAAAGCTATAATAAAGTCTCTTTCTCATCCATATTTACTATAGTTCTCATTATTCCAGCATGATAATGAATTCAAATCAACAATAAAACACATTTACTCTGTGAGGGCTCAGTTGAGGTTAGAGAGCATAAATCTGTAACACAGCCAGGCTGCAGTTTCAGGATTTCCTCTGGCAGCATTTGACTTTCCCATGGTGGCTATTCCAAATCTTCCCTTTTCTCCTTAAGTCTCCTCCCACCCTCTATTCTACTCCCTCAGCAGAGAACCTTGTCTCATTCATATTTTACAGAGAAAATAGAGGCTATACAGAGACTATTCAATATTAAGTTTCATCTTCTCTATTCAACCTCTCAAAATCCATAGACATTATCCTCTATTGTCTTCTCTTTTATTCTAATCTGATGAAGAAGTAGCCACTGTCACAAAGTTCAACCTATTTTGTTGTGTCCATGATTTCATCCCTTCTTATCTTGTCTAACAGAAAATATTGAAAATAATCCCATCTCTCTCTAATCTTCCATGTCTTCCTATCTTCCAACTCATTCCCTGCTGCCTACAAATATGTTCTACCATCATCTTTAAAAATCTTCAATTGACTCTATCATCTCTATGAAATTCTGACTTACAAAGGATATGAAGTCAAATTTCAGGTGAAGAAATTAAAACCATTTCTAGAGAAATGCTTTATAGAGCATATGAAAAAATGCTCTAAATCACTATTGATCAGAGAAATGTAAATTAAGACAGTTCTAAGATACAACACACCTGCCAGATTGACTAAAAGACAGGAAAAGATACTGATGATGTTTCAGGGGTTGTGGGAAAACTGGGACACTAATGCATTGTTAGTGGAGTTGTGAACTAATTCAACTATTCTGGAGGTAAGAATTTATACTACATTCTAAAGGGCTATCAAACTGTGCATACCCTTTGATCCAGCAGCTTTTCTACTGGACTTATATCCCAAAGAGATCTTAAAGGAAGGAAAGTGACCCACATGTACAAAATGTTTGTGGCAGCCCTTTTTGTAGTGGCAAGAAACTGGAAACTGAGTTGATGCCCATCAGTTGGAGAATGACTGAATAAGTTGTGGTATAAGAATGTTATAGAATATTGTTGTTCTATAAGATATGATACAGAGGATGATTTCAGAAAATCCTGTAGAGACTTACATGAACTGATTTAAAGTAAAGTGAGTAGAACCATGAGAAGATTATACATAGCAACAAGAAGATTATATGATGATCAATTCTGATGGATGTGGCTCTATTCAACAGTGAGGTGATTCAGGACAGTTCTAATGTTCTTGTGATGGAGAGAGCCATCTGCACCCAGAGAGAGAAATGTGAGGACTGAGTATGGATCACAACATAATATTTTCCCTTTTTTGTCCTCGTTGTTTGTTGCATTTTGTTTTCTTTCTCATTTTTTCCCTTTTTGATCTGATTTTTTTTGCGTGCAATTTTCCATATTGTGGAAATATGTATAGAAGAATTCTACGTGTTTTAAAAAAAATACTGACTTACCACTCTTTTCTTTCACAGCTAAGTTCTTACAAAAAAAAAAAAGAAAGTTGTATTCTATTCTCTCAATTTCCTTTCTTGTCACTCACTATCTTGGAAGGACATGGAAAAGGAGAAGAAATGGATGCATGATGGACTGTAATTTTCATTCTTGGATGGAATTCCTAATCAAAACCATAGATTTATTTGAGAACATATGGCCCATCACATTAGCCTGTCAGGATCTTTTTTGGATATTGAATCTATTATTCAAATCTGTTAAGTCTCCTTCCCAACTTTGTGATAGTTAATGGAAAAATTTCTAGAATTAAGAAGCCTGAAATTCAGTTTAAATTCAGTTGTTTTTAGTCATGTCTCACTCTTTGTTATCCCATTATTTTACAGATGAAGAAACTGAAGCAAACAGGGTTAAGTGACTTTGCCCAAGGTTAAAGAACTAGTTAATGTTAGAGATCAGATTTGAACTCAGTTTTTCCTGATTCTACCAAACTAACTAGTTGCTCTTAGAAAGCAAAATATTTTAGTGCTAAATCCCCTCAATAGTTATAAAATTATTGATCAAGAGATAACTATGGGACAGAAAACTAATTAATACTACTTCCTTGTCAACGATCAATCAATCAATAAACATTAATTAAGCAGCTACTCTATGCCAGGCACTGTACTAAGAAGGGGATATAAAAAAAAAGACAAAACTAAATCCCTTCCTTCAAGAAGCTTACCATTTAACAAGTGAAACAGTATGGAAACAAATATACAAAAAGCAAGTTATATACATGATAAATAGAAAATAATTAACACAGGGAAGACATTGGAATTCAGAAGATTTGAAGGTTTCCTGTAAAAAAAATAGGATTTTAACTGTGATTTAAAGGAAGTCAGGATATCAAGTCAAGAAGAGAGTTTCAGGCATGGAGGACAGCCAAAGAAAAGCTAAGAGATGTAGTATCTTGTTCATAGAATGAACAAGATCTTGTTCATAGAATATCCAAGAGGCCAGGGCTACTGGATTGGAAAGTATATTTTGGGAAATAATTTGGGCAACCCACTCACCAGAGTTTATTAGGAGAAGGATATATGTGATATGATCAAACTTGTTTTAAGAGAATCACTTTAATTATTATTATTTTTTTAATTTAATAGCCTTTTATTTACAGGATATATGCATGGGTAACTTTATAGCATTAACAATTGCCAAACCTCTTGTTCCAATTTTTCACCTCTTACCCCCCCCCCTCCCCAGATGGCAGGATGACCAGTAGATATTAAGTACATTAAAATATAAATTAGATACACAATAAGTATACATGACCAAAACGTTATTTTGCTGTACAAAAAGAATCAGACTCTGAAATATTGTACAATTAGCTTGTGAAGGAAATCAAAAATGCAGGTGGGCATAAATATAGGGATTGGGAATTCAATGTAACGGTTTTTAGTCATCTCTCAGAGTTCTTTCTCTGGGCGTAGCTGGTTCAGTTCATTCCTGCTCCATTGGAAATGATTTGGTTGATCTCGTTGCTGAGGATGGCCAGATCCATCAGAACTGGTCATCATATAGTATTGTTGTTGAAGTATATAATGATCTCCTGGTCCTGCTCATTTCACTTAGCATCAGTTCGTGTAAGTCTCTCCAGGCCTTTCTGAAAACATCCTGTTGGTCATTTCTTACTGAACAATAATATTCCATAATATTCATATACCACAATTTATTCAGCCATTCTCCAACTGATGGACATCCATTCAGTTTCTAGGCATTGATCCATACTTAACACCGTACACCAAGATAAGGTCAAAATGGGTTCATGACCTAGGCATAAAGAATGAAATTATCAATAAATTAGAGGAACACAGGATAGTTTACCTCTCAGACCTGTGGAAGGGGAAGGTCTTTATGATCAAAGAAGAACTAGAGATCATTACTGATCACAAAATAGAAAATTTCGATTATACCAAACTGAAAAGTTTTTGTACAAACAAAACTAATGCAGACAAGATTAGAAGGGAAGCAATAAACTGGGAAAATATTTTTACAGTCAAAGGTTCTGATAAAGGCCTCATTTCCAAAATATATAGAGAATTAACTCTAATTTATAAAAAATCAAGCCATTCTCCAATTGAAAAATGGTCAAAGGATATGAACAGACAATTCTCAGATGAAGAAATTGAAACTATTTCTAGTCATATGAAAAGATGCTCCAAGTCATTATTAATCAGAGAAATGCAAATTAAGACAACTCTAAGATACACTACACACCTGTCAGATTGGCTAAGATGACAGGAAAAATAATGATGATTGTTGGAGAGGATGCGGAAAACTGGGACATTAATGCATTGTTGGTGGAGTTGTGAACAAATCCAACCATTTTGGAGAAGTAGTTTGGAACTATGCTCAAAAGTTATCAAACTGTGCATACCCTTTGATCCAGCAGTGTTACTACTGGGATTATATCCCAAAGAGATTATAAAGAAGGGAAAGGGACCTGTATGTGCACGAATGTTTGTGGCAGCCCTTTTTGTAGTGGCTAGAAACTAGACACTTTAATTATTAAATGGAGGGTGGGCAGTTAAGAGAGTCTTGGGACAATCAGATCCACCTAGCAGACTAATTGAATAATCCAGGACTGAAGTGATGAGGGCCTACCACAGAAGTGTGGAGCAAGAATATGACAAACATCTACTTTGGGTCCTTCTGGACCCATGTTGATTACAAGTCTAGTAGTATTCTTTCTCTCAGTTTTCTGTAGTTTTAAAACTAGGTGTTTTATGTATAAATTTCTAGACTATCCAGTGTATCTACTTTGTTAATCTACTTCTCTAATTTCTTTTTGGCCAAGAACCAGATAATTTTGATGATAATAAATTTTTTGGTACATTTTAAAAGTAGTGGGTACAAGACTACTTTCAGACTTTTTTTTTCCCTCACCATGTACTTTAATACTCTTGCCCATTGGTTTTTCATATGATTTTATATTTTCATAATGTGGTTTATACAAGAAACCCCTTGGAGCTTTTATTTCATTCAATGCATAAATTAATTTGGAAAATAGGATGAGTTTTATATTAGTCTGATCTATTCATGGATATTTCTCCAATTATTTAGCCTTTCTTATTTTAATCATGATACTTTTATTCCAAAGAACTATCTTTTCAGTACCAATATATTTCTAATGATTATATGTATGGATATATGGAAGATCACAAAATATTGAAGATTATAATCCCCAAAGAATTAAAGTTCCAAGTTGTTTAGAGGGTAATAAAGAGCATTAAGATGGGAATAAATAAACCATAATATACAGTATTGCAACTAGAAAGAAGTGATCGTAAAGCTAGAATAGAAAAGTATTCCTAGAAATGGAGATAAGAATGACATCATAAAAGTTAGTGAAGTAAGAAATTTCTTTTATATCTATGGGTAGGGGAAAAATTCATGATTAAACAAAATATAGAAAATGTCACAGAAGAGAAAATATATACTTTTGATTAGGTAAAATTAAAAAGGTTTTACACAAACAAAATCAATGTAGCTAAAATTAGAAGACAAGCAGACAATTTATTTAATTGAATGTTTTTAGAAATTAAAAGAAATCTTGATTCAGTGTTAAACAAAAATGAAGAAGAAGAAGAGATGCAGGCAAATGGGAGAATCTTTGCAGCAAGTTGTTCTGATAAATATCTCATTTCTAAGATAAATAGGGAACTGATTAAAATTCACACAAATAAAAGCTAGCTTCTCAACTGACAAAAGATCAAAGGATATGAATTGGCTATTTTCAGAGGAAGAAATCCAAGCTATTAATAATCATAAAAATACTTTAAATCACTAATAACTGGGAAAGTTCAAATTAAAGCAACTCTGAGGTTCCATCTCCCATCAGACTGAAAAAACTAATTTAAAAAGAAAAATGCTAGAGAGACTGAAGGAAATACATTAATGCATTTTTGATGGAAATGCAAACTGGTCGAATCATTCTCAAAAAGAATTTGGAACTATGCCCCCCAAAATATATACCCTTTGATCCAGTAACCCTATTACTAGAAGAGAATTCAAAGAGATAAAAGAAAAAAGAAGCAACCATACACACAAAAATATTTATTACAATTTTTTTTGGTGACAAAGAATTGGAAAGCGAGGGGGTGCCCATCCACTGGGGAATGGTTAAAAAAAATGATGATATATGAATGTGACGGAATACAGTTGTATTATAAGAAATGAAGAGTTCCACACAAACTTGGGAAGACACAAACTAAAATGAACAGAATAACTTAAATAATAGAATAATGCAAATAGTAATGACAATATTGTAAAGACAAACAATTTTAAAAGATTTGGGAACTCTTATTGACACAATTCCAGATGACACAATTCCAGATGCAGGCTATTTACTCTTTTATTAGAAATGGATTGCAACTTTTTTTCTTGACATGGCCAATGACAGGATATGTTTTGTTTGAATTTATGCATATTTGTTTATATTTGTATCATGCTTTGTGTTTCTTTTTTGCCCAATTGGGAAATGGTGGAAGAAAGGGAAAGGGGAAGAGATAGGGCAAAGATACACGCACATACATACACACACATTTTCATGAAAATAAAATAAAAGTTAGTTTAAAATAGAAATGGAGGTAAAGTAGTCGTGTAGCCATGTACCAAGAGATAAAAGTAACTGATGGAAAAACTGTGTGCTCTATGGGTATCCAGATATCCAAAAAAAAAAAAAAACCCCAAAAAACTCCTAGTATATTGAGTGGAGAAGTCATCCCTAACCCATGTGTTGAAATTATGGGAAAACACAAGCAAGAGCTACATACAATGAACAACCCAAAGTAAAGTATCCATGAAATTTAAGAGGCAAATCATTAGGAGAAGATATCCTAACCTTTCATCTACGAAAGCAAAAACAGTTGATTATAAATATCTTTAAGGGCCAAGTAAAAGAAAATAATATTTGACACATGTATGATCTCTCTTTTCCTTACTTTCAGAGCTGGCTTCTGCACATACTTGCTTAGTATACTAAGATATGTATACTAAATATACCAAGTATATAAGTATACTAAGCAAGATAAATATACTAAGATATTTTAGAGATATGATTATTTAGTCTCACCACATATTGATTATTCAAAGCTGCTTTGCTAGAAAGCTATCACTGATTCCAGCAGGGAACATATTAATGCGTTCTTACTACATGGGACATATGACTACGGTATCAATTAGGTACCCAGATGACAATAAAAGCCTTTCTCAAATTTCGAACTATGGCTTGACAATGTTTAACCATTGAGAGCTTGACACAGTAAATTACCCTTCTATTATTCTAGAGTAGATTTGAGTACATTAAAAATATTATGCAATGGAAAGGAGAGTCAATACATCTCCGTAATAATTTGGCTTTTAGTATCATAACTAAAAGGTGACTGTATACAGTTTGCATTCCTAAATTCAATCACAGTTTGTGTTCTTAAGCTTCTTACTTTGCTCAATAACCTTCCAGATTCATTTCAGTTCTCTTTAAGCATCTATAATGTGTAAGACACATTGCATTAGGGTAAAAAATGGCAAGCAATAGTGAATTAGATGTCTTTCTCTTAGGAGCCTGGGAGATACACATTGAATAATTCTGTCTGAAGCAAGTTTCAAATTTCCTGAATCCAAGTCCAGTCCTCTATCCATGATGCTATACACCAAGTCCTTGATGAAATGAAACAGCCCTTGCATTTAAGAAGTTTTATTATATCAAGATAATGTATCATTCAACTATTATTGGAGTCAAAACAAAAATCAGCACTCAGTACATGAAACATACATTGGAAATCAGAGTTTGGAAAAGCATGGGAAGGCTTAGAATCACCCTGAAAGATGAAAAGAAAAGATGACAGAAAATTGGAATAAGATCAAGACAATTTCGTTGGCACCTAGGTAACTAATCTGGCTAGATTGTCTTCTTCTAACAAGATGAAATTGGGGAAAAGAGGACAACCCTTCTAAAAGCCCAAAGAACAATGGTTACTGATGTCTCAGATTATTCTCATACATATGTCTGACACAGATTATAATTCCTAATAAGTACATCTCCAAAGGAAACTTTATTTTTGGTTTCAGGATCCTTTATACTCTTCAAAATTATCAATTACCCCCCAAATTTTATGTGTGTGTATATATATATATATATATATATATATATATATATATATATACCTACCAATATTTGATGTTAGAAATTAAATGGATAGATTCATATAATTCACTAAAATAATGATAAATATTATGTTAACATAAATAAATTTTTATAAAAATAGTTTCTATTACAAAAACTCTAAGGAATGAAATTATTTTATGTCTTTGCAAATCTTTTTAATGTCTGGTTTAGTAGAAGACAACTGGTTTGTCATTTCTACTTCTGCATTCAATCTGTTGTTGCAATATGTTGTTTTGGTTGAAATATATGAGGAAAATCCAACTCATACATAAGTAGCCAGAAAAGGGAGTATTTCAATAAAGCAAATATATTGTTTCAGAAGTGGTATAAAAATAGTTTTAAACTTGAGCAACCCCCACCCCTAAAAGGGGTCTTGGGGGCAGCCCCTCAGTGGGACATGTATTATACTGAGAACTCCTGCTTCATCCTTTCAAACTTATGGTCCAAGATGGCACTGATCTGGCCATTGAAGGACAAGATAGACAAGTGACATAGATAAAAGAGCCTGGATTAGAAGCCAAAGGACTTCAAAGATAGAAAGCAAAGGACTTGTTGACCAAAGAGTGGTCTTTGGACAAATCACAAGTGGAAACTTCTGTAAAATTGGAGTGTTATCTGACTATCTACCTCCTCTTGTTGTGAAGCTTAAATGGGGGCATGGTAAAGTGCTTTGAGAACTGAAGCAAATTTGAAAATGGTAAGATTGTACAATGGGTAGAGCACTGAGTCCAGTCTTCCGGAGTTTAAATTCTGTGCCAGATACTAGCCCTGTAATCCTAGGCAATTCACTTAACTTTCACTCTAAATCTATGATTCTATGAAACATATTCAATAAGTTTTATATAAAAGTAATGTGTGGGATAGGTTCTAGACCCTCTTCCCCAAATTAATTAATCAGAGACATCTTTAGGTATTTATTTTCTTCATATATCTCTTGGTTTGGGGTCACTGGCAATTTTGATTTTTTGAAACTATGGGATTCCTGGAAATATCTACATAGCAATACTGGAACAATCATTTTTTTAAAATATGGAGTAGGGAGCAACTTGGGATACTTAATTTAAAACAAAATGTAACTTCACAGAGATAATCTAATCTACTATAACCTCCTCACACTGAGTTCTGGGTCTACCTCTTTCCCAGAATGGGATCCTAGGGAAAAGTATGAAAATGAAGGAACACTCAAGAAGTGGATCTTTTGTGCCTAGCCCAAGACTAGGCAAAAGAATAAAGGGGTATGGGAATAGTAATCTTGCTTGCTGTAAAGTTCCTGTATTCAATAGCACAACTTTTTTTTTCCTTTTCACAATTATCCATGCCTCATCTAGCACAATTACCAGAAGCAAAAAGTATATTCCACTCTTAGCCTCTAGAAAATCCCTGGTTCTTTCTTTACAATTCTGCAAAGAATCAAGCTTAAACTCACATGTGAACAAGGCTTCTCTATTTTCAACTTAACTATCATATCCTTATGATGGATATGATGATTTCATCTTTTTTCTCCAAAAGCACCCACTCAGTGGATTTCTGTAAAAAAGTTACTGGTAGATTGATTGTCACAGATAAAGCTAGTATTATAAATAAATGACATTTATTGATGCAAAGGAGTAAGATAAGACTTTTAAGTTAACCAATAAGGCCAAGCTAAATTTTCAATAAAAGTTTCATTAGTAATGTAGCTACAATTAGCTCAGTGCCTAGTTTCTTGGTGGTCCCCAAGCCAATTTATTTGAAAAGTATAGATGCTCTTATCTTTAATTCATTTTCATTTGAAAAAAAGCTAACTTATGCATCTGATACCTCTGAGCTCTACAAACAATATCAGCAGTTATACAACTCTTCATGTTTAAATCACAAGAAGATTCAAAAATTTCAAGGGTAATTTGACATAGAAGTCATAGATAGTCTTAGTGTGACCTCATTCTATTAATTTTGCCTTGGTTGTTTTGAGTTACTATGCATTTTATACACTTACTTTGATAATGATTACATATTTAATTTGCAGTTTTATAACTGAACATCCTTGATACTTTCTATACAAATGTTTGTTCTTTGTTTTTGGTTTTTTGCTTTTCAGGGGGAGGGGAGGATGATGGCAGGAGAGAAGATAGAAATGAAAGCTAGATAGTATTATTTCAAGTATTCTTTAAAGCCAGGGACCACAGCATTTGCTCCATATGTCCCTAGAGTGTCATGTACATACATAGTAGGTGTTCATTTTCTTGAATTTAAGCTTGAATTAGGTCATACATTTTAAGTCTATAATTTATAAAAAGTATTCTGGTGGTTGAAGCAAAGTTGTTTACCACCCTAAAACTGAATGTACGCTGAAACTGTCTCAATCTGTCAGCCTGTATATGGTGTTGTTGATTGAGATGGAACATTCTTATAATTAGTCATCACCTAAGAGACAGACAAGAATCTTGAGACATCTTCCTAGATTCTCACTTCTAAATCATTCTTGGGTCTAATCAATCAATCTAGATATATCCAAATTTCATTGATCTCTCAACTCCCACTGCACAGTCTAACACATAAAGCAACCAGGTACAGTCTAACATTGCAGCCTATCCATTATACCTTCTCTTTCCACCTAGGCTGCAAATTGCTTCACTGAGGAGAGGTGTCTTCATGACACTTCCACAAAGCCTTGCATATAGTACTCAATGAATGCTTGAGCTTGGATTCTTAAACTAGGACTAGCATTACTACATCTTCTGACTCCTATATTTAGGAGATATAATCCTAGAGAATTCATTTAATGCCCTAAGTGTCATTTTTCTCCCTTGTAAATACTAAAATTAATACTAGTTCCCCCACAAGATCTTGGTAAGAAAAGTGATTTCAAGTAATAAGTGAAAGATGTTCTGTATTTTGTGATTAAATTGTGTAATCTAATCTGTGCAAATATACAATGCTTCTTTCCCATCTCCCCATATGGAGTTGATTGGTAAGAAAATTCAGTCAAACTATCCTAAAAACAGAAGATAACCTTTCAAGAAAAGTAAAGGTAAAGTCAATAAACTTTTTTTTTTAATTTGCAGGGAAGAAATAAATTCCATGAATAATACAAGTAGGGGTGTGCTGGTAAAGGTTTTGTAAGCATGACATGCTTTTAAATTTAATCTGCATCATTAATATTTTCTCTATCACCTTCTTAAGTCTAGACAATCATCAAAACAATCATCATATCCTGATTAGTAAGTAGCATTTGTCAAATTTCTCGGGTGCAAATGCTCATATTTTGTGAATTCACATTGTATGAATATTCACAAAATATATTAATTGGGCCTCAAGCCAGTGTGACCTAGCTCCAGCATATCCCTTCTATAAGTGTCCTTATAGACAAAAAAAGGCAACTAAGTGATTCAGTAGAGAGAATGCCAGGAATAAAGTCAGGAAGACTCAACTTTATGAGTTTAAATCTAGCCTCAGACACTCACTAACTTAATATCATTTGGCTCAGTTTCCTAATCTGTCAAATGAGTTGAAAAAGTAAATGGCAAACTATTCCAGTGTCTTTGCCAAGAAAACCTCAAATAGGTCAAAGCAACTGAACAAAAGATCTAGCATTACATGAATATGGGTTAAGCACAGTTAATAAGAACTAAGGTATAAGCATGAATCAATGACTATCAGATAAGATCAGAGGGCAGTTCAGTTTAGAAACTACATGCATCTACAGTTTAGAAAAAGAATCTCAGGAAAGAAATTGTCATTCAGAGACTAGAAATAAACATTGTTAATTTGATTTTTGAAAGTTAATCCATATAATCCATATATTAAATTTAAAAGTTTTTGTACAAACAAAACTCATACAGCCAAGATTAGAAGGGAAGCAGAAAACTTGGGAGAAATTTTACATCCAAAGGTTCTGATAAAGGCCTCATTTCTAAAATATATAGAGAAGTGAATATATATATATATATATTAAATATATGTATAAAATATATAGAGAATTGAATCAAATTTATAATAATACAAGCCATTCCCCAATTGATAAATGGTTAAAGGATATGAATAGACAATTTTCAGATGAAGAAATTAGTCATTTCTAGTCATGAAAAAATACTCTAAATCACTATTGATTAGAGAAATGCAAATTAAGACAACTCTGAAGTACCACTATACACCTCTCAAATTGGCTAAGATGACAGGAAAAGATAATGATAAATGTTGGAGGGGATGTGGGAAAACTGGGATACAAATACATTGTTGGTGGATTTGTGAACTGATCAAACCATTCTAGAGAGCAATTTGGAACTATGCCCAAAGGGTTATCAAAATGTGCATATCCTTTGATCCAGCAGTGTCTCTACTGGGCCTGCATCCCAAAGAAATCATAAAAAAGGGAAAAGAACTCACATATACAAAAATGTTTGTGGCAGCCCTTTTTGTAGTGGCAAGGAATTGGAAACTGAGTAGATGCCCATCAGTTGGGGAATGGCTGAATAAATTGTGGTATGTGAATATTATGGAACATTATTGTTCAGTAAGAAACGACCAACAGGATGATTTCAGAGGCCTGGAGAGACTTATATGCACTGATGCTAAGTGAAGTGAGTAGAACCAAGAGGACACAGCAACAACAAGATTATGTGATAATCAGCTCTGAAGGACGTGGCTCTTTTCAATTATTTTTGCTTGTATTTTGAAAATAAAAAGCTATTATTTGAAAAAAAAAGAAAGTTAATCGACTCCTTACT
This sequence comes from Sarcophilus harrisii, assembly GCF_902635505.1. Classification (NCBI taxonomy): domain Eukaryota; kingdom Metazoa; phylum Chordata; class Mammalia; order Dasyuromorphia; family Dasyuridae; genus Sarcophilus; species Sarcophilus harrisii. The sequence continues at coordinate 287,146,031 of NC_045428.1, read as the reverse complement.
AAAAGACTTAATAGCATTAATGTAATTATATGGGAAACATAATAATGTAACCCATAACTCAGAACTCCAAGATCTAGATTTAGTGTTAAGAAGATTCAATGAAAATTCTCTAACTAGTTCCCCCCACCTAGATTTTATTTGGAAAAGATTTCTAGATATCTTATTTGGAAAAGATATCTAGATTTATTTTGGAAAACATTCCTGCACTCAGAATAATAATATAGGAATTTGTTGGATTTGTTAGATTTCAAGGATTAGTGTTTATAACTCAGGGATCAGCAATCACTACAAATTGGAGCTTGATTTATTAGATTGTTGCTTATTTGGATTTTAAAAAACTTGAATAATAGAAATAAAATTTGTGTGAGTGCATACTTTTTTTCCCCTTCCAAGTGACCAGTTGTTAAACATTTACCAGGATATCCTTTATTGCCTTATAAACGTTCCTTAAGTTTAGCAGATGTGCAGTAAACAGGGAATTAATTTAAATCGTCTCCAGACTGCTGGTTTGGGGACTATGATAAGTATAACAACAACAACAACAGGCATTTATATGGTGTTTTAAAGTTTACAAAGTGCCTTACATTGATTACCTCATTCAAACTTCCCAACTCTCCTGGTTAAGATGCAAATTGGATACAAGGTAGCAATTATTTATAGAAAAAAGCAAAACACAAAGGATTCACAGTAGCCCAAGAACAGCCAATACAAGTTTCTTCCTCTCTCTGATGGGTTCCACATTCACCCCAAAGATCTCAGCAGGTCTCCAACTCTTATAGCATTATCCCTAAAGATTTAGACTCCACTCAGAAGGGAATGATCCAGTGGGTGCTAAAGAAGCACTGACCCAAACATACCAATAAATCCTACCTTTAGCTCTAAGAGCTATCAGTTTGGACTTCCCTGGAGAGGGAAGAATTCTCCTTCCCATTGGATCTGCATTTTGAAAGAAATCTAGGTTTTTATTCCTCCCTAGTATAGATATCTTACAATTCTTTATTCTCTTTTGTCCAAGAATTGTCTAGTGTTGTCTAGGAACTAATCCTTTTTTCTGTAGGAGGCTAAATCACAGTTCTCTCCAGGAAGTTCCTCATCCAGGTAACTGGAATAACTGACTGTTATCTTCTTTAAGAACAACGTGATTAACAGCATGATCAAATGTATGGGGCTTTTTGCCTTTGCCTTTTTAGGACTGTCATTAATGGCTGCTGGGGAGAGGATGTGGATGTCACAGGTTTTCTCCACTCAACTCCCCTCATCTCCCCAATCATATCCACTCAGTTTTATTTCAGTTCTCTCTACTCTTTGATTCTTTCATAGGGCTACCATTCAGATACACAATAGTCTGATCCAATTAAATGATCAAAGGCTGGCACTTAATCACTTTTCCTCACTGATGGATGAATAAGCACTCTAAGATATTCCTATTAACACTTCAGGGAGACAACTGAGAACAACTTGGCCCATTCTATCAAAGGGATATACAAAGTCTCAAAGGAAAAAAGGCTCACCAGCCTATAACTTCTTAAAGTCATCAGACTCCCACCAATCCTCTACATTGGCATCAAAAGATCAAGAATTTCATTGCTAGCTGTTCTCTTCACTCACAAAGATCACAATCTCTCAACATCCTACAGGAAGTGTACAGGACCCAAATTAATGTAAGCACAGAAGACTCAGACTTCTCAATTAAATCAAGTTTGGCTGGAATAAAGTATATTGCCCACTGAATAAAGAACATTTCCTCAGTGGCTGAAAGAATCGAGATAGCCCTATGCTTGTGTGGATAATATAGCAAGCCAGATGAGAATCTTTGTATTCCAGTCTCAGGACAATTCAGTGGTAGAAAAGACCCTGCTAAACCCCTAGGAGAAAATAGGGTAGGAGGGGAGAGTGTTTCTTCAAATTGATATTGGATTTAACCACATCACATTAGAAAGTAGTCTTCACTGACTGCTTGTTGTTGTGGAAGAACAACAAAAGTCAACTGATATTCAACTTTTTGGTGACTAGGAACTCCAAACTTAGCCAGGTTGGTCTTTTGATGGCAAATATAATCCATGATCTAGCATACCTTTTTATTTTATAGGATCTGTCAGAGATTTTTCTCCACCAGCATAATTTACTTATTTTTTTAATTTACAAAAAACCCACATTTTATTTATCTTTTATTTCTTCCAAAGTTGGAAATATCAAGTCCAATTGCTAAGGAGAAAAGAACAAAAACCTCTCTCCCCTAAAGTGAGAGGACACAGAATGAGCTATTCTGGGATGTTACCAGGGTAATTTAAAGGAATTCTGGGATACATCCATAAAAAAGATAGGAATAGGACTTGAGTAAAAACTCACTAGAAAATGCAATGTAAACGCAGGTTAAAAACAAAATAAAAGCAATAGCTATTGTGTGGATTGTTTTAGGCCTATTTTGCAGAATTCATCCATTTTGAGGAAGGGTCTAGTCAGTCATGTTCACTCCTCACCACAGACCTAGCCCTCCTCCTAATTTTCTAGATTTCACCATCAGCCCTCACTTGTTGATTGGTGACATTCTCCTAGAACTTCCATTTTGAGGAAATACCCAGAACATCCATGCTTATCTTATCACTTCTCCCCTAGTTCCTAATTCTCTGAACCTATCTACCATGTTCATCATGTGGATACTTTCCCCCAATCTCTTCATCTTTGTTTCCCCTCATTTGAGTGTAAACTCTAGGGCAGAAGTTGTTCTTTTTTTTCTTTGCATATATATAAATATATGTGTATGTATATAAATATATATATTTATATACATATATTTTTTTTCCTCAGCACTATGCTTAGAGCATAGTAAGAAGAGTGGGGGGTGGAGGACTTTTTGTATCCCAAGCATTTAGAACAGTACTTAGCATGTGCTTAATAAATGTTAGCTAATTAAGTTCCCCCACACACTAGACCATAAGCACTGGGATCATAGGTATTCATTGTATATTTAATCATTTCTAGGACCCAATAGTATAGTGTTAATAAGAGTTCTTATTTTCTGTTCTTTTCATTTTCTTGACTTCTTATATTTAGTATGCAGGAGTGATTTTCCTAAAATCAGCAATAAAAGACATTGAAGGCCTGCTGGTTCCTTATGTCTTACTACTGTAACATCCAGTGCTTTTTTCTAAGAACAAAGATGGGGTCCTATCACTGGTAAGGAATTGAATATTGCCTTCATCCTCACACCTGAACAGATCCTAGCCGGAAAGTGGTTTCTGGGCATATTGAATAGTATCATGTCAATCAGTTTGCTTCTTGGGATTTGCACAATAAGCAACTATTCTAGCTTTAAGGCTTTGAACTTGAAGGCACTGAATAGAAATGTGCTGGTTTATACTAGTCTGTGTTCCTAGTGCTTCAGGGCCCAAACATATGTCATAAGATCCCTCAGCAACCCAACTAAGATTAGAGGATTTGATGAATTTGTGAGATTATTAGAAAAGAAGCAGTTATTGTTCAGAAATTTAAATGTCAATCAGACAACAGTACAGTGGGGGAATAATTGCATGTGTGTGTGTATTTATGTGTGTATATCTACATCCATATAAATGTGTATATGCATATATATTATATACATATGCAGTCATATACATGTGTATAATTATTATATGTGTATCATGTACATATATATTCAGCTTTAAATCCTATATAACCAGCATCTACATTTATATTTCAATAATTAAAATTTACAGTGTTTATGCTGATAAAAAGATTAAAAATATATTTGGAACATATTGTCCAAATAAGGAATCTAAAATATAAGACTTTTTAAAAAATGGTGGTCACATCTGGGTCATCCTAAGCAAATCACAACCATTTTGAGCCTATTTCTTCATTTATAAAATGAAAAGCTCAGATTAGATGTCCTTCTAGTTCCCTTCCAGATAGGTTCTATAATTTTTTTTTCTAGAAGCAAAGTCTTAGAACTTGTGTAAAATTTGAGGCATCTTAAAAGTCCCCAAGAATCAAAACTGTCAGTGATCCAAGAGAGAAAGGAGATATATGGAGGATATAATTGGGTAATATTATATTTTCTAACACTGACTTGTGTAAAAGAAATAACAAAAATTCATCTAGAATATGTATATATGTATAATCAGAAAAGGAGATTGTCTGCTCATTTAGCATGGGGGGGAAGGGGGAAAGAGAGAGACAGAGAGAGAGATACAGATCCATAGACATATATATATACATATTACACATATATAGATGCATACAAATATGAGATACTCTAAAAGTCAGAACATTTTAAAATTATTGAAAGATTTGGGGGCATTATATATATATATATATATATATATATATGTATGTATACATATATATGTGTGTATATATATATATATGACTATACATATGTAAGAGTAGAGATTTTTAAAAAAATTTTTGTGTTTATATCCGAAGACCCTAACCTTTGTGACAAAGCAAAACAAGTAACCACTCAATTGAATGAGATAAAGAGAAAAAATGTATTTAAAATAACTGTGCCAATGTATGGAATATATAGGAGTTCAATTATTAAGGTATACAGAGGAATTATAAAAATACAACTGCAAAATGCTCTTTATGGAAATAAAGATTTAAAAATTGAAGATATTAAATGTTTATGATTGGCCAATGCTAATATAATGAAAATGACAATATTATCTAAGTTAATTTGTAGAATTAGTGCTTTACCAATCAAGTTGCTAAAAAGTTACTTTTTAGAGCTAGGCAAAATAAAATTAATCTGGAGGAATAAAAGGTCAAGAATTTCAAGGAAAATTATGGGAAAAAATTGGAAGGAAGAAAGCCTACCAATATCAGATCTCAAACTATATTATAAGGCAATAACAAAAATTATTTCATATTGGTTGAAAAACAGAAAAATTAGTCTGTGAAACAAATTAGTTATATAAGACCCAGAAGCAATTTTACATAGTAGCAAAGTGCTCAGTAAACTCATAGGCAAAAGCTAGTTGGATAAGAACTATTTGATAAATACTATTGAGAAAACTAGAAACCAGCCTGGGAAAAATTAGATTTATTGCACTATTTCATACCACATACCATCAGCCACAAAGGGATTCATGATCTATCTGTCAACTGTCTATCTATCTATGTATCTATTTATCTCAGTTCATGTCATAAGCAAATTGAAGAAAGTAAATAGATACCTTTCACAGTGATGATTAGAAGCTGAGCTCTTGAGAAGACCAAGGAAAGATGATCATTTATGATAAAATAAATAATTATGATTAAATAAATTAAAATTATTTCAGAAAATCAGTGCGATTAAAATTTGAAAGGAAAAAGTTAATTAAAGAAAAATCTTTACAAAAATTTCTTTAAAATCTTATATTCAGTATATAAAGAAAACTAAAACAAATATGTAAAAGTCATTACTCAATAGCTAAATCCAAGCAAAGGATTGAGAGGATCACAAAGGATGAAAGACAATTTTGATTACATAAAATTTTTGAAGTTTTTGCATAAACAAAATCAATGCAGCTAGGATTAGAAAGGGGGAAAGGAAAATGACCAATGTTAAAAGAACTGCAGGGAACAAAGCATAATATTACAGTGCTGATGTAGCTGTGAATTGCTATAGTTGACTAAGCAATCCATTTTGACCCAGCACTATTAACACTAGGTCTATACCCAAAAAGAGGAGAAGGATCTATGTTACAAATATATTCAGAGCAGCTCTTTTTTAAAGGCAAAGAGCAAAAGGACTCACGTATACAAAAATATTCATAGCAGCTCTTTTATTTAATGGTGAAGAACTGAAAACTAAGTGGATGCTCATGAACTGAGGAATAGTTGAAAAAGTTATAGTATGTGGATGTAATGAAATAATTTTGTGCCATAAAAATAATGAAGCTTTGGAGAAGCCTGAGAATATTTCCATTAACTTCTGCAAAATGAACAGAAACAGAAAGATAGTTTCTTATAAAATCACTACAATATTGTAAAAGCAAACACTTTTGAAAGATTTAAGAACTCCAGTAAATTAACTAACCTATCAAAATTTCAGATGACAGATGAATCATACTTCTCATCTCTTGTCAGAAAAGTCATAGAGCAGTCGTGCAGAATGAGATACACAATTTTAGATATTTGAATTTGTTTTGCTCTACTATATTTACCTGATACAAAAAAGGACTTTGGGGAGGAGAAATTAATGGGAAGGATTAGGGACATATAATAATAAAGTTATACTCCTCAAAAAAAGAAAATCAACATGGCATTTAAATGTATACAGAAGAGAACAGAATGAAGATTATAAGAGGGACACAAATAAGCAGGACACTGTTGGCATCACTGTTTTAAATTTAATATATATAAATATATGTATATATACATATATATTTAAAATATACACAGTACATAATAAAATCATAGTTACTTACCTAGCTCTCTCTTTATAATTTTCTTTGTGTATGAAAATGTTCCTGTTTGTTGCCATTTGCCAATCTCATAAAAAAAATTAAATAAAAACATCTAAGTCAGAAACTACGTCTGACAACATATGCACTTTTCCATTCTAGTAGTATCCCATCTCTCTGCTGAAAAGGATAAAATATGTTTCATTATCTTCTCTAGAACCTTCATTGGTTCTTCTGTTTGGATTTCCTTTTGATTTTCATTTACTTTGTTGTTGTTATTTTATTGATTATTCTCTTGGTTCTGATTATTTTTCTCTCCATCAGCTCATACAGATCTGCTTATGTTCCTCTGAATTCTTCATATTAATCAGCCTGTACTACATAGCATCATTCCATTGCTTTTATTTCCAAGAGGGGTAATGAAGCTAGCATGTACCAGATCTTTGAGAGATAGCTAACAAGTTTTCAGTGTGAATAATCACATCTTAGAAATCATCAAATGTTATATATCAAGGCTTGGTTTGTTATTTTGTTGATTATTTAGAATTAAGGTGATGGAGAAAATGAAAATAATGCAGATTAAACTTAGAATTGTGTTGTGAAATATTTACTAGAATACCCTTATATATTTTTCAGTCATTCTCTAGTAATTGCACATCCACTCTGTTTCTAGTTCTTTAATACCATAAAGATGACTGTTAATCTTTGGTATATATAAGATATTTATTTCTGATTTCCTTATTGTATGTTATTATTTCTTATATTGTAGAACTCCACCATTTAAAAGACTCTCCAATGAAATGTTGAAGTCAACGGCTATGTGGAATTTATGATGACGTCCTATAATTTTAAGCTAATTGAATAAAATTGAACTTTTAGTAGACAAGAAAAGACCTAAGCCAATGAGACTGAATCATACATATCATAGATTTTTCACATCAATTTTCTGTGCAAATTTTGTCCATAATAGAGATACAAGAAGTTCTTTTTTAATCTACAAGAAAATATTTATTAATTTGATAGTTGTTATTATAACTTTACAATTATGATATCATTTGAAGATTATGGTATTTTAGTATAATATAATAGTTGAAATGTCATGTTAAAACAAAATAATCAAATTAAAATTGCTTACTTAGATATAAACATCAATATATGTCATTTGATAAAGAGGAATATAGTTTTTATAAAATGGGGGAAAATAAAATTTTGTCTATCTACAAACAATAGATGGTAATCTTGAAACAAAATATCATTTGAATTTAAATGGACCTGATATCCAATTCACATTAAATTTGAGAATAATCAGAAAGCTTTCAAAGAACATATTTTTTGTTGTTATGATAGTTGTTCTTTTGAACTGTCAAATATATGCCATATCTCACAATTCCATTGTTCAGTTGATAGATTCTATCTAATAATTTATCATTGTTCTTATTAATTTAGATTTCCCAAGCAATGGAGTACACATCCAAATGTGTAGAGGAATACTATTTCTCTAGCTTTTTTCCATATCTTTCATCATCCTCTTCCTTGAAAAAAGTGGACTCATTGAAAATTTTTTCATATCAGTGAGTATGTGATTTTATAAGATGTGAGCATTTCCCACTATACTATATTCTTTCACCTATTCATGAACTCTCATCTTCTGTGATTCTTGTCAATATCCTACCAAAATTCTCTCATAGGAGATGTGCATAATATGTTTGTTAAATTCTCAAACTTTATATGAATACCAATAGAACACAATGACACTTTCAGTTATCTTTTCCTGTCATTACACCACTGAGTAATTAGTTTTTCTCCCCAAACATTTCTCTGATGGTATTTTCTATTCCACTTCTTTTTCCCCAAATACATAGAGAGAAAGATAAGTTTTAACATTCACCCTTACAAAATCTCACATTCCAAACTTTTCTCCATCCTTCCCCATCTCCCTTCTTCCCTAGACAGCAAGCAATGGACTATAAGTTAAACATGTACATTTCTTCCAAACATATTTCCATACTCATCATGCTGCGCAAGAAAAATCAGATCAAAAGGGATAAAAAGTACCATCAGAGAAATGTTTGGGGAGAAAAACTAACTACTCAGTGGTGTAATGACAGGAAAAGATAACTGAAAGTGTCATTGTGTTCTATTGGTATTCATATAAAGTTTGAGAATTTAACAAACATATTATGCAGATCTCCTATGAGAGAATTTTGGTAGGATATTGACAAGAATCACAGAAGATGAGAGTTCATGAATAGGTAATAGCTTTTTCCCCAAATACATAGAGAGAAAGATAAGTTTTAACATTCACCCTTACAAAATCTCACATTCCAAACTTTTCTCCATCCTTCCCCATCTCCCTTCTTCCCTAGACAGCAAGCAATGGACTATAAGTTAAACATGTACATTTCTTCCAAACATATTTCCATATTCATCATGCTGCGCAAGAAAAATCAGATCAAAAGGGATAAAAAATTGAGAAAGGAAAAAAAAACAAGCAAACAAACACCACTACCACCCAAAAAAGGTGAAAATACTATGCTCTGATCCATATTCAGTCTGCACAGTTCTCTCTCTGGGTGCAGTTGACTCTTTCCATCACAAGTCCACTGGAATTGCCTTGAATCACCTCATTGTGGAAATGAGCCAAATCCATCACAATTAATCATCACATAATATAGTTGTTGCTGTATACAATGTTCTCTTGCTTCTACTAATTTTGCTTAACATCAGTTCAGGTAAGTCTTTTGAAGTTTTTCTGAAATCAGCCTGATCATCATTTCTCATAGAATAATAATATTCCATTACATTCATAACCCATAACTTTTTTAGCCATTCTCCAACTCATGGGAATCCACTCAATTTCCAGTTCCTTGCCATTACAAAAACAGCTGCTACAAACATTTATAATCCCTTCAGGATACAGATCCAGTAGAAACAGTTTGATAGCCCTTTGGGCATAGTTCCAAATTGCTCTCCAGAATGGTTGGATCAGTTCACAACTCCACAATAATGCATTAGTTTCCCAGTTTTCCCACATCCCCTCCAACATTAATCATTATCTTTTCCTGTCATCTTAGCTAATCTGAGAGGCATGAACTTGTATCTCAGAGTGAGAGGAACATAGCAAATGTATATTCCACAGTGGTATCTACAGATTAAGTTATACTCCCCCTTTTAGATTATAAGTTTCTTGAGGTCAGGGACTATTTTTGCTTCTGTTTCTAACCGCAGCATTTAAAACAGTGTGCATGCTAGGCACCTAATAAATGCTTGTTGTTATTGATTCCTTTTACCCCCAACAAAAACAGGGGCCAAAAACATGACTTGCTTAAGGTCAAATAGGTAGGTCCTTTGACTCCAGTGTAGCAGTCTTTCTGTTGTACCACATTGCCTCTATTTTATTCAAAAATACATGATAATGAACTACCATAACAGCATATAACGCCTGGCATGTTTCATGGGTATGTCATATATTAATGATGATAAAATATCCAATAAACTGCTTTAAAATGTCTGAAGTAATAAAAATGTGAATTCAAACTTCTATTACCTTTACACTGTATCAGTGAGTTAGATTTCAGCTCACCAAAGATAAAATGTATGATATTTGTCATGTGCCTTCTCTACAAAGGAAGCAAGCAGTTTAATCCTTGATGTATATAATATTTTTACTCTATAAAAGAAAACAGCTACAGAATCATTATTTGATCTACTGAACTGTGCTTCTGGTACTGAACTCTCTAGCAAGAGGCCACTTTGAATGTTGAAAAGCTACTAAAATTTTAGTCTGTACTAAAATATGTATGCAAGTATTTTATTATGTACATTACAATGAACATAAAGTACTTCTCCTGATCACCTTACTGGGTGACTTAGTCATTAAATGGCAGATGGCACTAAGGAAACAATTGCTTACCAATCAAGAAGAGTGTTGTCTACAGAATGAAACTGGGCAAAAGTGATCAAATCCCCAACTGTTGCGATAGAAGGCTAAGTTCTGTAACTATCTTCATGCCTACAATGTTATGGTGTTTGCTCATTTTTTAAATCACAAACTCACTTGTGGAATTTCTTTCAAAAGCTAAGCTTAGTAGGGGAGGAGGTGGGGGGAAGGAGGGGAAAATTTGGAACAGAAGATTTTGCAAGGGTCAATGTTGAAAAATTACCCATGCATATGTTTTGTAAATAAAAAGCTTTAATTAAAAAAGCTAAGCTTAGATCTTAATTAATTATAGAATATTTTCAATCATTCTTTAGGTCTAGAGTTATTATTACCAAGGCTGGAAGAGCAACACTGCACGTTGATATAAAGAAGAATTATATATTTCAGACTATTCAGCGTAACTTCCCAGAAGATACTTGCTTTTCCACAGGAAGTGATCAAGATGCTTTTCCATAGATGGGTTTCACAAGCCTGATGTTCTTAAGCACGGTTGATATAAGTCCCCTTGTTCCACCTTCAAGCTTCTGCTACTGTGAGTTCTGCTCTGTCCTAATTATATATGGGCTATAAATGATAGTGTATGGCAGAAACATTGAGTGGTTGAATTATCTGTAGACAGGAGCCATATCTAAGCTGTCACCAGCTTCCTTACCTTCAAGCTGAAAGGATAGCACAGACTACTTAAGATGGTATAATGGAAGAACACTCAATTTGGAATCAAAGAAACTAGATTCACAGCTTGATTCTGTCACTTGCTTGTCATGTGATCCCAAGCAAACCATTTAACCTTCTCTGAGCCCCCATTTCTTCAATTATAAAACTGGCATAGATAAGAGGGGTAGCATGGTTTAGTGACTAATAAATCAGCATTAAAACTAGGAGGGCGTGGCTTCAAGCCTTCCCTCTTGACAGATTGTGGATGTATGATCCTAGGCAAGTTACTTACATCTCTCAGGATTCTAGACAACTCTCTAATACCACAAGTTGTTAAAAAAGGATCAATCTGCATTGATGAAGGAATTTTTTCACGTAAGAATTCTCAATATTAATAAAGATTACAAATCTAGCTCCTATTCCTCATGACACAAGTTTTAATTATCTCATTTGAACCTCACAACAACTCTTGAGAAACACATATTAGGCGATATGGATTATTTATTGAGAATTCCCTGAATTAAATTGAGAAGACTGACCAACTGCATGACCTAACAACTGGGTTTGTCCTAGTGAATTATCACCTGGACAAACAACTCACAGCTGTGTTCTTCCTTTTTCATCCTAGCCTAAGAAAGCAAGACTGAATACTGCTACTCTGAGTCATCTGCCTTCATGGCTCCTGAGTTAGATTACGTTACTACTGCCTGAAGTGTTGAACACTGGATGGAAGTGTAGAACTGGAAAGTACCTAAGTTACTCCAATTTATCAGAAGAAACTGAGTGAGGCCCAGAGAGGGGAAGTTACTGATTTAAGTCACTCTATCCCATCTGAACAGGCAGGTCAAGTTATGCAGTTCATTGTGAGGTCTAGATCGTCTTTCCTTGAAACTTTTGGAAAGGATTGACCAATAGGGAATTCATTTGCTTAAGCCAATGATTAAGTGATTAGTTCATAAAAGAATCTCCTCTCCCTTTTATTTCCTCCAGAAGTCTAGACTATTTTGATAGTACTAAGAGTACCAAAGGCATTCACACAAAATCAGTGGCTAAAAATTCTATCTTCAATTCCTTCAGTACCAGAATCCAAAGTCAGGGTCAAAATCAGAGATAGGAAAAATCAAAAAAATGAAACCCAATGTGAGCCCTTGAACTGTGTCCTTTATTTCAAATAGCATAATGAGAGCAAAATAAAAGTCCCCCAGAAATAGTTTAAGAAGTTCAGAGCTTCTTAAACTTTTTTCAATTCACCCAAGAAATTTTTATGTGACCCTGGGTATACAGGTAAATCAAATTGGTATTCAAATCAAACCTTTATTGATAATAAATCATAATCCCCATATTGAGTTATGAGACCCCATATGGGGTTGCAACTCATAATTTAAGAAGCTTTGACATATTTTACAGCAGTAGTACAAATCTTTTTTCCCTTGTTTTATGGAGTACACAACAATCCATTATAAGAGGCAACAAGGTGGCCCAGTGAGTAGAGTGTTGGGCTTTAAATGTTCTTGAAATGAAGAAGATTTGAGATAAATTCTAGCTTCAGATTCTTACAAGCTATGACATGATATGATATCTTGCTAATTATGTTATATTATGGGCAGCTGTTGCAATAGATAGATAGCTTTGGGCCTGGAGTCAGCAAGACCTGAGTTCAAATTTGGCCTCAGACACCATTAGCTATCACTTGACCTCTGCTTTTCTCAATTTATTATTCATTTAACTGTAAAATAAGGATACCAATAGCATCTATACTGCAAGGTTGTTTTGAGGATTGAATGAGTTATTTGCAAAAAGCACTTCAATAAAGATAATTATGTTATGTAAAATGGTTATTCCCTTACCAACCCTTAGCTGGGCAATCCTGAGCAAGTCACTTAACTTCTGTCTACTTCAGTTTCCTCATGTCTAAAATGAAAATAAATAACATCTACCTCCTAGGATTTTGTATTTTGTAAAATGTACCTTGCAAATGTAACTTGCTATATATAATGCAAGTTATTATTATTATTATTATTATTATTTTGCTAGTCATTTAGAATGCAGCCTAAAAATGTCTTTAGCCTTTCACTTTCCCTTCTCTTCTCAGTTTAATTAATGAACGAGGCTTTCGAATTCTAAGAGAGATGAATTCTAAGAGAAATATGCACATCTCTCCCACATTTGTGTTGCTCTTCACACAGACAGTCACCCAGTTTGGTTTAAGCCTTGATCACCTGGACCAAGGGATAGTAAGCTATAGCATAGGACTAAATCCTCTCTCTATTTTTGTGAGTTAATAATAGTATTTTACATTTCTAAATACAATAAAACTTTATTTAAAACCACAAAAATCCATTCTTAGTTGGCAGTCCTATAAAACAATGTGCCAACAAGAGACTTGAGGCTTGCCAAAGCTTTCAAGAAATTTATGTAACCCTACTACCTATCAGGGGAATGACTAAAGTTGAAAAGGATTTACTTACTTATCCCACACTCAAAGTGTGAGCAAAGGAGCTCTGGAGGGTCCCCACAAACCTTTTAGGGGGTTTTGAATGTCAATTTTTTTCATTAAAACGTTGAGATGTCATTTGGCTTCCTAATTCCTTCTTTCAAGAATACATGGTAGAATTTTTTAGGGCTATATGACCTACAAATTAAAGACTGAACTGTAAATCCAAAGACCAAGTTAGTATTTCATCTGCAAAATTGTATTTCCATCTTACAAATGAATTAATCTATAGATACAGCTGAAATTGTTAATTTTGTTTACATTTGCTAAGTATTAGAACCAACTAATCACCAAAGATCTTAGATGAGAATGCTTAGCAATAAATAAGCAGTGCTGAAATATTTAGAGTCTTGAATAACTTTTTAAAAATTTCATGTTTTATTTTAGAACAACTGTGGTAACATGAACCCTGACACTATAAAGGCAAAGATGAGTAAAATGGCTGGTGCCTTAGCATGAATCAAGTCATTGGTACCAAACCATATTAGCAGCCTTGTATTCGTCACTACCATGCACTCTCAGCAAAAATAAAGTAAATTAAATGTTAATTTCCTTTAAGAATGTCTCTTAAAAAAGAAAATCCTTAATGAAACAATAAAAATCATTAATTTTGTTACATCTCAATCCCTAACTCTGGGTACACCTCTTTTTAATATTCCATGTGTCAAAAATAGGAAGTATATATAAAATACTTTTGCTGCATACCAAAGTATAAGCAAACTTTTGAAGCCATCTCCCATTTGTCTGGACAGGGTGATAGTGACAGTTGCTTCGTAAGACATACTAAATTATCTTTAGTCTCAGGGTAGAATTTATAAGATCCTTTATCTATACCACCCAATGGCTTTCTTTCACAAAACTAATAAGATTTTATGATTCTACTAAAGCAGAAAATTCAGAGGCTGCCAAGTTCTCACAAAACTTCTCATCTACAATGAAACTGCCTAAGATGTCTTATAAATACTTTTTCTAATCGCCGTGTTAACTTTTTATTGCTTTTACTTTTGACAAATCCACAATATTAAACACATCTGAATACTAATCTTTAACCATAATAGTTATATCTTCCAGACAAAAGTCTCTAATAAATAAGAGTTCAAAAAGTTATAAAATTACAATATTCAGATCAAAGAAGAATGATACAAACGTGTCATATTTGAGCTATCATTCCACAAATCAACAGCACTTCTATATAACAATTTCTAAAAATGCAATGCAAGAAATTTACAAACATATACTAACATAAACTATGACATTTTAAAAATTCAAGAGACATAGTTTCTGTGTAATTGATCATTATATTAATAATGCTAGAATTTTTTTAAATAAAACAAATGGTCATTTGACCATTTCTTTCTTGCACCAAAGATGATTTGTGATGATGGGCTCACAGTTTATATATCCTTGGGAGAGTAAGAGTTCCTGAGGAAGGCAATCATGTCTGACTGACGAACAATTAATGAGAAAATAAATATTACAATGAAGAACTGCGAGAAATATCTAAATTGTCCATACTTGGACAAAGAATTTATCCTGACCCAAAACCTATGTGGAGCACAATGGGCTTCCTCATCTTAGATTAAACTCCATATAAAGCTGAACAGATTCTAATCAAGGATGAGAAAGTTAATTCAATCTCATTATCAGTGAATATCCTTCGGAGACTGAACTAAAAGGATTTGAGAAAAAAGGGAACTCTATATCTCCCCAAGCCATTGGTTATTAATAATCATTTCTCTCAAAGCATTACCATGAACTTAAAACATGAACAAAAAATGCATTGTCAGTCAAATAATATTAATCACATTGAATGCATCTCCAAACCAGCTACATGGAACAAACCATTCTATTTATCTACCAAATTTGGCATTATATACTAATTGCATTCAAAACTCAGAATAAACTAGTTATGACTTTAGCTTTTATAGCTATAAAAATATGACCATAGCAGTTACTCTTACCAATCAATTATTCTTGAATAATAATTTCCCTTATTAAATTATCAAACCCCAAATTGATCTAAATTTCTAAGTGTTCAATTTACAAGAAAACCAGAATCTTTGAATCAAGCTTGGAATTCATGAGAAATTTTCAAAATCACCTTCAAGGAAGAAATAAAGTTTTCATCAAGTGGAGTTCACAGTTTTAAAGGTGTTGAAGAAAAAATAATACTAATAATATACTTTGCAAATTAGGTTCAAGTCTGTAAGAAACAATTTTAATGACTGATATTTATATACATCAAAGTCATTTTTAGATTGTAGAAAGATGTCCAAACTGGCACAGTCATGTCTTCAGACAGGATTCTCTGCCAAGGAAATCTGAATGAACACTTAAAGGAAACTTGGAAAAGGAAAAGGTCAAACATGTTCAAACACAGCAACATTCCAGAGTCATCACCAGCTTCTTGATGGATAACTCTTCTCAAATTCTAAAAAGTATTTTTCTAGTGATAAGGAAGAAGCAGAAGAAGGAAGAGAAACATGAGGAGGAAGATAAGGAGGAGGAGGAGAAAAAAGAAAGAACAAGAACAGGAGGAAAAAGAAGAGGAGAAAGAAGAAGAAGAACAAAAAGAAGAAAGAAGGAGGAGGAGGAAAAGAAGGAAAAGAAAAAGAGGTAGCAGAAAAAGAAGCACAAAAGAAGCAGCAGCAGCAGCAGCAGCAGCAGCAGCAGCAGCAGCAGCAGAAGAAGAAGAAGAAGAAGAAGAAGAAGAAGAAGAGAAGGAGGAGGAGGAGGAGAAAGAAAGAAAGAAAGAAAGAAAGAAAGAAAGAAAGAAAGAAAGAAAGAAAGAAAGAAAGAAAGAAAGAAAGAAAGAAAGAAAGAAAAAGAAAGAAAGAAGATGAAAAAAGAAGAAGAAAAAAAAGTAGTATAGATGTTGACTGGCACCAAGCATAAAAAAGATAGTAGAATGATGGGTACTTTCTGTCTCACAGTACTGAGCTGAAGATTTGAGTTCCAAGCACATGCATTTGTCAAGAACCTTGGGAAGGCTAAAGACTATACTCAGCACTGATAACGCTAAACAAAGACAACTTGGCATTTCCTGTTTCTGACTGGTTATTTTCAATGTGGCATTATTCCTATCCTCCACTACTAGAGAGACTTCAAGCTTTATAAGATTCAAAACAAGACTGAGATGCTCAGGGTCTGTGTTTGAGGAAAAGCACAGAAGAAAAGCTTGAACAGAAAAGAAAGAAACCTGATAATCTTATCTAGATAAGTTAAATTTGATTATCACCTTCATTCTATTTCATGCTATACCACCTGGTGCATATATGTTTAGTATTGAGATTAATTCATTATTTATGATATCGTTTAGCAAGATGTAGTTTCCTTCCTTATATCTTTTAATTTTGCTTGATATGAAATCAGGATTGCTACCCCTGCTTTTTTACTTCACCTAGAGCATAATAGATTTTGTTCCAGCATTTTACCTTTATTCTGTATATATCATTCTGTTTTAGATGTGTTTCTTGCAAACAACATATTGTAGGATTCTGACTTTTAATCCAATCTGCTCACTGCTTCTGTTTTATGGGAGAATTTATCCCATTCACATTCACAATTAAAATTACTAACTGTATCTCCCACCATCTTATTTCCCCCAATTCATATTTTTTTATACTTTCTCCCTTTTACTCCTCTCCACTATTTTGCTCCTGACTATCATCTCCCTCAAACAGCTCTCCCTTTTTACAGACCCTCCCCCTTTCTTATACCTTTTCTCTTTTATGCCCATTTTCCTTTCTATTAATCTCCCCCTTTCCTTTCTGTTTTCCACTCCTACTTCCCTCACAGAGAAAAATTTCTCTGTGAAGCTAAATATATCTGATATTTTGAGCCAAATCTGATGAGAGTAAGATTCACACAATGCTTTGTGTGAATTCACTTCCCTTCTTTCCCTCAATTGTAACAGATCTTTTTTGTCTCTTCATGATAGATAATTTACCCCATTTTCCTCTTCTTCTAGTACAATTCCTTTTGTACCTCTAGTTTCTTTTTTATATTTTCACAGTAAAATCAAATTATACCTGTACCTTCTAAGTATACCCATAACAGAGATACAGTTCTCAAGAATTAAACATATCTTCCCACACAGGGTTGTAAGCATTTTAACTTTTAAAAGAAACAGTTATTTTTTTTTCTTTTTACCTTTTTATGCTTCTCTTGAGTTCTGTATTAGAAGATCAAATTTTATGTTTAGCTCTGGTCTTTTCATTAGAAATAAATGAAATTTATTTGTTTCATTGAATGTACATCTTTTTCCCTGAAAGATAATGCTTAATCTTGCTGAATAGTTGATTCTTGGCTGCAATCCTAGTTCCTTTACCTTTTGGAATATTGCATATTAGAGCCTTCAGTCCTTTAAAGTGGAAGCTACTAGGTCCTGGGTAATCCTTATTGTGGCTCCTAGATATTTGAATTGTTTCTTTCTGGCTGCTTGCAATATTTTCTCCTTGGTCTGATAATTCTGAAGTTTAGCTATGATATTCCTTGGAGTTTTCATCTTTCTCTTTTAGAAGATGATCAATGAATTCTTTCCCTTTTTTTTTGGCTAGGCAATTGGAATTAAGTGACTTGCCCAGGGTCATACAGTCTGTGTCTAAGGCTGGATTTGAACTCAAGTCCTCCTAATTCTAAGGCAGATATTTTATCTGCTGGGCCATCTAGCTGCTCTGGTGAATTCTTTCAATGGGCTATTTTACCCTCTGGTTCTAGGGTATCAGGGCAGTTTTTCTTGATGTTTTCCTGAAAAATTATGTCAAGGCTTTTTTTTTTTTAAATCATGGTTTCAGGAAATCCAAAAATTATTAGATTGTCTTTCCTAAATCTATTTTCCAGGTCAATTGTTTTTCCAATGAGGTATTTTACATTTTATTCTATTTTCCATTTTTTTGGTTTTGTTTCACTGATTTTTGATGTCTCATTTAATCATTCACTTCCATTTGTTCAATTCTAATTTTTAGTTAATTATTTTCTTTTGTTAGCATTTTTAAATCTCCTTTTGCATTTGGTCAGTTGAATTTTTAAATGAGTTGTTTTGTTCATTGGATTTTTTTTATTTAACAAATTATGTTTTTCAATGACTTGGTTTCTTTTTCAAATCTATTTTGTAAGAAACTATATGCTTTTTCCATTTCATCAAATCTATTTTGTAAGTTTTCTTCAAATCATTTCTGTGTTTCCTTTTCCAAACTCTCCTGCAACATTCTCATTTCCTTTCCCATTTTTCCCTAACTCTCTTTTAAGATCCTTTTTTAATTCTTCCAAGAGAGCCTTGTGAAATGGGAACCAACTCAATATCACCCTTTGGGGCTTCATCTGGAGATGATTTGCCTTTAGTGTTCTCAGAATTTAAGTTCTCTTCTTCTCTTTCTTCATAAAAGTATCTATGCTCAGAGCTCTTTTTGCTTTTTTGCTCACTTTTTAAAGGTTGAGATCTGCTCATAGGGCAAAGGGGAGAGTGTACCAAATTTCCTTTATAGGTGACAGTGGCTGCCGTGGGTGAGTGCTGCTGGCTTCCTTCCTGGGCTGGGTGGATATGACCAAATCCTGTGTTATTCTGAGGTTCAGGAGCTCACTATTTGCCTTTGTATTTGTGTTGGATGTTTCATAGCTAATCTGCTGATCCATTGGCTTCTGAAGCAAGAAAGTAGCCAATGCTGCTATATTTTGACTAAGATCCTCCAGGTAGATTCCTCAGTCCACAAATACCACACTTCCTTGGGTCATTGTGCTGGGTCTGTGCTCAGCCACCCCTCCCTCCCCCAGCCCCAATTGAAACAGACCTTTTCTGAAGTTCTTGCAAAATATCTTCTGCTGGAAATTTGTTACATTCCAAATATTTGTGGGTTCTGTCACTCCAAAACAATCCAAAGGCTTGGTCTGGTGCTGATCAGAGGGATGTCAGGAAGAATTCAGATAAAGACGTGTACTTTCCCCCATCTTGGCTCCACCCCTGTCTTCACTCTGTTTCAAAGAAAGATCCCAAACTCTGTTTTTTCCCAATTTCCCAAAGGAGGAAAAAAAAAGTCAAGAAAGAACTTTTTACACTTTAATTTTTCTAGAATAACTAAATGGAGGATTTTTATTGTTGTTTTACTTTGTTTTGTTTTCATATACTTCTACATAAGGATAGCTGTTTTCCTAATTTTTGTTCTCCTGAGGTCTTAAACTTTAGCTCATTCTGGAGATTCTGAAAGCTGGCAAATATTGCCACAGTTTGGGTGAAACAACTCCCCCACTATTTCCATTTACCTGCTGTTGGGGAATAAAAGTTGAGTTGTACTTTAAAAACTTCCTTAGAATCATCTTTACACACATCTCATTACCCTTCAACTGAGTTTCTGGTCCACCCAACCTCTAACTTCCTATAAATGTTTTTCCCTTTCTTTCCATCAACTATCATCAAAGCCCTGCAGACCACAGGAATGCAGCGCAAAAATTCATTTTGCCTATGAATTATGGAGCTAGATCAAAGTGAATTCTTGCTATAATAACTGAGGACACAGTAGCTCTGATATACAAAGTATAGAATGCAGAAGGTCCTATGAGGCATTTCCACGTTAAGCAAATGAGCACATTCTTTTCAAGATAAGATTTAATTATTGATTCCACAAATTTAATTCAACTATCATCAAGTGTCTACTACGAGGAAGACCCTGAAGTACAAAAATGAACCACCACAACTACAAATCTCAGTTTTAAAGGAAGAGGAAAGTACATGAATCAGTGCACATTATTGGAGGAGGGATGGTCAGAAAAGATAGGGTATGTTTTGTAGAGAGGGATATTAGGAAAAGGGG